>NC_016131.3:66640479-66956104 GCF_000005505.3 Brachypodium distachyon | reverse complement strand
TTTAACGACAGAAAGGCGAGCTCTTGTAGTTGGACTCGGACACGGAGAAACAAGGTGGAACTATTGGAGTCGTACTCAGATGGACACAGAGGGAGTACCACGGTGGAAGGGCTGAGGAAGACGAACTAGGGAGTGAGGGCGAAATGACGGCGGCGGGGGCGGTGGAATCATCTAGCCAGGGTTGGGAGGGCAATCGGTGCAGCAGGGCAGGCGGGAGGCGAGCTGGCTCGGGTCGGGACTCTCGCGGCTTGGGTTGGGGGCGGCGGATCGGGGTGGAGTGGTGGAATCGTGGGGAAAGTAGCGTTTTTACTAGGGTGTCTGGGCCTTTCGGCAGGGGGCACTAGGCCTTTGGTACTGGCCCTTAAACATTGGTTCGGGTATGCTGGTAACCGGATTCGGGCCTTCGTGTGACAAAATTGCGAATTTTGCTTTTGGCACGGCATCGCCTCCACTGCAAGAATGCCAAATAGCCAAATCAGTGTGAGCAATTGCTTAGCCGTAGCCGCCAGCAGGAGCCAGGCGGAACCATAGCCGGCAGAGCGTTCGAATCAGCGTTTTTTCCCCCTCATCTTCGACCACCGACAAGGCATCGGCTGACGGGGTAATCATATATCAACGTCGGGCTGCAGTTTGTATATCTTTTTTGTGAGATTTTGTGTCCTCGCGACGGCGTCTTGGTGGAGGAGACGACGACGTATGGAATAATAGTCTCCCGGCTCCATCCTCTTCCTGGCGTAGTCAACACTATCTACTCCATGGAGCTAGCGGATCTCACGCTTTTTTTTTCGTTGTTTTGGTCTTCTTTCTAGTCGGTTCGGCGACGAATCAGCAGATCGACAACCTGCCTTGCAAGGGGTGTGTCCCCGGCCAGAGTGTGTTCAACGATATTAGGTTCTCATCGGTTGCGGTGAGCGACTCATGCGGCTATTCAAAACATATAAAGTTAGTCTAGCTTGTGTAGTTTTGATCTTTTGTGATTTCATCACCGGAAACATGGAGAGTTTTCAAGATACGGATGACGGATTAAGAGTTGTCTACTTCAAAGAATTTTGATGTAACTTTTAGCTTCATTAGGGTTTCTTGTTGTTGGTTTCGTTTCAATTTTGATCTTGTACTTTGTTTATTGAATTAATAAAGTCAGATGTTTCTCAAAAAAAGCAAGAATGCCAAATTTCAAAAAATTGGAATCGGAGCAAGTAGCAGCTCCAATGCTAAAAGCAACAAGGGACTGAAAAACTCCTCAGTTTACTGTTACATCTCTACTAAGGTTTTGTTTCGTAGACCGAATCCCCGCAGGGAACCCGTTGATTCCCTAGGTCAAAAAACCATGTGCCGAATTGACCCTGGGGAGCCCACAAGCGCCTTTGGTAGCCCACAGAGGGGGAAGGATACCGGCCTTTTTCCTCGGCTCTTCCATGGGCGACATTTCCACGACCCTGCACATCAGGAACAAATCCCCAGCGAGCTCGCTCGCGTCCCTTCGGCGACCACGCGTCAGCGACGACCCGTCGTCTCCCTCTGACGACCAGGAGCGACCCCGCCGCATCCTCCATCCTAGCCCTAGGCCCTAGCTAGCCCCATCCATCGCAGTTGCTGGGAGTAGGTACAGAGCTTCACTTTTGGATCTTTGTCTTCATATTTGCCCTTTCCCTTGCCCTATTCGATTTGATCTCTTTATCTCTGGATTTTATTTGGTTGCATCCGGTGAATTATGAAATCCATAAGCTCTAGGAGATGAGCAAGCGGTGGTGCAGTAATTTGAATACAAATTTGACTGCAATCCACTGATCTCTGCCCCAAATGGCAATGGATATCAATTTTTAATCCGTTGATCTCTTTTGATCAAGGAATTTCATTTTCTAATCTAAAATTTTCAAAGATTTTAGGAATTAGGTTTAATATTGTTTCCAATCCTCTGTCTTTTTCCTCCTCTTTTCAGATGAATTTATCTGATTTTGTTTCCAACCACCTCACTCACGTCGGCCATACTCTTAAAGCAGTTAAGACTATTTAAGAAACCTGGTTCTAATACCAATTGAAAGATTGGTATGGTCGACTAGAGGAGGGGTGAATAGGCGACTAACAATTTTACCTTTTCTTTTCACTTTTTTGGGATACAAGCATCAATACATGGGTTCACTAAAACGTCTAAATGATGCACACCTCTAGTATGATGCAATAGCCGAAGCACAAGCACAAGCAATAGATAATCAATTAAACTTTGCAAGTAAGTAAAGGGGCAAGAATGATACCACACGCTAAGACGAAGATTTGACACCAAAGTTCCACCTTTTGGGGAGGTGTACGTCTCCGTTTGGAGGAGTGTTCGACCTCAAAGGTAGAGGCACCACAAAGGATCACTCTATTCTCCTCTCACAACACCACAAAGGCGAGGTGAGCTCCACTAATGACTTCCTTGAGCGCGAACGCCAACCCTTACAAACTTGATTGGGGCTCTCTCAACAACTTAATTGGAAGCTTCCAATCCGAGAAGAAGAGCACGTCTCCACAACTTAATTGAAGGTTTCTTTCCGAATCCACAAGCCCCACCACACCAAGGATGTGGCCTTGAGGAGACTCTATCCAGCTAGGGATCCCAAAATCACAAGAGTAACAAAATCCACAAAGGAAACAAGGGGAATCAACTATTTTGCTTTGGTGAAACCCTAAATCTATCTCTTCTCCTCCAATCCTCAAAGAATCAACAAGGTGGAAGCTCTATGAAGAGAGATCTAGAAGGAATTGACTTTTGGTGTTCTTGAGAGAGAGTGGGCTGTTCTTGGCTTGAAGCTTGGGTAAGATACCCGTTGGGGACGAAGGGGTATTTATATGGGGTCCCCAAAATCGAACCGTTATGCACTGCGCAGTCACAGGCCGGAACTTCTGGCCCACGCGAAATGCACGGGCTATGACTGAAATTGTAACCTATATGCATGAGCTATTTCTATTATGGGCGTGGCTATTTCACAGACAATTGATTTTTAGGAAAAAAACTTAATTTAAATCCACATTAGAGCCGGTTGGATTAAAAAAATTGAATGTCATCCCTCTCCCATCTCCCACGTGTTGCCGTTAGATTAAGATCAAACGGTCAGCACGTCGAATTATCTGTAACTAAAAATTAGTCGATCGACTTCTCTATAGCAAAACCATTTTATTACTTAATTTGCTTTTGTATAATTTTAGCCTATATATGTTATATTATTATATTTTTGTAAGTATCCTATGCATAGAGAAAATCCTAATAGATGTATGATGATTCCCGTTGTCCATGGTAGTTTAAAAAAAAATACTAATCCATATATGTTTAGAAGAATGACAATCATGTTACTTCAGTTATTGTATCATCCAGTCTGTAAACGTTAGCTGGATATAGCGTTAGCTTATTAGCCCATTCCATCATTGACTTAAAAAAGTAAGTTATTTTTTTTCACGGCCTTATATTTTTAATATTAACTTGTATCACTGAACTTTTTTTCCACCACTTAGAAGCAGAGTGGATTTTTGGCACCTGGATGCAATCGTACCCAAAATCTGAATAATCAGATTCTGTCTTTGGATTTGTACCGTTATATTTCCTTTGCAAATATAACACATCTTCTATACACTGCCATATACATGATGGTAGGCCCCACTCCCCACCTGCTGCCTTGTCCCTCCTCTCTCTCTCTCCGTCAAGTGTCGTTGCGCCACTCGCATTTGCATCCGGACCGTGCATTCCCTACTTCCTCAGCGTCGGTGGTGGGGACGGGACCAGGCATAGACGCAAACTTCCCGTGCTCGCCAATGGGGAGGGAGGCTCGTATGGGAGGAACGGCGTCTAAGGAACTTCTCGCGCTCGTTGGTCATGGGCTCGCAAGCTTCCCGCTCGTTGCCAACGGCTCGATAGGCGTGCTACCCATCCCCCTCCTATCTCCCTTTCTCTCTACACGCTGCCGGTGATCAGGATGGTGCATCGCTGGTCGGACCCAGGGCCACCCTTGATAGACAGAATCTGGACATGCCACCCGCCGTCACAGCGGGGTATGTCTGTCCTCATCCCGTCCAACAAGCCGATGCCACGGGCTATGAGAGAGAGGGAGAGGAGGGGGGCAACACAGGGTGGGGAGAGAGACCAAGAGAGAGCCGCCCCACGTGCTACGATTGCATTAAATACGAATAATTTTTTTATTCTTACAAAATACATATAGATACATGCTACTTCACTATTTAATATTTTCATGACATGTGAAGAAAAAAATGAATTATTAAAGTTGAAACGTCGTAACACATATTTCACGTAACATAGTATATTACGGTTGGCATCACAGAAACAAAATATTAACTTAATCATCAGTAATTATAACATATTGGGTCTATATAGGTCTTAAACCACTTTAAAATTTTATTTTAGCCCATCAAATATATTCCTACTACTTAATATTCTCATGATATCATGTCGTAGCATATATATCGTCTAACGCCAGACAAATAAATATTTGACTTAGTTAGCATATTGGACATACTACGAGCAGTGCTGCATGATTTATAGGACTAATACATTTTGAAATAAAAACCATGACCAATCTCAGTGCCCAACACATTGAGACGATTTAGAGATTTAGAGTGCGGATGCACACCGTCGCAAGAGGCATTTCTCAGGTATCATTTATGTAATCTAGTGTCCCTTCGTCTCTCCTTTTCTTTTCCCGCTCTCGCACAACTTCTCTTCTTTTCTCTCCAAATCCTGGGTGGTATAAATCCAAATCACGCCACCCTGGAGTAAATATCTAGTCATCTCTCTCTCTCTCTCTCTAGGGAGTAGTATAATTTAGTAATAAATCTCCCACTTATTATGGATCAGAGGGAGTAATTAATTTCATGTAGTGAAACATGATCGATGAAATAGAACAATTGAAATCACTATGGTTTCAACAGCGCCAAAATCTCCAAATAGCATGACATATTTAACAGACATTTAATTATCCCAAAAATGGATCACTTGACGATAATTGTGCATGCATGCCTAACACGGACATAGCACGTCACGTACGTACAGCATATCTGTGGATCGGTGCTGCAGAAAAAACTTTAACGAATCTTACTCGCATGCATGGTGGTGCACTCGCGCATCGATTTGACAATGAGTACATCCTAATTAGTCCACGTCCTCGTTTAGACGTCAGACGTGCACGGCTTCGATGCGGAACCATGTGTCTCATCAAAACGACGCGTAAGGCCTTAGCGTGCCGAGGCCCCGTGCACGCGAGAACGCGCGAACGACCCGGCCACTCGTCCGCACGGCACCGGAATTCCCAACCTAATCGATCCTCAGCTCGCAAGGAACGCACGTAACTAAAACAAATTTCTATGACCCTTAGATCCCAGATCCAACGTCCAAAATAATTGATGTGACGTGAATCAACGTGGCCTCCTCTCGATACCTCTCATATTGCTTTTAATATATAATAAAAATAGATGGCTAGATCAGGCGTCTTTTGTGTCCCTTTTGTTACGTCGGACGAGCTGTGCTGGTGGGGCCATGGCCTGTCTCTTCCATTTCCAGCTTCTCCCGTACGGAGTAGCTCGGTGGAGAAAGGGGAAAGGAGATTTTGCTTCTCGCCATTCTTCTTCCACCCTTCGTTTTCTCCAGCGAGATTCCTCCCCCTCCCCACTTCTGCAGCTCTGTGCGTATTTGGTTCCCCGGCCGGATTATCGCGCTCAGGTGAGTCCTTGTCTTCTTCCATCATCCATGTCTGCCGTTCGCTTGAGATTCTTAGTGTTCAGCTTTCTCGTAGTGTCCGTGTGCTCGTTGATGCTGGCTATGGTGCGGTTTTGAGCCCCTGGCGCGTTGATTTGTTTGTTCTATGGTGGGGAGCGGGAGCCCCATGGTTGTTCGCAATGTTCTGTGTTCCGTTGGTTGAGTGCTTGTTTTGGATTAGATTCACAAATCGAGAAGCTAAGTGTGGAGTGTCGTTGTGCTGCTATGTTTTGGCTGCTGTTAGGTAGCCTGATAGGGAGGCTGCGAGAGGCTGGAACCCAGTTCAGTGAAGAATTGAAGGCTGATTGAAACTCTGCGCGGCTGCAGTTTGTTCAATGCTGATGAAGATGCTGACGATGTCTTTTTCCAGTTTGATGGTGCTGTTTGCAAAAGGGAGGGAATGCTGTGCCTGTCTGCTTTTGATTCTGTTCTGAGCTCTCAGGAGTAGTAGATTTTCTCTTTCTTATTGCTGTTAAAAGTTTGGCTGAAACCTTTGCTCGGTTCAGCTGACAGGCTCGAGCCTGTGAATTTGTAGACACTTTGGTTTCTCTAATGGAAACCGGAGAGGGAAAACCTCTCTTTTTTTTGAAAAAAAAGGTAGCTCATAGGATTTGTGCTCTGGTTTTTGGTTAGCTGCATCAAATGGGGGGGCGAGGTGGCAGTGGTATGCATCTTCTAACACCTGGAGCTTTTTGCTTGTGTTGTAATGGTAGATGGGGCAGTAGCTTCTTCGGGTTCTGTCCAAATAACATTGGACTGGACTGATAAGCTTTTTTCAATCTCTTAGTGTTTCTCACTGCTAGTGCCCTTATATTAGATGTTTTTTAGTTTTAGGTATGGAGTAGTCCACAATGTTATTAGGCATCCTTCTGGTGAGTTTTTTAAATAATGTATCTTGGTTTGTTATACTAGATTGTGTCTATTGCCTTCCCGAGTGAATAATCGATTTTCTGTATAAATAATGCCACGCGGGCGCATGGCGCTGTTGATCTGCCAACTGGGGCCCATGCTTAAGGCGGGGGCATGTGCCCGGGAACCCCCTGTCCCAGCAAGGCGCTCCCCGGGAAGCGCCCGGGCCCAACGCACCCAGGAACCTCCCCCCGGGAAGCGGCTTCCCGGGAGGTGCCCGGGCAGGAATATTCCCTGAAGCCCCGCTAGCCCTTCCGGGCTGGTAGCTTGCCGGGCTGCTCGTAGCCGCTGCCCGGGATGGAACTTCCCCAGGAACTCAGGGACAGGGCCCACGCGTCGCGCAGCGGTGGTACCCCGGGTGCCACTCGTGCGACAGTAGCCCCCGGGCGTGGGCCGGCATCACCTGTTCCCGGAAGAGTCTTCCCCCTGGTCGGTTGCCAGGCTACGCCCTCAACTGACGTGTGGGCCCTGATTTGCCGCGGGCCTGCGTCCCTACGCTGCCCCGTGTACGGTGCCGTTACAAACGGAGTAGCGGGCGCGTGATTTCCGCCCTAACTCCCCCCCTAAATAAGGAAGTTAAAGCCACTCCGCGCATTACTCCTAATGATTAGGAGTTATCCCCGCGCACCCGTAGGGTACGGAACCGGCCGGGCGTTATAAAGCTATTACTGTTGCCAAAAGGGGAAGAACGCTCTGCCCCCATAGCCTTCGTCTTCATCCCCTTCCGCATCTCGTATCCCTGCGCTCCTGCTAGCTTTCGCCCTCACTTTCCATGGCGCCCCCCACCACCAGAAAGGGGAAGGAGGTCCAGGTCTCAAAGAAAGCCGCGGCCAGCAAGAGCGAGGCGGCAACCAAAGTGGCTGCCGCCAAGGACCAGAAGAGGCGGGAGATGCGGGCCGCGGTCGCCTTCTTCCACCCCGGCTACAACGGCGAGGCGCTGCGGAAACTCCGCCACGCCGTCGCCTCCAACTTCAACGAGCACGGTGAGACGCTGATCTTCCCGGCGGGCGTCGAGCACCAGGACAACGACTTCCGGGTGTTCGCGCGCTTCCTCCTCTGCGGCCTGGTGCCGCCCTTCTCACTATTCCTCCACGTACTGATGGAGTCCTACCAGCTGCGGGTGGCGCAGCTCCACCCCACGTCGCTATTCCTCCTCGCCACCTTCCAGTTCCTCTGCAAGGCGTTCGTGGGGGTGATGCCGTCGGTGGGGGCTCTCGGCACGGCGGCGGCATCACCGTTGACACCCGGGGCTCTCCGGGTCACGTCGACCCCGCGGGCGCCTACGGCGCCACCTACTTGGGGAGTCTTCCAGGGCTTCGCGCTCTGGCGTAACCCCCCGAAGTCCAACTCACCGGCGGGTGCCAGCAAGAGGGCAAGGAGCGATTCCCCGCCCGGCACACCAAGCAAGAGGGCGTGCGCCGAAGCGAGCGGCGCCGCCGACCCCACCGCCGCAGGGGTTGGTAGCGCTGCGATCACGCCCCCTGACGGCCCAGCCCCCACGGAGGCAGGGCCGGCAACCGGTATGTCTTCGTTACTTCTCCGCAGCTACGATTTTTTTTAGCCAAACTCATGAACGTACCTCTTTTCGCAGTGAGCGGCAGCTCGCCCGCGGCAAGCCTCTTGGACGCTCTCGCCGGTGCAGGCGAGGCAGGAGAGGCTCCCCCCGCAAGCCTGACAGCCGTGCAAGGTAACCATCCAGGTCTCCTTTGTCCGTTTTTGATAGCCCCGTTACTCGCCGATTCTCATGCTCCTCATCATTGTAGGCACAAGTGCGCCTACATCTGGAACGGGCGCGACCGTGGTCGATCTTGACCCGGTCGCCGAAGCCGCGGGGGCGGAGGTGGAGCCAGAACCGGCTCTCACGTCAAGCCCCGCCGTGGCGGAGACAGTGGCCGCGGTGGACACCGCCGCCGCTGTGACGGCGCCCGGCGACGCGTCCGCAGCTGTGGACGCGACTGGCGCGGGCTCACCTGCTGCCCAGCAGGGGACAGCCCCCGCCGGGAGCAAGGAGGCTTCCCTAGTCCCGGGGTCCCTGGGCGCAAGCGCAGGTGAAGTTGCCGGGGAAGGACAGCAAGACCCCCGGGAGCAGGCTGGCGATCCCGCGCACAGCCCCACATCGGCAGCGGGGGCTTCGTCGTCCTCGGCTGCTCTCCCCAGTACCGACCTCGGCACCCTCGCCGGGGTTGCTTGGAACCCCCTCACCTGGGATCCGAGCATCTTCGAGCAGGGGCACCGGTTCCTGGACGCCGTTAGGGACCAGCAACAGGCCTTCGTCACCTCCTTCAATGAGGTGAGGGAGCACCACGCTGCCGCCAAGAACCAGCTCGGCGAGTGTGGGAGGCTGTGGAGAGAGAACGGTGAGAATTGTCCCGGCTGCACGAGGAGACGCGCTTCGTCGAGGAGGAGGCGCGACTGGCCCGGCAAGCCCTGGAGGACGTCTGGGAGCCGGTGGTCCCGGAGGCCGAGCTCCACCGGCAGCTGGAGGCCTAGCGCATGGAGCTCCAGGGGAGGCTCAACTCAATGGCGGCCACCCTCGAGGCGACCAGGAAGTAACATGCCGAGGTGGTCGCTGCTGCCCAGATCCGGCTGGACGAGAAGAGTGTCCTGATCACCAACTACCGCGGCGAAATCCAAGGCCTTTGCGTCATGCTGGAGGTGCAAGTCAAGGCCACCGAAGACGCGGTGGGAGCGGCGCCTTGGCATGAGACCGAGCTTGGCTCCGCCAAGGACAGAGCGGCCAGGCTTGAGACCGAGCTTGCCGCCGTCCGGGAGGAGCTTGCCAAGGCCGGCAACGAGATCGCGGTGAAGACCGCGGAGCTCGCGGCGACGGAAGGCAATGTCCGCAAGGCTAAAAAGGCCGCGCACGACGCTCGACTCCATCACGGCACGCTGATCGGGCAGCGGCAGATCGAGACGGAGAAGCTGCTGAAGATCGCCCAAGCGCTGCGCGACCTGCTGCCCAAGTTTGAGCTGCAGGCAGCGGAAGTGGATGGGACAGATGTCACGACGCTGATCCCCTTCTTCTCCGATCTCCCCGCCGACCCCCCGGCCGAAGACGGCGGTGACTAGTTGCCGCAACCCCCAGCCGTGCTTGTTGCTCATCGATGTATCTTCTTTTGTTTGCTTTCCCTGCAAGTGTGGCGCTTAGCGCCGTTTGAGCAATTATACTTCAGATTCGCCCATGTAATCGTTCGACTCTTAGTCAATTAAGTTTTTCGACATGTCCATTGTTCCCGGTGCTGTCTAGTGGGGTGGCCCTTTTAGCATTTCCGCATTTTGCCTTGTGTTGCAGGGGACTCGCGCGCCTCACCCTTGACCAGACCAGGGACCCGGGACGGACCCGCGGTGCCGACTTGGGGCCAAGCGGTAGCGGGGAGCCATTCCAGTTGCGGGGTAACTACTCCAAGCCGTGCCCTTCCGGGACGGACCCGCGAAGCCACACGAGGAGCGCACTCCCCCCGCAAGCATCCTTTTAACACTCCGGCTACGCACAGGACCTGGGGCCACACCCAACGAGACAACGCTCAGTTTCGTTCAGTTCTTAGCGAATTCCGCGTTCGTGTTCAGGCACTTTGCTTTTCTGTTCAGTCCAATGCCTCATGACACTTGGCGGAAGAGTGCACCTGGAGCACTGCCTTGGTAGGGACCCACCTCGGGTACCTGTTCAAGGAAAACTGTTTCTGAGGGACGCGCTCCCTGTCGCTGGCTTGGAGGGGCAGCTTCTTCACCTTGGCGGCCTCCTCCCGGAGCTTCTGCCCCTTGCCGGGGTGCGAACTTGAGCCTGCGCCTCCCCGGCAAGCTCTTGCGGGGTAGCGCGGGCCTTCTTCATTGCCGGGGCATCGCCCGGCAAGCTGTCGTCTCCGGCAGCATCCTCGTCGCCGGCGTCAGCTGTGGCAGCAGCCCGGACGACTTCGCCAACGCACCAGGCCACGTCCTTGAGGTCGCACCTGATGGAGAGGACTCCATAGACGGACGGCATCTTCATCACGCCATAGGCGCAATGCGTGGCTGCCATGAACTTGATCAGTGCGGGCCGACCAAGGATCTCGTTGTAGGGCAACGGGGTATGCGCCACGTCGAACACTATGTGTTCGGTCCTGAACGCTTCCCGGGACCCGAAGGTGACCGGCAGCATGATGCGTCCCAGCGGGCGCACAACCCCGTGGTTCACCCCCCGGAACGGGTTGGTGGGTTTCAGCTGCTCCATCGGCAACTGGAGTTTTTCCACTAGCCTGGCGGACAGGAGGTTAAGCCCCGCTCCGTTGTCCACCAGCACCTTGGTCACCGTGATGTTGCTAATGATCGGCGAGACGACGAAGGGTATTACCCCTGAACCCAACAGCCGTGCTGGGTGAACCCAACTAACAGTTGGGTTCAAGGTGAAGAAGCTGCCCCTCCAAACCGTCGGTGCAAACCTTACCGCCGAATAGGAAAGCGCCCTCATCTCCTTCCTTTGGGATAACGCCGACGTGTTCGCTTGGGAACCGTCGGATCTTCCCGGAGTCCCCAGGGAGGTGATTGAGCATTGGCTCGCGGTGCGCCCACATGCGCACCCCGTCAAGCAGAAGATTCGGCGGCAAGCACAAGAGCGAAAAGATTTCATCAAGCAAGAGGTGGACAAGCTTAAGGCTGCCGGGGCAATCAGGGAAGTTCTGTACCCCACTTGGCTGGCTAACCCTGTAGTAGTGCCTAAAGTAGGGAATAAGTTTCGCATGTGTGTAGATTTTACTGATCTTAATCGTGCATGCCCCAAGGATCCCTTCCCTGTACCCCGTATCGATCAAATAGTTGATTCTACCGCTGGTTGTGACTTGCTGAGTTTTCTGGATGCTTTCTCCGGCTACCACGAAATCAAGATGGCGGTCGAGGATGAGGAAAAGACAGCATTTATCACCCCGGTTGGTTGTTATTGTTATACATGCATGCCTTTCGGGTTGAAGAATGCGGGCTCCACATTCCAGCGCGCCTTGCGCGAATGTTTGGGGCCCCAGCTAGGCCGCAACGCGGAGGCCTACATGGACGACATCGTCATCAAATCAAAGTGTGGGGACTCGTTGATTGATGACCTGCGGGAGACGTTCGACAACCTCCACAGGATCAAGCTCAAGCTGAACCCCGATAAGTGCACCTTCGGTGTCAATTCCGGGTAGCTTCTAGGTTTCTTGGTTTCACACAGGGGGATACAGGCCAACCCGACCAAGATAGAAGCGATTGAGAAGATGGAGGCCCCCCGCAAGGTGAAAGATGTCCAACGCCTCAACGGCTGTGTTGCCACGCTGGGGCGTTTCATCTCCAGGCTGGGCGAGCGTGCCTTGCCTTTCTTCAGGGTAATGAAGAAGAAGGGCCCAGTCGATTGGACTCCCGAGGCCGAGGCGGCGTTCCAGGAACTCAAGCAGTACCTCAAGTCGCCGCCCATCCTCGTCGCCCCCAAGCTGGGCGAGCCGCTGCTACTCTACCTAGCGGCGACTGACCCGGTGGTCAGCTCGGTGCTGGTTGCTGAGAGGGAGGAATACGTCCCGAGGACTGGGGCTGTGGGGCAGGGGGCTGAGCGGCCCCCGGCAACCGCCGAGGACCCGAGGACCACCCCCGAGTCGGCAACCTCGGCACCGCGGAAGCGGTTGGTGCAGGACCTGGTGTACTTCATTAGTACGGTGCTGTGCAACGGGCGGACAAGGTACCCGCAAGTACAGAAGCTCCTTCTGGGGATTCTCCTTGCGTCCCGCAAGCTGCGCCACTACTTCCAGGCGCACCGCGTCATGGTGGTGTTCGGGTTCTGCCTTGAGTGGGCCCTCACCAACTGTAAAGCCACCGGGAGGGTGGCCGAATGGAGAATGGAGCTGTCGGAGTTCGACCTCCACTTCGCCAACTCCAAAAGCATTAAGAGCGCGGCCCTGGCGGACTTCGTCGCGGAATGGACGTCCACGGGCGTAGAAGAAAGTGAACCGGAGACCAGCCTGCCCGGCAAGCTGGACGAGGACCACTGGGTCCTCTACTTCGACGGTGCGTTCAGTCTTCAGGGAGCAGGCGCTGGGGTCGTCATCGAGTCACGAACAGTGGACCAGTTGAGGTTCGCTATTCAACTCGACTTCGCCAACTCCACCAACAACACGGCGGAGTACGAAGGCCTGCTTGCCGGGTTGCGGGCAGCGGTCGCCCTCGACATTAAGCGCCTGGTTGTTCGCGGCGATTCCCAGCTCGTGATCAACCAGGTGAACAAGGACTACGACTGCCCTCGAATGGCGTCGTACGTGGAGGAGGTTCGCAAGCTAGAGCGAAAGTTCAAAGGTTTGCGCTTCGAGCACATCAAGCGGAAGGCTAACTTCGCTACTGACGAGCTAGCCAAGATGGCAGCAGAGCGCCGGAAGCCTCAGGTGAGGGTGTTCTATCAGAAGCAAGTGGCTCCTTCAGTTGCCCCCCAGCCGGCTGCCGGGGACGCCCCTCCGGCAACCGAAGGAACCCCTGCAGCAGCAGGGGTCCCTGCCGCTGATATGGCGGCATGCGTTGGCAGGGAGATTCCCCCCTCGACGGAAGAAATCGCCCGCTATTTGAAAGGGGAGGCTCTCCCGGAAGATGACGTCGCCGCGGAGCGTGTAGCGCGGCAAGCTAAGATGTACACTGTGGTAGATGGTAACGTCTACCGCAGGCGTGCGAACGGTGTCAAACTCATCTGCGTGTCCTGGGAAGAAGGGTGCGCACTGTGGAAGACATACATCGAGATGCATGTTCACACCATGGGGCCTCCCGGGCTCTAGCCGGTAAGGCGTTCCGGCATGGATTTTACTGGCCGACGGCCCTGGCCGATGCGGAACTGTCGCATCAGTGGCACCCGGGGTACCACCGCTGCGCGACGCGTGGCCCCCTCCCCCGGGTTCCCGGGAAGGTCTCATCCCGGGGAGCGCCAACGAGCTTCGCGGCAAGCTACCAGCCCGAAATGGGCTACGGGGCTTCCAGGATTATTCCCGATTAGGCACCTCCCGGGAAGCTGCTTCCCGGGAGGAGGTTCCCGGGCGCGCTGGGCCCGGGTGCTTCCCGGGCCGACTTGCGGGGACTGGAGGCTCCCGGACGCGTGCCCCCGCCTCGGGTCGTGGGGCCCACTGGACAGCGCCACACGGGCGCGTGGCGGGCGCGGAACGCGCGGTCCCACCAAGGCAAGGAGTAAGGCGCGCGGCTCAGTAAACGAGCCGACCGACGGGTAATTACCCGTCGGGTCGAAGGAACAGTGGTTGTCCAATCCTACCCTAGGGTCTTAGGCCCCTAGCAGCGGAGGTGGCACCCATGCATGCCACCAACTCACCAGGAAGAGTTGCATGCCTCCCCGTTGGACACTT
Source organism: Brachypodium distachyon (assembly GCF_000005505.3). NCBI lineage: Eukaryota > Viridiplantae > Streptophyta > Magnoliopsida > Poales > Poaceae > Brachypodium > Brachypodium distachyon. Next base: position 66,942,127 of record NC_016131.3, on the reverse strand, counting down.
GTAGCCCATGCACCGTGGCACATGTGGCATCCCCTTGCGTATAAAAGGAGGACCCATGCCAACGGAGAAGAAAAAGAGGGTTGACACGTTAGTCAGTTGGTCAGTTAATTGGTTCGGACGAAGCTCGCTCGATAGATGCTTAGTGGCTCCAGCAGGCAGCCAGCAGAGAGCGGTAAGGAGTGCCTAGCCACTGAGGGAAAGCCCGGGAGCTTGCCCGGCAACCTGTAAACATTTGATCCGTAATCAATATCAGCTCAGACAGGCAGGACGTAGGGTTTTACACCTCCGGGTGGCCCGAACCTGGGTAAAAATCGTGCGTACGTCTGTTCTTGGACTAGCGCGTACCCCTAGCACTTTGCCTCGCCGGCCCAGTAGGGCCTCGTCGGCCGTGCCGGCGATCATCTGGTCTCCACCCCAGACGCCCCTACCGAACCTGAAAGGGGGACGTGGCTGCACGCCCCCGGTGTCGGAGCACCGAGCGACGACATCGGGCGCGCCAGGTAGGGGGCGCGGGGGTGGACGGCGCCGGAGATCGCCGGCAGCGGAAGTTCCCATCGGCATCGGCTTCACTCTTCTTCGTCGACGAGCCTTGTCACCATGCCCTCCAAGCGGGCTGGTGATTCACGCATAGACCCGCGTGAGGCCCCAGCGGCGCACACGCGGTCGCATGACGTGCGACCCGAATCGGGAGCTCAAGAGAATCCCGAGCCCTCGAGGGTGCAGCAAACGCAGCTGCCTCCACCGCCTCCCCGACCGTCGACCGACAATCGGCCGAGGGGACCGGCTGCCCCCAGCGCTGGGGGCAGTCGGGCGAGCACGCATGGCGTCGCCCGGGCCAGCCAACGGGTGGAGACGCGACCCGAGGATGCCCCGCGGCAGCGGCACCCGGAGCACGCCGCGTCCCGAGCGACCCCTGGAGGTTCGCACCCTGCACGCCCGGAGGCGTCCGGGGCCAGGGCGGGAAGCAGCCGTTCAGGAAACCGGTTGCCCCCCGTGCGAACCCCGGCTGAAGCCATCGTCGCCGCGCGCGTCATGGTGCGGTACGAGCCGCAGCAGGGCATGCCGGCGCACGAGACGTGCGGCGAGGAGTTGGAGGCGCTTCTCGCCCTGGCCGCCCAACAGCCGCAAGGCGAGGGCGCCCCAGTAGGCTCCGGCCACGGGCCGAACTCAGAGCGCGAAGGCGCGCCGTCCGCCTCACGACAGGGGGAGAACCCGCCCCCTCCTCAGCGGGGCCTAGTAGACGGGAGCCCGGAGGGGTCCTCGAATTCATCGCCCACCGTCCCAGGGGGCGATGCACGTGGCATCTTGAATGCCTGACAACAGGAGGATCTGCGCCGGCGCTTGGAGCGCCGGCACCCACTGGAGCAAGAAGATGCTCCCCTGTGCCCAGAAGACGGCTGCACTGCGTTCGCGCGCGAGTTGCGGCGGGTGGTGTGGCCCCGTAAGTTCCGAGCACCTGCGCTCAGTACGTACGACGGGACCGCTAACCCCAAAGATTTTCTCCTGACCTATACGCTGGGCATGCATGCCATCGGCGCCGACGACAAGGTCAGGGCGAACTGGTTCCCGATGGTCCTGAAGGGATCAGCGCGAACCTGGTTGCTCAACCTGCCCGCCGGATCCGTCGCCACCTGGGCAGACCTGCGCGAGCAGTTCGTGAACGCGTTCCAGGGCGGCTATAAGCGCCCAGGAACCATGGCGGAGCTGCACACCATCGTGCAAAAACCGGGAGAGACGTTGCGGGCCTTCGTCAACCGCTTCTCCAATCTCTCATATTCTATCCCGGAGGTGGAGGCCGCCGCCATCATAAACACCTTCGCCATCAACGTCCGCAATCCCAAGATGCGTGAGAAGCTAAGCACGCATCGGATCCGGACGACGCAGGACTTGTACGCCTTGGCGCACAAGTGCGCCATGGCCGAGGAGGGGCGCCTAGCGCCCGAGCTGGCAGCCCAGGCTGCCGCGAGCCCGGGTGAGGGCTCGCAGAAGAAGGGTTCCCGTAAGCGCAGCGGGAAGCAAGTCCTCGCTGCGGACTCGGGGCCTCCTGCCGCGAGGCCCACGAAGAAGGCCTCGCCGGGGGGAGAATCTGGCGGGAAGCAGGGCGACGCGTCCCGCTGTCCTATCCACAACAACTCCACCCACGACGCGCAGAGTTGTCACGTCCTACAAGGGATCAAGCGGCGGCGGGAGCAGCGCCACGAGGAGCGCCGCGCCGCCGGCGCCTGCTTCAATTGTGGCGACATCGGGCATCTCTCCTGAGATTGCCCGAACGACCCCGGAGCGGGTCCGAGGCCGGCCGACGGGGGTGCCGGCAGGGTCGAACCCCAAGGATACGCCTTGTGTTGCCGGGGACTCGCGCGCTCCATCCTTGACCAGACCAGGGACCCGGGACGGACCCGCAATGCCGACCTGGGGCCAAGCGGTAGGCGGCGAGCCACTCCGCTTGCGGGGTAACAACTCCAAGCCGTGTCCTCCCGGGACGGACCCGGCAGCCACACGGGGAGCGCACTCCCCCCGCAAGCGTCCTCCTGACACCCCGGCCGCGCGCCGGTTCCGGGACCACACTCGGCAAAGCAGTGTTAATTCTTAGTTAAGCAAACTTTTCTTTGACAAGTTCGTTGTTTTCGATGTTGTCTAGCGGGGTGGCCCCTTTTAACCCTTGCGTATTTTGCCTTGTGTTGCGGGGGACTCGCGCGCGCCTCACCCTTGACCAGACCAGGGACCCGGGACGGACCCGTGGTGCCGACCTGGGGCCAAGCGGTAGCGGGGAGCATCTGCACTTGTGGGGTAACTACTCCAAGCCGTGCCCCTCCGGGACGGACCCGCGAAGCCACACGGGGAGCGCACTCCCCCCGCAAGCGTCCCTTTTAACACTCCGGCTACGCGCGGGATCTGGGGCCGCACCCAGCGGGACAGAGCTCAGTTTCGTTCAGCTCTTAGCAAATTCAGTGTTCATGTTCAGACACTTAGCTTTTCCGTTCGGTCCAATGCTTCGTGACGCTCGGTGGTAGAGTGCAGACGGGGCACTGCCTTGGTAGGAAACCACCTTGGGTACCTGTTCAAGGGAGACGATCTCTGAGGGATGCGACAGGAGCGCGGGGGCAGGATCGCCGCCAGCGGCAACCGCCGCCGACGATGCTACCACCCGCTCACGCGGCAACCCTCGCCTTCAGGGACTGGCCCTGGCTTTTAGGGAGGAACCCTGGCTTAGAAGGACTCCGCCCCAGGAGCAGCCGCGAGACGGCTATAACGTCCTCGCCGCCGGCTTCGCCCCACCCCGAACGGCGGGCACGGGTGGCGAGGAAGTTATAGCCTCATAGCGACAGCCCCCACAACTGGGGAGACCTGGGTTTTTTCTGGGGGAACTCGTCCCAAGGGATGTGATGGCCCTGGTTGCCCGGGAGCTAAACTGCTCGAGGGCCACGGCAGGGACGCGGTGATGGGCCGGAACGGGCGACGAGCACCGGCACCGGCGCCATCACAGCGTTCTCGCAACGACCCGCGCCCGAAAAGGCTCTCTCAAAGGGAATGTGGCCGGGTCTCTATGATAGTGCACCCGTCGGCACAAGGCACGGATGGCATGCACTACTATAGAGTCTCCGCGGCAGCCCCTGCTCCTTGCGGAGGTGTCCTATGGAGGGGGGCGACAAGGGCAGTGCAACAGTGCCTCTGCGGCGACCCTCGCCCAGAAGCCGCCCCCTTGAGGGGGCGCGGCAGGGGCACAACGGCAGTGCAACCGTCGGCATAGGACGCCGATGGCATGCACTCCCATCGTGCCTCTGTGGCGTCCCTCGGGGCGGGCTCGATGGGGTGATGCAGCAGGGGTGCGATGGCAGCGCACCCGCCCGAGCTAGGCGCCGGCGGGAAGCACCGCCTCCGTGCCTTCGTGGCACCACCTGCCTTAACGGCCCCGAACTCGGCTTCGCTCTGAGCCGTTCCATGGTTGGGGCGCGCCTTTTATAGGCGCGGGAGGGGGGTTCGCGACCGCGCGCGACGGACCCGCACAGCACCGTGGCGCTCTTCCCTCGAACGCGGCGCAGTTTCCGCCGCCAGGTTTACCAGGCGACCGCGGCACACGTGGCGGCAACCTGTCAACTCAGAAGCCTCGGAGTGCGGTGAGCCCCTTGTGTTGCGGTCCTCCCGCACCACAAGGCACCGGTGTATGGTGCGACCCGTGGGCAGCTCACGGGCACCACAGTGTACAAGATTCCACCCTTTCCTGCAGGTTAGACTCTTACCAGGCCCGAGGTGCTGCAAAAAATTTCGAAACTCACGAAAACAAGCAACACAGGTAAATCAGATAAATCCCTCCTGCTTCCCAGCCCCCGGGCACAAAGGGGTCGATGCCAAACTTGGATGTGAGCATTTCCTTTCCCAGGCGCAGCGACTGTGCGGTGCTAGCCGCTGGTGGGGGGTTAGCAACTGCTCGGCCAGTGATGCACGTTGCGGGAAGCCCGCCAACGGCATGTCCCGTGCCGGAGCGATGCGACAACGGGTTTACGTTTCGAGGCCACAACAGCCCCCTGCTCATAACCAAGTACGGAAAGGCACCTTTGTGCACTTAAAGCAGGAAACAGAAGAAAAAACACGCGAATAAACAAGGCAAACTGAAAGCTCAGGGGCGAAACACTTATCTTTATTCACGATTAACTAGCGGTTTACACACGGGGGCTGCCCGGTTACACTAGTTCGAGAGGTATGCATCGGAGGCATCACCTGAGGGTCGGGCTCCGCCGCTTCATGGGTAGAACCTGCGCAAGTGCTCAATATTCCAGCTATTGGGCACCGGCAAATCATCTTCGGTTTCCAGGCGGATAGCCCTCGGCCTAGTCACCTGCACTATCCGGAAGGGCCCCTCCCATTTCGGAGTCAACTTGTTCCCGGCCTTCGTTCCTTGTATCCGGCGCAGGACAAGGTCTCCGTTCTCGAGCCCTCGGGCATGGACTCGTCTGTCGTGATAACGACGGAGTCCCTGCTGGTAGCGCGCGGCTCGCACAGCAGCCCGGCATCGAAGCTCTTCGATGAAGTTTAGATCATCGACCCTTTGCTCGTGTTGGCTGGTGTCGCCGTACGCGCGTACTCGGGGAGATCCGTACTTGAGCTCGAGGGGCAGCACCGCTTCTGCCCCGTAGACAAGGGCGAAAGGAGTTTCGCCCGTTGCCCGACTAGGTGTGGTCCGGATGGACCACAGCACGGGCTGGAGTTCTTCGATCCAGTGCTTCCCGTGGCCTTTGAGCTTGTCAAAGGTTCTCATCTTGAGCCCCCGCAGAACCTCTGCGTTGGCTCCCTCCGCCTGTCCGTTGCTCCTCGAGTGAGCGACGGACGCGAAGCGCAGCTTAGTGCCCATGTCTTCGCAGTAGGCTTGAAATGCTGCGCTCGTGAATTGCGTGCCGTGATCGGTGATGATGCTGTTGGGAACACCAAACCTGCACACAATGCCCTTGAAGAACTTGATGGCCGCCTGGGCAGTCACCTTCCGCACTGGTTCCACCTCCACCCATTTGGAGAACTTGTCGGTGGCCACGAAGAAATACTCGTAACCGCCAACCGCCCTTGGTAGCTTGCCGACGATGTCCAGTCCCCAGACCGCGAACAGCCATGAGGACGGGATGACATGCAGGGCCTGCGCTGGTTGGTTGCTCCTCTTCGAGTGGAACTGGCACGCCTCGCACGTCCTCACCAGCCGCTCTGCGTCGGCCCATAGAAGCCATGCCGGAACGCCTTGCCGGCTAGAGCCTGGGAGGCCACATGGTGTGAACATGTGCCTCGATGTATGTCCTCCAACAGTGCGCACCCTTCTTCCTGCGGCACGCAGATGAGTTTGACACCATTCGCACTCCTGCGGTAGATGTTACCATCTACCACAGTGTACATCTTGGCTTGCCGCGCTACACGCTCCGCGGCGACGTCATCCTCCGGGAGAGCCTCCCCCTTCAAACAGCGGGCGATTTCTGCCGCCCAGGGGGGAATCTCCCTGCCAACGCATGCCGTTGTATCAGCGGTATGGACCCCCGCTGCTGCAGGGGTTCCTTCGATTGCTGGAGGGGACCCAGTGGCCCTCGTCCAACTTGCCGGGAAGGCTGGTCTCCGGCTCGCTTTCTTCTACGCCCGTGGACGTCCACTCCGCGATGAAGTCCGCCAGGGCCATGCTCTTAATGCTTTTGGAGGTGGCGAAGCGGAGGTCGAACTCCGACAGCTCCATCCTCCATTCGGCCACCCTCCCGGTGGCTTCACGGTTGGTGAGGGCTCGCTCAAGACAGAACCCGGACACCACCGTGACGCGGTGCGACTGGAACGTGGTCAATACATTTGAATGTATTGGCAAGCTCGTCAGAGTTATAAAAGACCTACCAAGTACATGCATAATTTGGCTATGTGGAGTTTGGCTGTTTGCATAAAAGCATCATAGTTCAATCCTATCATTCTTAAATAAATAGTTTTAAATTCTATTGGACACGGGGTAGAAACACCCATGCTCCTATTAACCTAGGCACATTAAGTAGATACATCAATGCTCCTACCCAGTTCAATCCATTCATTTTATTAGGAAATTGGAATGAGTGAGACCTTTCTTACAACCCCAATATCTAGTTGCTCATAATTGTCCGTAACCGGGGACATGGCTAACTACTTAGTTTGACACTCTCGAGAAGTTGTACACATTCCTCACAAGAAATCGACGTGTTAATCCCTTGTTGTCCTCAGGGTAGAGTAGCAACGGCATCGACTACAGGAATTTTCAGAACATAATCCCCCAGACCACCTGAGGGACGCGCCCCCACCTACACTGCTACATACCGATGTCAGCTCGGATCCGGGTTCATATTTCTTACATCCATCCTGACAGAGCCATAATACCATGTGGTTGTACTGGAAGCTACTAAACAGGAAACTAGTCCAGTCTCTGGTTACCCCGGGTGGCATTCCTCATTTGCGATGCAGGCGCTACCATAGAAATGGCGCTACTCATAAAAATGGACCCATAGAAATGGACCTGACGTCACATACATCTCCAATTCTCAAAGCAGTCCACCCAGGACGGTTCATTGAATTACTTGTTTTGCCATACACTAGGAAAACCATATTGTAATTCAATAGTATCACATTGTATAATACCACCCTCGTTTATTATCATAGCATAGCATTTTGCTACTACGATGGCAATTGATGGCGAGGACATCGCAAGGGTATCATATACTACTAGCAGAGGTCATAGCTAGCATAGATACAATAATAATCCTAACAATGTAACTAATAAAATTTAATGCATAATAAAATAATAGGATGATGGTCAAAGTGAACTTGCCTTGATAACAGTTGGTATTCACGCACTCTTCACAATCACAAAGTTCGCTCTCCGAGAAAACTAATCAAATACAAACAATGCATATATAAACACGTAATACAATCAAAAGTAAATATATGCCATGATGCAATGCAAAACATGTGACATGATTTGGTTTATTTTATTTGGGTGATCATTGATCCTAAGCATTGGTAATTAAAATTAATGCATCAGGTTTAAAAAGAAAAAACAAAAACTAGGGTTTAAACCCTAAAACAAGGTTTTGTTGAACTCAGCCCATTAATTTAAATCAAAATATTTATTTCTCTATCCCAATTGACAGAGGATAATAAAACAAATTTTTGGGCACTGGTTTCGATTAAAAAGGACTTCTAAATAATTAGTTATTAATTAAATGGCATTAAACCATATTCTATAAATTGACTGTGATTCAAGAATTCAAATTTCAATTTAAACAGTGCCAAAAGATTCTACCGATTGAGAGCTTTCCAAATAGGTAAAAATTGTCAAATTTGGCCAAAGGGTTTAAAAGTTATAAGCATTCGAACTTACAGGGGCTTTTCTGCAAAAGTGCCATTTAATTAAACCGGGATTTAACCTTTTAATTTTAATCCGAGACACGTGGCGGCTTCTCATTCGTCGGTACCAATTAGATTTAAAGAATTAATATGTTCTAATCTTGGCCGTTGGCCAAGATCCGACGGCTGTGAGGGCTCGCGCTCACGTCCGGGAAACCCTAGGGTTCCGCCGACGCAGTCCGGCGGCGGCGCGGCATGGGCGGGGCGGCGGCCGGCGTTCCGGCGGAGCTGGCGGCTCGGGGAAAGCTCCGGCGAGGGCGGCGCGACGAGGTGAAGGCCGTGACGCGGTCGGCACGGCGAGACGAGGTCCGAGGCCACGCCTGGGACGACGGAGGGTCTCGGCGGCGTGGGCGCGGGCTCCGGCGAGGTCGGGCGGCGCTACTCCGGCTGCTAGGGTGCACCAAGATCAAAACAGCGCGCGTCAAAACGGGCGCGAGGTCGATGCGGTCCAGAAATTTCAAGGCTCGGGCGAAGAGACTCACCGGCGAGGTCGGCCCGAAGCGAAAACGGCGGCGCCGGGCTCCTTGCTCCGGCGAGGGAATTCGGCGGCGTGGGCGCGTGCGAGAGGGGACGAGCAGAGGGAAAGAAGAGAGGAGGGGCGGGGCTTTATAGGGGTACGCTCGGCTTGCTTCGGGAACGTCGGGATTAGCGGATTCCGGAGATGGCGGCGGCGTGGTGTCCGGCGCGGATTTGGCGGGCGGCGCGGGCGGCTTTCCTTCCGGGGAAGAAGCGCCTGACAGCTGGGCCCCACCTGTCAGTGGCTGCGGCTGCGCGCGCGAGCGGAGCTGGGCCGGCTCGGTCCGGTTCGGGCGCAGGTGAAGCTGGGCCGGTTCGGCCCATTTGGCCGGGCCGGTCCGGTTTTCCCTTTTTTTTTCTTTTAGCCTTTTCTTTTGTTCCTTTTTCTCATTTCTTTGATATCTTTTGATTTTGAACTCCAAATTGGTACAAATAAATTCCAGAAAAATTTGTAAAATCATGTTTTATCATGATTCAACTTTTGGGACTAGTTTCCCCTTGTCGCACCAGTGGCACCCGGGGTTCCACCGCTGCGCGACGCGTGGGCCCCGTTCCCGAGTTCCTGGGAAGGTCTCATCCCGGGGAGCGTCTATGAGCTCCCCGGCAATCTAGCAGCCCGGAAGGGGCTAGCGGGGCTTCGGGGAATGTTCCCGCCTGGGCACCTCCGGGGAAGCTGCTTCCCGGGAGGGGGATCCCGGGTGCGTTGGGCCCGGGTGCTTCCCGGGGTCGACTTGCTGGGACTGGGGGTTCCTGGGCGCGTGCCTGTGGACAGCGCCACGCGGGCGTGTGACGGGCGTGGGACGCGCGGTCCCACCAAGGCAAGGAGTAAGGCGCACGGCTCAGTAAATGAGCCGACCGACGGGTAGTTACCCGTTCGATCAAAGGAACAGTGGTTGTCCAATCTTACCCTAGGGTTTTAGGCCCTTAGCAGCGGAGGTGGCACCCAGGCACGCCACCAGCTCACTGGGGGGAGTTGTGTGCCTCTCCGCTGGACACTTGTAACCCATGCACCGTGGCACCTATGGCATCCCCTTGTGTATGAAAGGAGGACCCATGCCAACGGTCAGGGGGGGACGTTTTCAAGGGCTAGGCAGAAGATTAGTTGGCTACAGGAGACATTGGGGGCTGGGTTCGACCGGCTCATAGCTTCCAGCATTGGCAGAGCGTGGTAAGGAGTACCTAGACACCGAGAGGAAGCCCGGGAACTTGCCTGGCAATTTGTAAACACTCAATTCCAAACTAATACCAGCTCAGAGAAGCAGGACGTAGGGTTTTACACCTCCGGGTGGCCCGAACCTGGGTAAAAAACATGCGTGTGTTTGTTCTTGGGTTAGCGCGCACCACTATCACTCCATCTCGCCGGTCCCACAGGGCCCCATCGGCCGTGCCGGTGATCGCCGGGGCTATGCCCAGACGCCCCTACCGAACCTAAAAGGGGGCCGTGGCCGCATGCCCCCGGTGTCGGAGCACCGTGCGACGACACCCCTCAAAATAAAATATCTAAAAATACATTTTCCCTATAAATGCCTTTAGGGCTATATAACTATTTAAATAAAATAGTTTTTCAACTCCAAATAATTATCCAAAAATTATGGGATAGCTTATTTATGCAATAAACCCCTTTTATAAATAAACCCTATTGGTTTGAAGATCCAAAGCTCAAATGGGTGAAAACCCTAGGGTTTAAACTGAAATAAAATCTTTTAAAGCCTTTTGAGATTCAAATTTGAATTCAAATATGCAATTGTGGCATGATGCTCATGAATGCAATGCATATGAAAGGATTTGAAATTTTGGGATGTTACACGTGCGCAGGTGGTGCGTGGCAGGTTTGCGCCCATGCCATGCCTCGTAGGGAGTCATGCCGTCAACGCTACGCGTTGGAGCCCAGTTGAGGAGGTACACAGCCGTGCGCACCGCCTCTCCCCATGCCCATGCTTTTCAGCAAGCACCGAGCCATCTCCACGGTAGTCTGATTGCGCCTCTCCACGACGCCATTTTGCTGAGGCGTGTACGGCGCCGTCGTGCAGTGCTTGATGCCTCCATCATCACAGTACTGGCGGAAAGCGATCGAGTTGAACTCGCCGCCTCGGTCTGACCTGAACGCAAGAAGACACCGCCCCGATTCAGCTTCTGCTCGTGCCTGAATCTTCTTGAAGCGGGCGAAAGCCTCTGCCTTGGTCTTGATCACCTCCAGCCACATGTACTGTGAGTGATCGTCCACCACCAGGAGGAAGTAACGATTCCCTCCTGCAGTAGCTGGCGTGACTGGCCCGCACAAGTCCGTGTGCACCAACTCCAGAAGTTCGTCGGCGCGGTACGTCGTCGCCTGCGGGAATGGAAGGCGATGTTGCTTTCCAAGCGCACAGCCATCACACACCTGGTGCACCAGCTCGACAAGGGGAATGCTCGTTGCCATGTCAGAGCGTTCGAGCTCCCGCAGCGAGCGGAAGTTCAGGTGGCCATAGCGACCATGCCATAGCCATGCCGGGTCGTTGCCGCTAGCCATCAAGCACGCCGGCCTGGCCAGCGACAGGTGCAGCACGTACAAGCGCCCCTTGTTCCTTTGTACACGAGCTAGGAGCCGGCCGGCAGGGTCACGTAGACTGAGGAAGCCGTGCCGCACAACCTCGTCCCTCTGGCCAAGACTGACGATGTTGCTGCGTAGTCGCGGGATGTAGTAAACCTGCGACAAGGTTAGGTGCTCGCCATTCCGGCATTGGAAGAGAATCGTGCCTCTCCGTTCGATTTGCACCTCGGAGCCGTCACCGAGCTTCATAGTGCCGTACGTGCCTGTGTCTAGCTCAGAGAAGATGTCACGCCGCCCGGTCATGTGGTTGCTGGCACCCGTGTCAAGGTACCAGGCGGTGCCGCAGCTCTCGCCAGTCTTCAGCGCCTTGGCCTGGGATCTCTCTTCGGAGATGCACCTGCTCGACGCGGTCGCAGGTCGCTGTCGTGGTAGGCGCGCACACCGTGGCGAGAAGAAGCGGCGGCTCGGAGTCGTCCCCATCTGCACGTGCCAGGTTCACCTTCTCCTTGCGCTCGCGACGAGGCTCGGGACAGTGCTTGGAGTAGTGGCCGGCATATTTGTTGCAGTTGTAGCATTTGACAGTCGACATGTTGCGCTCGCCGCCTTGCGCGGCATCTGGCGCGCCACCGTCTTGGTTTTTGCTGTCGCGGGCGCCGCGGTTGTCGTTGCCGCGCCTGCGATCCTGCTGCTTGCCACGGCGGCGATTGCCGTTGCCGCCGGAGCTTTGGCCTTGCGTGCGCTCCTTCTGCCGCGCGTTCCACTGCTCCTCCGTGAGCAGTAGCTGCGGCCCCCCGGCGCCATCCATGCGCCCACTGAGGTAGCTTTCCTCAGCAGAGCGCAGGCGACCGATGAGATCCTCAACCGAGAGCGTCTTCAGGTCCAAGAGAGTCTCGATCGACATGGCGATCTGCATGTACTGCGAAGGCACACACCGGAGGAATTTCTGCAGAATTTTTACCTCTTCAACAGTGTCCCCAAGGGTGCGCAGGTTGTTGACGAGCGTGGTGATGCGCATGCCGAATGCCTCCAGCATCTCGCCGTCGTGGAATTCGATCTTCTCGAATGCAGTCCGGAGGCGCTGGGCCGTAGCCTCCTGGATGCGTTCGACGCTGAGGCGCATGGTGGAGACCATATCCCATGCCTCCTTGGCCGTCCTCTTGATCACCGGCGTGTTGACCATCTCTGGCGGCACGACGCGGAGGATCACGGCGTGCGCCAGCTTGTCGTCGTGGACGCTCGCCGGATGCCCCTCCATGACGTCCAACATGTAGCTCGCCTCCATGTTCATCTGCATGACCAAGGACCACTCGACGTAGTTGGTGGGGGTGAGCATCGGCCAGACAATGGCGCCGCTCGGGACGAGGCGCTCCTGCAGCGTGCGCTCGTGGATGACGATTTAGTTGCCTCCACGGCGCGCCTTGCTCCGCCCACGGCTCTGGGGACGCGGCCGTGTTCATGGCGGAGTAACGGAGCGCGCGTCGCCACCCATGGCCACCGCCGGGCTAGTGCGTTCGCCGTCGGCAAACATGGCGACTCCTCAGAACCTAACGGCTCTGATACCAATTGAGGTGGAGGTCTCAGGTTCGACTCTACTCACCCCTATATTTTAGATTTTTTTATAAAAATGTTAATCGGGTCGTACCGGGCTAGTCCAGCCCGTGGACCTCGGTATGAAGCTTCGGCGAAAAAAATACGTAAGAAACAAGCTATCTCCGGGCCCGGTGCAAACGGGTCAAGCCTGCTGGGCTTTTTTGTCTTTTAAAAAAAGACTGGCCCAATGGCCATCTGTGTCCGCGTCACTTGGGTTCCTCCCAATTCGAAGGCAGAGAGGGGCTCACGCGGTTTGACCGGGCGCGGGACTCGGGTGGGACGCGCGTCGGTTGCTGGTTGGGGAAAGAAAGGCCGATGCTGTCCGGGGTCTTCGCCGGAGATTGGATAGGTATTCTTTCTTATTACACTAACACGTTTTGATATTTGTACAAATTGTTTGATGGTCAAAACGAACTCAGAGGGTTTGTTAAAAATGGTGTTTCCCACCTACAGAAAAAGTTTCAAAAAAATTGGAACAAGTTTGAAATTCTTGAAATCACGGGGATTTAAATTTTGTTAAAGTCGCAGTTTGGCATATAAAGTAGCCAACTCTGTCTCGACATGTGGGCTCGCAGGAAGGAAAGAGGCGAGGTTGGTGGGAAAAAGAAGTTCAAACATGTGGGCTCCATCTTATGGCTTAAGTCGGCCTTAAACATTGTGGAACTCTTATATTGTTATAGCAAATGTTGTGGGTCCTACCTTAATGGGTCAAAACCTGACTTCCGCGTAGCCTAGCACAATGACTCATGTGGTCTGGTGGTCAACACATATGTAACATTGAGGGGCGACTCCCCTCACCTCCATATTTTAGATTTTTTTTAAGAAAAATGTTAATCGGGCTGTACTGGGCTAGTCCCGATTTGTTACGTGAGGGTCAACACATATGTAACCTACAAGTGCTGAAAGCGATTGTTTAGCTGTAAAGATCCGAACTTTGTGGGAAAAGAAGAGATTTCATTTTTGCAGAAAATCAAGCATCAGAAAGCCTCAACCAAAATACGCACCAAATTTGCGGATTGCGTAAGCATATAAGCGAGCAGAGAAAATTGGCAAAGGAAAAAAAAACAAGAACCACAGGATTCTGACCCGAATTAGGGAAGAAAAACACCACTTAGATTCAACCCTAGGCAAGCTAGTGAGCGGCGCTAGGAGGATATGCGGCGCAGACGACCGACGGAGGCGTCGCGAGGCCAAGGGTGGCGGTGTTCGCGGTGGTGGCGAGGGAGGCAGATCTTGACGGCATCGGGAGAGAGTTGCGGAGCAGGAGGAGCCGGCGATGGAGCGGCGGCACCGTCTGCTGGTCGCGCCTTCGACGTCCCGAGGCGAAGGGCGAGGAGGCCATGAAGCGGCGGCGGTTTCAAGGGAAGAGGGGTCGGGGAGAGGAGTTTTTGTGTACGGGAAGAGGAGTTTCTGTTCCTGTTTTTTCGTTCGTGGGCTCGTGGGGAGGGAGTCGGGACCTGGGAGAGCCATCTCGGAGGCGGTGGCATCGATGTAATTTGGATAAAAATGACGTACGAACGACGTACCAAACTCGAAATTAAGTAGTAGTAAAAAAATGTTGTGGGTCCTACCTTAATGGGTCAAAACCTGACTTCCGTGTAGCCTAGCACAACGACTAATGTGGTCTGGTGATCAACACATATGTAATATTGAGGGCCACTCTCCTCACCTCCATATTTTAGATTTTTTTTAAGAAAAATGTTAATCGGGCTGTGCCGGGCTAGTCCAGCCCGTGGACCTCGGTACGAAGCTCCGGCGAAAAAAAAAAACTACCTTTCTCCGAGCCTGGTGCAAACGGGCCAAGCCTGCTGGGCTTTTTGGTATTTTCAAAAAAGAACGGCCCGATGGCCGGCCATCTGTACCGCGTCACTCGGGCTCCTCCCAATCCCAATCTCACTTGGGCCCCGTCGTTTCCTTAGACGCCCGGGATCGTTAGGTTTTGCCAGTTGCCGTCTCTTCTTGCGCCGCCGTTTTAGATCTAGCCATCTCCAATTCCTCGACCCCCAAATCGCAGGGCTGCCTTTCCCCTTCCTCAACCAACCATGGCCCCGTCGTGGGTTTTGCTCCGCCCCGAACTTCCGTTCACCCACGACGTGGGGCTATTCAGCGAGGCCAGCCAGCAGCCAAAGGGCTGGATGAGCGAAGGAAGACCACCACGTCCTGAAGAGACGCGAGGAGCGATCACCGCATACCTAGAAAGCTTGAAACCCGATGCGCATTTCGCGGATCCACCGGAGATATCTTACATCCGTCTACTCCGGCCGACGGAATCCGTCCCACCCCTGTGCGGGGTCGTTGACTCAGCCTGGATCTCGAGCATAGACAAGCATCTGTTTGCCCTGTATGCCGGTCCATACCGGCCTGGCAGTGACATCTATGGTAGAAAAGGAGGTTATCTGATCTACGACGCCAGGAAGAACTCTCTCTCGCCGATTCCAGAAATCCCATACCACATGTCCCAGTCCGCCATCGGGTACGAAACGGCGGTTGTTGTGTCCCTCGATGGCGATGGCGCAGGTGAGGGAGCCGGATATGTTCTTGCCGAACTGACGAAAAAAGAAAGGCTCAAGGAAGGCTCCGAAGCCGAACTCTTCTTGTGGCAGTCGTCTAGTCCAGGTTGGGTTAGTAAAATTGCTGTGCTGCCGCCCGAGGCTTGTTCGCCCACCACTGATTTCTGCGCCGACAAGTGCTTCTCATTTGGGGGCTTTCTCTGCTGGGTAGATCTCTCCAAAGGCATGCTGGTCTGTGAGTTGTGTAACTTGCAAGAAGACAACGATTTGAAGTTCCGTTATATTGCATTGCCTGATAATTGCCCCACTTATGATCTCTTCAGCCCTGAGAATCAAACGCTGCAGGTGCAAGAATTTCGTTCCATTGGGTGTGTTGGCGGCCAGATCAAGTTTGTTAGCGTGGATGATCAAGTTGGGCACCTGCCTGGGCACAAATTAGAGATGAATATATGGACTCTTTCTTCTGACCTTACAGAGTGGAAGGATGGCAAGATGTACAATCTTGGAAAGATCTGGGAGAATGGGACTCATTTGTTACATGGCATGCGGAAGCTAGCGCCTTCTCTTCCTTTCCTTAGCAAGCATGAAGACAACGTTGTTTATGTAGTCTTTAATGATATGAGGGTGGTGGGCAGTCATTTGGAGTGCAAAAGGCAGTACTTAGTCCGTGTCGATATGAAGAATGATGATGTGAAGTTCTATCGGCAAACTACATACCGGATTCTGTCACAGCTCTTCACCTGTGAGATCGGTGCAGACCAACAGGGCTTATTAGAAGACCAACAGGTACAAACTGGATTTGGTTCGTGCTTTGAAGGACGCTAGTAGGCTGCATTTTTTCAGTTTGTAATACTTCTTGCTGTGACCTTTTTGAATATGTTGAGACCTTTGCTGCTGTGAAATGTCACTCCCTTTGTGAAATTGTATTGATGTGCTCTTGTGATGCAGCTTGTGAAACAGTAAAATGTTCATGATGTTCTTGAATACTTTTGATTTATAAAAATAAAATGTTCATGATTACGCAGACTGCCGTTGAATAAATCTGACCGAATATTGTTGCAATGTACTGATGCCAAAGCGCTAATGCGGAACCTGGCTGACAGATCAGCGCAGGTCATGAATCTCAAGAGCCACTCGCGAAACCTGCTTGTGTTTATTTGAGGTGATGTCTTTGGTGGTTCAGTTGCTGGATAATGCTTATCTTGCAGCCGATCGGGTGAGGCTAGACTGTGTGTGGGTGCTAGGTGTCAGTATCTTCTTCTGCTCGAGTTTTTCTGGTTTGCTGTTTGTCTGCAACCTTAATAAGACCTCACTGTATTTTTCTGCTGTTGCTATGGTGCGATTGCGCTTTACCGCTCCTGTAATGTGTTTGGGATTTTCCAGAGTTTTTCTTCTCCCCGAATTATGTCTTATTTGCGATGGTTTTCTCCGAGAGTTCGAATAGTGCTCATTCGAAAAGTGTTTTCAACAGTGGAGTGCATTTTTCGACTTCCTTTGTTCAAGCCGGGTTCTCTGAATTCCACTGTTTAACCCAGTTTTTTCCGTTACAGTTTCCGGGTATTTTCGTTTCACTGGACCGCTTTGTTTGCCCGCCCGGACTTCCCGGTTCGTGTCTCCTTGTCTCTTGTGGATGAATCGGGGTAGTACTAGCAGTCGCAGTGGAATCACACAGCGTCGGTTGGTCTTCCCGGTTCATGTCTCCTTTCCATCAGATCGGTCTTTCGGTTGTGTTGGCTAGCGCATGAAGCTTGACATGGTATCAGAGCCAAAGATTTCAAATTCGAGTTCTAGCTTTTTAATGCTATCATATTGCCTTTTAATGCTATCATCTTATTAGATGAAGAAAGATAGTGATTGGACACTTTTGCTAGACAAACAATTTTAATGCTATCATGTTATTATGTTATTAGATGAAGAAAATTAGTGATTGGACAAAGATTGAATACATGGCGTAATAAATTACATGGGAATACATTTTTTCCTTTTGCCTCATTTTGTAAGACTTCGTGTACAACTAATTTGGAACGGAAGGAGTACTATCACATCGGAGTCATTTCCTACAATGTGTACCTAGAGAGACTGTGTCTGTTTGACAGACACGAAAAAACTAGAGAGTGTACATCTGGAACCAAGAATGTTTTTCCTTAAGATGCAGGAAATTCACATGCAGACATTTGATTTCTTTGTACAATTGGAGTATATTAGTGGACCCTAGATAGACACGATGCGATATAGCCTTCAATTATAAGCAAAGCCTAAAAATGAGCTGGTGCTCAAATGAGCCCGTTATTTCGAAAAATCAGAAACTACATTTTTGGTATCCAAAAAAATTCTGAAAAAATACTATACATGTACATATGGATGTGTATTCCATGCCTGTAAAATTTGATTGAGATATATGTTCATTTGTGCTTTACAAGAGGAAAAAATTCTAATAGGTATATTGTTAGCTATATGAAATCCACTCCTTTGTCTTTTTTCTGTAATTAACATGTTAAACTATTTAGTCATGAAATTGTACATGCATGTATGTGTGTGTGTGCACGTGTGTGTAAATACAAATGTTTTTATATTTTTTAAACGTCTTATGATTTTTGAATTTTTTTTATTTCGGGAGCCCGAGCTCACCTTTTCCTCATTAAAAAATCCCTCAAAACGTGCTACTGTACTTGACAAGGCGTTTGGCACAGATTTTGTAGAATCCAGAATATTGAAAGGATGATGCAAACAATATGCTTCCAGGCATGCAAAAGTAAACATCAGTTCTAAATGGAAATGCTACAGACCTGGATCGATAGGAGTTGGACAGCAGCTCGGCACTTAGGGTGTGTTTGATTGAAGCCAACATCTACCCCACCAATTTTTTGGTCATTGACTAAAAGTTGGTCTTTGTTTGGATGGTATTTGGCAATGTCAATGCTCTATAGCCAACTCTAGTTCATTTTTTAGGTCAAAGTTGGCCAATTCATGGGCAAGCAAAACCATGACCAATATTTTGGCAAGCCAAATTTTTGGTAGGGCTAACTTGGGCTCAAACCAAACAGACCTTAGCATCAATAATTGCCAAATATAAGTTCATTTAACAGTTCAACTAGTTGTTTCTTCAGTACCATCATCAGATGGTCGAGATTCTTCGTCTTTGTTATCTGAAGAACCTCCATTTTCTATTGTTACATTTAGTGCAAGCTCCAGATGTGATATAAGAAACGTCAGTAATACCACAAATCCAGGACTGCTGATCAGGTGAACAAATGCAGCAATGCAATACCAGCAAGACTCCAATTTGGGACGCTTTATGATTTATGAAACTTGTCAAGGGAGAAAGAACTTTTCAGAAGTGAGTTGACGGTGCCATAGGGTTGACAAAAAGGTCTTCAACTAACTGAAGTGCCAAAATGCATGTCTGATCTCTACATGGCGAGCACGAGCAGACCGCAAGGCTCATCTTGATACCCTGTATGGGGAACCCCCCGGAGAGACATCACCGCAGTTCCACCTTCAGTTTTAGTTTTTGTTTCCTGTTTTTGCGGGCAAAAACTTCATTAAAGATTAAACAGAATACAGTCTTGACACGGAGCGACAGATATAAAATCCGGTTTTCCACCCAGCCAACAGGCAATACGAGTTTCAATCCTAGCGACATTTGCCAGGCAATGACTAACAGAATTCTGATCTCTAGAACATTTTGCCATTTTAGTACCAGGTCTCTCACAGAGGAGTTGTCGGATCGACGACACAGGGAGCTATACTTAGAAAGGTTAGGGCAGTTCTCAATGACAAAAGACAACTCTAACAAATGGAGCGCCATCTGAATACCATCGTCGCACGCAGCAAGCTCCGCACCACAGGATCTTGGCAGTATCAAAGGTTTTGGCAAGACATGAAGATAGTATCCCAGAAGCATCTCGAAGGATGGCGCCTGTTCCTCCTCGCCCATTCTCATAGCAAAAGGATCCATCCACATTTAGCTTGAGGTTTCCGTTTTGTTCTTCTTATTTCTATCCTTGCCCTTGGGCATGAACATTGCTCCTTCTACCTGTTTATACAGCAAAAGCTAGCAGTTGCTGGGTCTTAAAACAAGAAACAACATGCATGTCTCATACATCCAAGCATCTTGTCCAATTTCTGCAGGATCAATAGCATTTTACCCACCAGATGGATCAATATCATGTCATACATAATCAAATATTGGGAAAAGTACCGAATCACATACCTTCTCCCACAGAGACAGAAAAGATGTCCATTGTTTCTTAATGTCAAATAACACCTGCAATGAACTTGTATTCTAGATGGAAAAAAACACGCCTGCAATGAACTTTTCCTAATTTCAGGTCTGATGTCAAAGGTAAGTTCAGATAGTCCTGCAAGGTCTGAAAGGTTGGTGGGACGCATTATTAGTTTATTACTTGTGAATAAGTCACAGCTGAAAGTGGTACAAGGGCTTGAGTTTACATAGAACAAAAAAAACTCACCTGCAAATGGGTAAGCTACCCGCAAGCATTTGCATTAAGAAGACCTTCTCATGCAGGTCGAGAAACCCCCGAACCCCTGCTCCACACCATACACAACGGTACTGAAGCCCGTGTGAGAGCAGGCAGGCCTTAGGTCTGTGCTTAAGACGTGGAGCAGACGAGGGGATTTTTTAACCCCAACCTGAACTTCGCTCCCACAAGGAGTCAAATTCAGGACCCGAGGAGTGCTACTAGAGTTGTTCCCTTAAGCATTACGCCAAGGGCTAGTTCGCAGAACAAAAAAAGAAGATATAATTACCTGCTAATAGAGGAAATCAGAAGTGAATATGATCATCCTTGTCAACAAGAACTTCACGGTCTTGCTTTCCATCCTTGGTCAAATGAGGCAAGGGTGGACTGCTGTTTAAAGATGGACTCTCCTCCAACCTTGAACAGGATCCGATGTCACTTCTGCCGGCTTTGTAGCAATGAACCAAAGAAGTTCCAAAGAAGTAGGTTTAGCAATTGTACTAATGGTTATATCTTGTTAAACCTAGTTCTGGTTACTGCAATCAGACAGTTCACACAATCAGTAAAAGTTGTGCACTCCGTTTAGGTAAAAAGATAAACAGAAACTATGGGACCCCGGCATCGATTTCTATTAGACCCTTCAGCACAAAACAAGATGCCTTACAGCTCAAACAATAAAAACACTGCATAAACTAAAAGAACAAATGCAGCAGCTGAAAGAAAATAGGAGCTGAAAAGAAACAAGACAAAGTTCTTGGAACTCCTGCACATCCTTCCACCCGAGGCAGATCACATCCACCATAATCTTTGCTCTACAACGCAATTACCAGACTGCCGGTGCCCATCCATGTCCTATTGCATAGGACACAGTGAACACTCTATTGAGCATCTGAGCTCCATCCTCAAGCCTTCTTCAGCTTCTTCTCCCATACAACATTTCAGCAATAGAGGAAGTACTCCTCAAAATCTTCACGACAATTTCAACGGCCAAGAACACACCAAGTACTTTCTAGTCGTCATATGATGTTGCAAGACCTGAAATGTGCACAAAAACAATTAAAATACACATAAACAAAGATTCATACGACAGAGGCTGACATTTAATGGGACACAACTAGTAGCATTCATCCAAACATAACTAGCATTATCTTCACTGCAGCAGTGTACGATTACATCAATGACACAACATTTGACACCACCAGACTATCACAACGACACAGACAGGTACTCTCGGAACAAGCAACCACCATACAGAGAAAGCCTAGCCGCCGAAGCCGTAGAGGGTGCGGCCCTGGCGCTTGAGCGCGTACACGACGTCCATGGCGGTCACGGTCTTGCGGCGCGCATGCTCGGTGTAGGTGACGGCGTCGCGGATGACGTTCTCCAGGAAGATCTTGAGCACGCCGCGGGTCTCCTCGTAGATGAGCCCCGAGATGCGCTTCACGCCGCCCCTCCTCGCAAGCCGACGGATCGCCGGCTTCGTAATGCCTTGGATGTTGTCCCGCAGAACCTTCCTGTGGCGCTTGGCGCCGCCCTTGCCCAGCCCCTTGCCACCCTTGCCGCGCCCAGACATCTCTCTCTGAAACGAAGGAAGATTTGGGGATTTTTGCTTCGCCTTAGGAATTGGATGAATTGGGAGCAGGAGAGTGGAAGGGGATATATAGAGTTGGAGGGGGGCGTGGGAAGCGTTGGATCGGGGATGGATCCGCATGAGGTGCGAACCGGATGGTCCTGGCCGTAGGATCGGGAAAGGGTTGGTTCCTATTGGTGGAGCGGTGGGAGCGCGGATCGGCACGGTTGCGTTTTGGGAGCTGGAGCGCGCGGAGGAAATGGAAATGGAAATCGGAGAAGAAAACTGGGCGGGAATTTCCGCGCTTTCTCGTGGGAAATGGAAATTTCGTTTCTGGGCCCCGCCGCACATTCAGTGGACATTTGAGGTAGGCCGAGTAGATGGCTCGAGGTGGGCCGTTTTGATCCAACAGGCCTGTAAACCTGCCATCGACAACTGGATGGATTCACTTCATCCCTGGATCCTCGTGGGTTTTGCTCGACGGCAATCTTGCGTGCATGCATCATTTTGAGGCAGAGAAAAGAATAACGATTGGAAAATCCTCCTCTGAGAAAAACAATTGGAAGATCCGTGTACATCAAAATTTCATACTCCGGGAGTCCCATATTAAGTGACTCAAATTTATCTAAATATGAATGTATTTAAAAAAAAATTAGATACACGTAATATTTTGACACTTAATATGGAACGAATGGATTACAATGGAAGATCGGTTCCCCTTAAATATCAGGAGCGTGCAATCTGTACTTTATGTTCTCATAGTCTCGTTCACGGTTGCGATGTACTCAATCATGCAACACGGCTTCTACAAATCTGGAGTATTGATTTGTTTTTGTCAAACTTCAGTGTATTCTGTCTCGACCATACAAATATAACCCCGTAGCTGAATAATAATAATATTACCACGATTCAATGCATGCGTCTGAGACCTGCTGTAAGCTCGAGGAACAACTGCTCGGTATCGCTGCCTGGCATAACATTTGAGGGTTTTTTTAAGAACTGTAAGCCTAGTAGTATCTAGGGTGTGCAGTACGCCGCTGTGGTCATTCTAATGCATTGACGTGAATTTCTGACGCCGAATGGAGATCAACAAAACGTTGAGCACAGTGCTGAAGCTGCCTGTGTTTCCAGCAGCGGCAATTACACCATGCAAAGCAGCATTACTACATACCTTGGTGAAATCTGTACTACGGCATATAATTTAATCATCCTGTAACATACACTCTTCCCAATGCGGAAAACCAAGAGCATAAAAGGGAAAATGATCTACATGATTTGTTCGGCACTAAATCACTTCCCACAACGACTAAAATGATAAACACAACAAAATGGGGGAAAGGGAGCAGCAGAGAGATATGACACTGAAACAAAGAATGACTTACATGTAGAGGTATACTATATCACAGGGTGCTCGGCATCAACAGGACTGCAGCACGAGCGGGCCAACCCAAGTGCCAAACATATCACTCAAGGCCACCTGCACTTCGCCTGAACCATGCTCACAGCTTATGAGACCAGCTAGGAGGGGGAAGAACTGGCCGAGGTTCTTCTCAAAAGACGAGTCACCCAGACCACTGATAGCTTGCAAGGTTGAGACAACAAGGGGTGCTCGGGCTGCAAGTTCTCTCCGCTTCGAAGAACCAACTGGAATAAGCCACTGGCCAAGTGGCTGTATACCACTGGAAAGCTGAGCAGGCCTTGCTGTGCTCAAGTACACCTCAAGGACCTCCTTGCAAAGGCCAACAAGGTGGCTTTCCACCTCTACGCTCCCTTCATCAGGAGCTCTGTCTAAGAATATGTTCTGGAGGATAGTAAGGCACAGCTGATATGACTCATTCTCAAGGCGCAACAATGGCGGGTCCTGCATTTGGGTCATCGAGCCCAACTCCTGCAACTTAGACCGCAGGTCGTTGTCACTGTTTATTTTGTGAGCATGAGTGGCAACAGTGTGCAAGGCCTCGAAGAGGATTACTGTGTTCTGTGATGACAACTGAGCTCTGTACATGGTATATATCTCCATCACAGCCTACAGAAAGTGGACACATAGAAGTAAATAAAAGAGGGGTCATGATGAAATTACCAGCCTATTGCATGAGAAACATGATAAAGCAGAACGCATGCACAAATTATAATTAATGAAGGACTAGAATATTGCTTCAGTAACTAAAAAATGGCGAGACAAAAGGTTCAGAGTGGAGGAAAAAGGTATAAGTTGATAACTGATACTCAACTAATCATAAGCCACTGGTTCCCTCAGGAAAAAAAATCATAAGCCAGCGGACACGCTTGATAGGTTCATACTAAAAGCAAGCTAAAACCAATAATTGGTTCTTCAACAAAACTACTAGGGAAATTTATGACAATGCCTTGCCACTAGTTTTTTCTCAAACTATGATTGCAATCGTTTTTGGGTTAATTATGTAAATGCCACTCCTCCGATAGAACTTCTTGCATTTTTTCCACTGCGTCACATCTTAGCTGTTATCATACGTTTCGTAGTTAGTGCAGTGTAAACTGACAAAACAAGCCATGTACCCCGTGGATGTGGCACATGTTTGCTGCGGCCTCAGAAATAGGCCTCCAACAGAGAAGAAAGGAACAAACAGAGGAGGAGAGGGCCCCGGCTTGCCAGTGTTGAGGTGGCCGAAGGTAGCGGGTGTCAGAGCACCGTGGTTGCAAAAGCCAATCAGAGTCGAGGAAGAAGCTGTCGGCAGCAGTGCTATGGTCGTTATCCCTCCAAATAGACAAAGGGGTCCCTCGTGGTGTCATCTCAGAGTTTCGGGCCAGAGGAATCGAGCAGAGACGGGAGGGAGATGGAGATCGACAATTGTGGCAGCGATTCAGGCGTCCAAGTGCTGCTGGAGCTCGTCCACCTTGCCAGAGGGCTGTGCGCGTGGACGTATCCGGTAGCTAGGATGTTGTGCACCTGTGGGTCTGGCTCGATTCCTGGCGTCCGCCATCTTATCTAGCGCCTTGTTGCATTTCCCCTTGTGCCCAAGCGAGCTGAATGCCTTGAGTTCATCATGGCTGTAGGTGATGTTTGATGCCAAACTGCTACATCAGCCCAAGAACCTGCACCTAATCTATTTGCATATGTATTCAAGACCAAAACTGATGAGTCAATGAAATTTGTAAGCTGTGAGCTCATCAAAATAATCTGTGCTGCCATTGGCGTCGAGGAAGCCCTTGGGCAGGGTGATGAAGACAAAGACGCTGAGGTGGACGGCGGTGGCCCATCTGCCAGCACCGGAGAGCCTCCTCCAGCTTGCTCTCCAGCATGCAGGGAAGAGAAGACACGGCGGTCAAAATGACTGGCTGGTGGAGTCAGTTAAATGGGTTGATGGATGCTAACAACCAAAGAGTAACGGCAATGGAAAAGTATTAAAAAAAACTAATGCAGCAGTGGTATGTTCATAATTATCCAAAAAGCAATGGCACAACCATAATCTCTGGAGCTACTAGTGGCATTGCCATAAATTTCCCAAAAATACAATTGTTGCATCTGAACCGTTTCCTGCAGTGCAACTAGAGAGACCATCAGTATCATCAGGAACTAAGAATGTTTTTCCTTAAGATGCAGGAAATTCCTGTACAGACATTTGATTTCTCGTGTAGAGTTGTATCTATATGGACCAGCAAAGCTTTATATACCCTGAATTATACTAGAGAACCCTAGCTAGAAAGGTGGAATATAGCCTTTAGTTATACCTTTTCTCCCCTCCTTCCAACACGCTCTCACCTCACTTTTTAACATGCTACAATTTCTGCCAAGGTGTTGGCATAAAATTTGACCATAACAATAGAAGGATGATGCAAACAATATGCATCGAGGCATGCAAAAGTAAACATCAGCTCTAGAAAAAATGCTACAAACCTGGATCAATAGGAGTTGGACAGCAGCTCGGCACTTGGCATCAGCAATTGCAAAATATAAGTTCCTTGATCTAGATGTTTCTTCAGTACCATCATCTGATGGTCGAGAATCTTCTTCTCTGTTATCTGAAGAGCCTCCGTTTTCTATAGGTACATTTTCAAGGTAAGCTCCAGACGCAATATAAGAGAAGTCAGGAAGTGTCTCGGTGGTAGCTTCTTTCAAAGACAATACGACCTCTAGCCATTTTTCATCCACAAAGACAGATCCAGCACTGCTCATGAGGCGAACAAATGCAGCAATTCCTATACCAGCAAGACTCTGATGGGGACGCTTTATGAAACTTGTTAAGAGCGAAAGAACTTTCTTCAGAAGTGGATTGACAGTGTCATAGAACTTGACAAAAAGGTCTACAACTAGTTGAAGGGCCAAAGTGCATGTCTCATACATCCAAGCATCTTGTTCAAGTTCTGCAGGATCACTTTCCACATTTTGCCCTTGTGAAGAACCACCAGATGGATCAATAGCATGCCGTACATAATCAAATATTGGGAAAAGTACCGAATCAAACACCTTCTCCCACAAAGGGAGTGAGAACAGATGGCCGTGGTTTCTTAATGTGTCAAATAACACCTGCAGTGAACTTTTTCTGATTTCAGGTCTGAGGTCAAAAGTAAGTTCAGACAATCCTGCAAGGTTTGAAAAGTTGGTGGGACACATTATTAGTTTATTACTAGTAAATAAGTCAGCTGAAAGCTGTAGAAAGTTCTATGTAGAACAAAAGGGAAATATAGTTACCTGCTAATAGAGGAAACCAGAAGTGAATATGATCATCCTTATCAACAAGAACTATACTGTCTTGTCTTCCATCCTTGGTCAAATGAGGCGAGGGTGGATTGCTGCTTGAAGATGGACTCTCCTTCAACCTTGAAGAGGATCCAATGTCACCTTCTGCCAGTTTTGCCGCACAGAATCGAAGAAAACCAATTGCATTAAGGCTTATGTCCTTGTTAAACCTACTGTTGGTAAATGCAATCAGACAGTTCACACAATCAGTGAAAGTTGTTGACTCGGTTTCAGTAATATAGGGGAAGTACTCCCGCAAAATCTTCTCGATAATTTCAAAGGCCAAGAGTACAATGTTTTTGTGGTCATCATATGATGCTGTTGCAAAGACCTGAAAATAGTGCACAAAACAATCAATCCTCAGAAACAAAGATAAGTCTGCTCCAAAGAGTCTCATACCAAAATCAAAGTACATGAGTACCAAGTAAAGATAACATACCATAAACATGCTCTTCCACCCTGACTTCACATGGCTAACACGAGCCAATACCATTTGAGACACACACCTGATAATTAGTTCTCTTATCTCAACAGCTCTGCTCTTCCTCATTACAACAACAAAAGGCTTCATAAATTCATTTTGGAAATTATAGTTGGCTAGCTCTTCTCGCTCCAGGAACTTCATTGCCAGCTGCCGCAATGAGTCCATAGCAAATATTGCGATTGACAAGTTTTCAGAGCAGCCAATGGTAACAAAGAAATCAGACAAGACATGCCATATGCTTGACCAGACAAGCCTGATGCGGTCCATATTGTAATGCCTACAAGAGAAAACAAAACAATCATACTTCAGTGAGTATGTAACAGGAAGACAAGTGTATGCAAAGACACTCAGATGTAGATACATTTATCTGAAGTATTGGATTCCTTACGTGATCTCAACAATCTTTGTCAGACTGAAAACTCGTGGATCAGATGCAGACCGTAATTCCTCCATCGAAACCTTACAAAGAGCCTTGACAAAATCAATTATACCTTCGCTGTTGAGCTTTTGACTTCTTACAAATACACGGTTCATTTCAACCATGCCAACTTGCTCCAAGAGGCTTGTCACCGCATTATTCATTTGATCGACACCGGAAGCTTTGCCACCCACACCGGCACTGTCATAAGTACCCCTTTTAGAAGCAGCACCAGCATTAAGAGCCTTCTTTTTCAAACCAGGAATAATCGAGGATTTAGTCTGTTTCGATTTATCAAGGTCTGGCTGTTGCAGTGCAAAGAAAGTAGCATCTGGAGGAGAACCTTCCCCTACAAGATGTAGATTCTCGAAACGAGAAACACAAGTCAATATATGCTCCCATGCTTCTTGCAAGTAGTTTCCATCTTCATCTGCAATTAACAGAATTGCCTAGGAGGCAATTCACCATCACAAGAATGTGAGAATGGCAAAGGATTTTATCATTATGCTCACACTATAATACAATAAACTGCAATTAGCACCACAGCAAATGCTTGTAACAAAGTGTGGCATTGTGCAACAAAAATACAAAAACATTCAATGATTCAATTTGCAAAACAAAAGGTACTAAAGATAAAAAGCTATGTGGCAGTAATTTTGGAACATTTTCCCGGTCATGCATAATGACGGTGATAATGGCAAAGATGCCAAATATTCAGTGCATGCAAGCAGTAAATATAGCAGCCCTGACAGAGAAACCAGGCTGGTCTGTTCTCCTCAGAATATCACATCCCAGCTGCAACAAAATACTTATACTCCCTCCGTCCCAAAGTAAGTGATTTTGAGACGGAGGGAGTATAACATTTAGCACAGAACCATCTAAGTCATAAACCAGTTAAACATACCCTTTTCAAGTCAACCAACACAAAACAAAATTCTGAGTACCATTGTTTCATGTAATGATTTTAATTGTCTTCTTAGACAACCACTAACTTTGCTGCGAGCAGTACACCAGCTGCACACTATAGATTACACCATAGTATGAGGAACAAACCTTAATGGCTTCAATATTTTTCTGCTTGATATCCACAGCAGAGTGGAGTGATGTAAACTTGGCAAGCGAAGTGATGAAAGCATCCCTTTGAGTCTTCATCGACATAGCTGCGGTGACATGTATTGCACAGCGAAATCCTTCGAGGCACTGGGATATGACAATCTCATCATCACTCTGGTCAAGTGGGACGCTGAAGGCAGCAAGCATAGGAGCCCAGCAAACCTCAACCATGAACTTCAAAATTACTACATCAGTTGCTGGATAAAATATTGACCTAAATCATTCATGAGAAAAAAACAATAAATAGATTATTAACAATGAAAGGGACTAACAGAAAATAATACTTGCATAAACTAACACGCAAACATAATAAAATGATCAATTAAAGGGTGCAATTTAATTTCTAATTATCCATCTAGATATCCAGCTTAACTTACTCAGACATACGAGCCTTTTCCTTGAATTGCTCCTGCATATGCTTAATGAGATCATCGCTCGTCTCCATAGCCGAACCTCGTTTGCGTATGACAATGTTAAGAATGTTATCCAACCCAAGAATTTTGTTAGAGCTTGTTGATTGATGCTGTTGAGGAACAAAGTCGTCTTCTTTCATCTTAATCTCTTTTTTCCAAATTCTTCCATACAAGGATCTCATAAATTCTTCAGGCAGGTCTTTTCCATCATCGATACCACGATTGTTTCTTATGAAATCTTCAGGCGACATCTGCATCAATTAATATAAATTACAAAAGCATCAGAAAATGTGTAAATAATTTCGACAAGTATAATTTAAAAATACCTTATTTTTGACCATTGGGTTATGTGCATCAGTGTTAAGCATTATGACTGAATAAGCAAGGACATAAGCTGTATCTGCACTGGAGAAAGCCTTTGGGTTGCATTTGCAGTAACGTTCTGCAAATTTTTCCATAACCCGGTCAATCTTTTGAGCTTCTCCAGGCAACCTGAAACCTTGAAGAAAGGCTCTAATCGCTTCATCAAATTCCATGTTTTGAAAATCAAATGAATCCACATATGCATGCATGACTTTGAGAGACAAATCTTCCCTCTCCCCTAAGTAATCACCAATCATAGTCTTGTTCAAGCCAGAAGCACTTTTTAGGAAAGCAGCTATTTCCTCAGGTGACTCCCCAACCTTGTTTGCATTTATTAGAAATTCAATTCCCTTTCTAGGCTTCCGGTTAAAAAGAGAGATACCCTCCTGCCATTCAAAAATCAATCAGCCACATTAAAAAAGGGGGAACAAAACAACATAACTATAAGATAATGCAACAGTGGCAAGTCATTCATGAAAGAACAGCAGACAGCACATTGTCACAGTCTCATCGACAAATGCAGATTCAAATAACTAGATGTAGAATGAGATCCACCTGAAGTTCCATTTTGTAAGCTCGGCGCTGCTCCAAAGATGCAGCCTCTGAAACCCCATTCGATATTTCTGAATGTGAATCAGATGCTTCACTAGAAGCATCTCCATTGTTCTCTATCTGGGGAAGCTCACTTCCACCATCGTTATCGTTTTGCTCTGATTCAACATTAGGAGAGTCAGGATCTGGAATACGTAGCTGCTTATTCATCCAATCTCCCATGGATCTCAGAATGGAAACTAAGCATTTCATTGCTTCACTCTTCATTGTGGTATCCTGAGGCGGCACCAGTGTGGTAGAGACACCAGCAGGAGGTCCTTGAGCAGTTTTTAGCAGACCATTGACCATCCTGTTCCACAAAATCAAGAAAATGTAACATAGAACTAAATAAGTTTCTGAGATGACATTTTAAAGAATAAGAAACCTCACTAATAATACTCAAGTATAGTAATGAAATGTGAGTGGTGCAGTACCTTTCAAATATGTTTGATGAGTGGACATCACAGTCGTAATTAATGAAAATGTCAACCAAGATTTGAGAATCAGTGCAGAGCTTCTCCAAAAAACGAAGAACTATCATCTTTGCTTGAAAATTTGGTTGTGCAATATTTTCCAGAACTCTCAGAATGATCATGGGAAAAAATACTCCAATCTCTGCCTTCAATCCTGGCCTGAATCTTGAAACCAGGCTAATAAAAATAGAACAAGATAACTGAAAAACAATCATATGTGACGAGGCACAGTTCTTCAAAAGTGATAGGCACAGATACTGCTTAATAGCACCTAGAAACCTGAGCAAGATGAAATAAAATAGTTAGACAAAATTGTAATGTTATTCATGAAGAATAAAAACATCAAGAAGATGGGTAAAGGCAGGGATGCAGGGATACGGCACAAAGGTGCCAAATCGGTGCAGCTCTCTCCTCTAGGTGCATCGCCAAACGACGCCAAAGTCAGCACGCCGCCAGCAACACCTCGCTGGTCGCTGCTCCATCCAATCTTGGTCCATCTTCAATCTCTCATCCACTTAATATTTTTTAGTTGGTGCTTATTCTTGTATTTATACTTATACTCGCCGTATCCCCGTAAGGCTTAAAAAATGCAGTTCTCCTGTATCCCCGTACCCGTATCCCCGTACTATGTAACATAGGGTAAAAGAACACCATTGCAGTTGATAAGAAAGTGCTAGTATAGCAATGTCAGTATCAAGATACAACTTTATTAATTACACCAGCGGAGCATAATATTGGACAAGGCGCTGCTCTATGTGGAAAGTACACAATACAATATTCCTCGGTAGGCTGACTTCCACATGTCCAATACTACTACTTCAATCATCTCTCAGTAACAAGCTTCCTGTGTTTCTAACTTAACAATTAACACAAACAACCAGCAAAGACAACACAGATAATCTCATAATCACAATCGACTCTCATAGCAGCGTATCTTTGGCGGCTATCACTTCATGAAAACGTATAATTGTTCCAAAAAAATCCCAACAAGTAATACTTGTAAAATTTCAAGTCCAAATAAATCAGCATGAATAGTGATCCTGTACTATTTGTTTATATATTTCTCTTTCTAATTCCTCTCAAATGGAACTGAGTTTATATATTTCTCTATCTATTTATACTCCATGATCTTCCTATAAAACCCTCGTCCAATTAATGGTGTCCCATGTGGCAAAAGAGAAGCAGCTGTGGAATAATTCCCACGTCCAGAGCTTAAAGTGTACAGCAGCAAAGCAAGCTGGCAACTGTTACTGGCCCGTTGAGCATGGTGTCTGGATTTACATAACTTTAGACCTCTGGGGCGTTACATATGGCATCAAAGCATAACCATCATGGCATGAGGGTGCAGGCGTGTGGTCCACTGGAGAACACACGGCAACAATGTGTACCTGCTGGTAATTTGGCCACCTTCCAAGTTTGCAATTTGCTTAGTGGTGGGAGGATTGATCCCCGAATGGAGATTTATAGAGTGGAGTAGTAGCATAAAATGCTTGATGGTCCAAACATACAGAACTCCTGGTTAACCTTTTGGCTTAATCGGCAACAAAGACTATGTAGGGCTGGGCTTTAGCAAACTTTCAACCCTTTCGCCTCACACTTCCATTGATTGTCTTTACAACTATACCATCTCTCTCTATATATTTTGTTTACATAGTACCCAACACCTCCCAGACATCACGCTGCACTTCTCACTGTTAAGGGCAATTACACATTTCCAATAAAATTTAGCAACTACACTTTGGTACACATTACGATTGTAAACCTAACATCGATATCAGGGCAGGATCTGGTAATGTTGTCAGGAAATGCCGATAGCAGAATCATCCTTACCAATTCTTTTTTGTGTGAGAACGATCAACTTCAGTGAATTCCAATGTCAATATCTGAGTAACAAGTATAAACTACACGCTTATAACTTATGTAAATTGCAACGAGAATTTCAATACTGATTCACGCCTATAAGTTCTGTAAATTGCAACGAGAATTTCAATACTGATTTTGTGTAGCATCGGTATTAAAAGCAGCAACATAACTACAGATTAATTCAACTGAGCTACCCTTAAAAAAAATAGTGGCTAATCTTTTCATGGATAATTGGCTAAAAGCTCCTGCTTTCCTTAATCTTTTCACGGAATACAGTGGTACACTAAATTTTGCTAAATGTTGTTGTTGCCAGATTATAGAAAGGAACTTACAATATCTGAGGCAAAATAAATAGATCAAGTTTCAGGGAAGGGCATTTGTACCTCTCGCTGGTACGGAACACAGCCCCTGCGTTTTCAAGCAAGATCTTAAGAAGTTCAAGAGCAAGGATCTTCCCCCGCATTACTAATGGATCAGCTGGCGCGTCCTTTGGCGGTGTCTTCATCGAGAGCTTACACAATGCCCGGAAAACCAAAAAAGCATCTCTCCGCAACTTATTCCCAATCCTCACGTCAGCATCGTCATCCAAAGTGGCCACCACTGCTCCCTCTACACCAAGCTCATCCTTGCGACCCTCAAGCGCGGTCTTGTACATGCTGATCTCCCAGTACTTGGCATCCAGCATGTCCTTATCCGTCGAATCAAGTAAGTCTGCGGGGTTTGCCCCTTCCTCCGCTGCTGCTGTTGTCTCAAAAGCACCATCATGAGCCACAGCAGCCCCTGCCCCAGCTGACGAAGTTGTCCGTGCCAGAGGTGTGAGTGCACCATCAATGTCCCCAATGATCTTTGAAATGAATCCCTGTACAAAGTTGGCATCGGCGGTGGGTGATGCTCCTGAACTAGCGTCAGGCAACTCGATCACTTCAGCCACTACGATGGGTTGCACCGGAATAGTGGACGAGTCTGCCTCCATGCGGCGGAACACTATTACCAACATCTGCACGAGCGACGCCTTGGCAGTGGCCTGATTCACGGTGCTACGGCTCCCCAAGTACATATCATAGCAGGCGCGCACGGCACGGAGCAGGCAGTCGCCATGGAGGCGCACCGAGGTGGAGGTGACCGCCGAGAGGAGAGTCTTAAGGAGGAGGAGCTCAATGTGCTCGTCGTCGAGGTGGAGCGCATTGCAGGCTGCCTCGAGAAGGGACGCCACAAGCTGGGCCGAGGGATCAGCCGACGGGTCGGCCTCACCGTGGATGTAGGAGTGCGCGATGAGCCTGTGGAGGAGCTCGAGCGCGGCCTCAGCGAGCTTGGCGCTACCGGAGCCGAGCGCAGAGGAGATGGGAGAGAGGAGCAGCTCCGAGTCCTCGAGCGAGAGGCTGCGGAGCGGGCCCGGCTGCCATGAGGACGATGTCGGCGTGGATGGTGAGGTCGGGGTGGACGGGGTCTGCGCCGCGGTGGGTGAGGAGGGCGGGGGCTTCCCGAGGCGGTCGAGGATGGACTTGGCGGTGTGGGAGAGCTTGGAGTGCGCCTTGTTGCGCCACGAGGCGTTCTTCACAAGCTTCTCGAGGAAGGGCACGAAGGCCTCGACGAGGCGCGGGTCGGACTCCGGCGAGGACAGCGGCGGCGCCGCTGCCGCGGAGGCCATTATTCCTCGAAGGATTCCGGGTGGCCGCGGCTGTGCCGCGCCGTGTGTGGATCTGGATCTGGGCGGGGCGGGGAGGGGACTGACGCGGTGCGATCCGGGGGTTCGGATCGCCGAGTGGGGCGAAGAGGGAGAAGAAGAGAGAGAGATGGTCGCGTGCGTAGATTTGGCTGGTGGGAACGACCATATGTCGGCCCCACTTGCCAGTCAGCGATTAGAGGCAGGCTGCTGCGATCGAGGGTGAGTGATGCTATTCCACTGACAGTGGGATGACTTCAACGGCGGCAGGGTACAAGCCTTGGGCCGGGCCGATATTGACTTAATAGCCTCGTCTGCTTTAAGGCCCATACAATTTTTGCTACCAGGCCCAGCTTGATCGAGAAGACAGTCGATGGGCCAAATAAAATCCACTATTGCACTTGACAGCCTGTGTCCTGCGACTTGTCTGACTATTGCACATCAACTGTATGGATTCAGTCGCTCAAAAAAAAACTGTATGGATACAGAGATCAGTGTCAGAAAAAACCAAGCAAAACGTAAACAGTACAGACTCGTTGCCTCATGTGACCAGGAGATGAGACATGGCCTAATGCCCATCGATTGTGAAACACGATTAATGGATGGTGCATCACATGAAATGATATGATCGATCGTTCATCAATATGGGCATGCGCGGGTGCTGGGATTATTGATCTTGCATTACATGACAAGTCGATCATATCATAAATACGGAGTACTAGTACATTTGGATTTTGGAGATAAGGAAGTGTGATGTGTACTTAGCTCGTGTACGTACTGATGGAATGCGTGCGCAGGGAAATGATTGACCCGTTGCGTGCTCTTTGTGGAGCCCTACACCCCAGTGTCACAACACGTAACATCACTTGATTCAATCAGGAATTGTTTCCGCAGATCAGCAATCCAAACTGGTTGCCCAAGTAATCATGCACTTCCAGTCGTTTTTATTGTTAGATAGGGAGGGAAATTAAGAAGAGACTTTATTTAAAGCTGCTTGTACTTCGTCGCGTATAAGGATAGCTAAAGGTAATTAATTAGCTGTGACAACTTTCTTGCATTATGAACAGACTCTAGATCATCCCTCTAAACTTGATGGTCAGGTCACGCCTCTAATTTATAAACGGCAAAACCCGATCAGCTAGATTGTTTGACCAACAAGGCGGATTTCACAGGGGTTGGAAATTCAGTGGACATTCATGTGCATGATTTCATTTTGAAAATGCACGAATCTACAACAATTAAAAACGATGTACACAAGTTATACTTGCACACATTAATTTCCCTTTCCAGCCGACACCGGGATACGGGGGCATACGTAAACCTACAAGCAACAGCGCGGCGGACAACACATAACATTGGTCATAGTCAAAGCTGGATCGCTGACAAATCGACTACGGACCAAAACCATATTCCTTTTATCTCTCATCTACTCAAACGTGGGGTCGATCATGCATAGCCACATGTCCCCCTATCCAGAGAAGCTGAGGAGCTGTTCATGACTCCAAGTAGGAAGTGACTTCTGCGTACTGTACGTTGCGTCACAGCACGTACTACTGTAACTCTCCGTCGAAAAAATGAATAAAATAAATAAGTTATACTTGTGCACGATCTCTCCTAGCTCGTCCGAATATGCACACAATCTATAGATGGAAAAACCAATTTAGAGAAGGTCATAAATGCATTGAAAACAGCTACTGTAGTTCGATTGAGTAAGTAGCTAGTGTGATCAACAGGTGAGATATAGGAGTACGGAGTAGTATAAGCCAGGAATGGAAGCTTCTTAAAAATCTTGCAATCAATGGAACGACGTCCGGTGACAAAAGAAAACACTGCTACATGTCAAACTGCTACTGGAAGTAGTACCCTGCTCGTACCACTACTGGCGCTACGCGACACCCGAACGAAACGATCTCCTCTCCAGTCTCCACCGTCCTCCGTTGGAGGAAAGCCAAGTTAATTGTGGTATAATAATCGAGCAAGTGGGCGCCCTTGCACCCTTGGTTAACAACAAGGTGGATACGCGAAAACCGGCCAATGCTAGCTGCATCCTTTACCTACTCGATTATAATTGATCGCTGCTCACCATATCACCGATCCCAAAACCCCTCTCTAGTACGTTAATCCCGCGCCCCAAGCAGGCCCAAACTCTCTTCTGGCGCGCGCCATGTCACCCGTCCGGCCTTCTTCCACAAATACACGTCCGTAATCGTTGAACGGGCCATGGCGCGCGGCTTGAAGAACCGAAGCTTCTGATCATCTTGGATGCGGCGGCCGTGGCGGCGGCAGCTGCTCGGGCTTGATCACGCCGGACCGGCCGTGGCGATCAAGTAGCTCCCGCGCCAGCGACTGCAAGTCGCCGCCGCCGCCGCCAGCCCCTGAGGCCTCGGCAGCTGACATGCTGGAGGAAGCCCTGGGAGCCTGTGCGCCGCCGTAGGGGGGCTGCCGGAGCTGGTGTTGGTGGTGGTGATGCTGCTGCTGTAGCGCCCACTGCGGCAGCTGCGCCGGCGGGTCGAAGAGTGCGGAGAGGTCGATGGTGGTCGGGATGTTGAGGGTCGACGACGGGAGGTCGGAGATGGAGAACGGGCCCGGCGGCGCCATCGTCGGCATCTGCGGCGTGGCGGCCGGGATCGGCGGGGACGGCAGCTCCAGGGTCGCCAGGTGGGTCTGCAGGTATGTCAGCTCGGCCTGGAGATTCACCACCTGCAGGGAAGGAAATGATCATCGCACGGCGTTATGGACACATATACAGTATAGTCAGTCATGCACTCGTGCATTACATTAGTATTGATTCAAATCACACAATATTGCGAAAATGTAGAGTCATCGATCACATGCATGCGTGTATATAATAACGGAGACATCACGACGAAGTGAGGGTCTGAAAGGTGACAAAAGATCTAAAAAAACGACGCGATCGAGTTTGGTTGGGACTTCTAGGACTAGAGATCGGTGCTGGCTGGCTAGGGCTTAATTTCTTTTCATCATGCACGGGGCCGGTCACAGATGGAACTTCGGAACCCAAGATGGACTACTACTGCTCCTAGTAGTAACGCAAGTATATGCATGGTGCGTTTGTGTGTGTACATACGTGGCGTGATGGACGATATGGGTGTACGATTTTACGGACGGGGGGGTTCGAAGATCGGTCGACGCGGCGGATGAGACGTCATGCGCTGCAAATATATATATCATTCATCGCAAATTAATTAATTAAAGTCCAGCTGGGGGAAGCAGCCTCCAGGTTTAGCGCTTGGCGTGCCCCTTTTCGCACTGCCGTTGCTTGGCTTGGCCGTGTTAATTTCCTCTCCTCCCTCCCCAAAGTAGACTTACCTTTCTGGAGAAAGAAACACGCCAAGTTCCTTCCAGGACGAGGAAGAAAGACCCCAGATCCATACGCATGGCATGCAAAACTGGTCAGCAATTCGATTCGAGCCTCCGCTCGCGGTGCATGGCATTACTGCTACTATCTAACCAGCTAGGTTTCCAGAGGGTAATCATCGAATGGACATGCAAGGCAAACAGGAGTGATCATCGATCATGGAGCTGACACCGGCCGGGTGATTCGTACTAGGATATACCTGCTGCTGGAGGGCGAAGATGTGGGCGACGCAGCCGTAGACGGGGTCGCGGAGGCGGGCCTGGGCCTCGTAGCAGATGGTGACGACGGCGTCGAGGCGCTTGTGGGCCGGGATCTGGAGGAGGAGCTTGGACACGTTGCTGGCGCCGAACACCTTGTGCACCGCCGCGAAGTGCGCCGCGCCTTGCTCCGAGTCGAAGTAGGGGGCGAAGATGCAGCCGCTCACGCACTTGCGCCGCAGGAACTTGCACGCGCCGCACGGCCCGCCACCGCCGCCGCCGCTGCCGCTTCCGCTCGGCCCTCCGCCGTGCGCGCTGGTGCCGCCTCCCGAGCTCATTGCCGGATCGAACGATCGATCCCCTCTCCCGAGAGAGGGTTTTACTACCAGCTGCTGGCTGCGCTCGCGCTCCGATCCTTATATCTGCTCTGGGCACTTGCTCGTTATAGGATAAAACAAGTGCTCATCGCCAGTGTTGGTACTTGGCACAGAGGTTGAGAGAAAGAGAGGGACGGGGAGAGAGGGTCGAATGGGGGAGGCCAGGCTGCCAATATAGGGGAAGAAGAGAAGCGGCTGGAGAGGCCGGAAGGGCATATGTGTAAATATGGAAAAGCCCACTTCTCTCCGATCTCTCCTCCTTTTTGGTGTTTGTCCTATTGGTAGAAGGTCATGGGGGGTTACAGATACAGCTCCAGTTCGATTTTTCGTTTTTTTCCCCTCTCTTTCTTTCCGTTTTCTCACATATGCTTTCCCTGCTCGTCCTACTGCTACTAGCAATATATGTGTAGTTTCTTTGTTTTTGTGGTATTGATGAGACTTTAAAGCCACGGCATGGAAGGAAGCCTAGCAGCAGCAGCTGGCTGGTACCACCCGGCCGGCCTCCTTCTCTTTCTTTCTTTCTTCCTTTCTTTCTTTCCCTCTCTACACACTTCTCTTTCTGCTCTTTCGCTCTCTTAAGGGCTAGAAGATTGCGTGAAGCAAACATGCATATGCGAGAGAAGAGCTAGCAAAGGGGGCCGGACGAAAACCACGCACTGTACGTCGTTCGTGTCCGTCCCTCTTCCCAATTCGCATCGATCGATATTCGATACATCCATCACACAAACATACAACATGAATATATGTACACACAGAGAGAAGATCGATCGATGATGAATTATTTTTCTCTCTGGAAGAAGTCGAGCATCCGCTGCATTGGTGGACTCGGCGCCGGCCTGAGGGGTCTCTCTCGCACACATTCCGCCGCTACAGTACCGGCGAGGCAGCTGCTCAGCTGCTGTAGTAGTGAGTAGTAGTCTCTCCCCACGTGAGGCTAACATGACATTCTTCCCCTCCATACGCTAGCTGTGTATTGCGCGCTAGCTTCTTTTGTTTATTATTGAATATAGGTGAGCGCTTCCGTGGCATGCATGGGAACTAAAGCTATAGCTTGTGACTTCACTTCACTTGCCATCGATCGTAGCCGCGGCCGGCTTGACGTTGCGGTCAAAGACTTTTCACTTCTCGGAGATCAGGCGGCACGCAGCTATGTAGCTACCGCGCACTGTGCATGCATTCAGCAAACCTATGTGTGGCTATCAGACTGATCGATCGTTCGAGACTAGCTCCAAGGAGAGCAACATCGACTCTCATACATATTTGGATTATCATTTTTCTTGTTCGTAAAATTAATTAATCGTGACCGGCCGGCCATGTTCGTTTATAAAGTACCAGCAGGGTTAATTAATTAATTTTCAGCTGCTTGAACATAGCAAGCTAATGATTAGCTAGATTTACTGACACTGATGGATAATTAACGTACAAGTCCAGCTACAAATATTGGTATTTTCTTTAAGATATTATTCACGCGTACGTACCACACTCCGGAAAACGGATTATTACCCACTCTATATATATGGCGCGTGCGCGCGTATGTACAAAACTTAATTTTCTCGTATGTGTACGGGTACGTACGAAATATCGGTACTCGTAATGCCGTGTTATAACGCTCGAAGAAGAAAAGCAGTGAGCGTACGTAAGTGGTGACCACGCGCTTGGGCTATGCTATCATCGTTCATCCATCCGGATCTGTTTCTTCCCAATTTTTGTTTTCTTTGGAAGGCGTCGATCGATTAGTCGTCCGTTACAAAATTGCCTGACCAGAAACGACAAGCGCCATTCCGGGCTGCTCGCGTCACGCGCCGGCACTGCACCTTAAAAGCTCGCAGTTTTCTCCTCGACGGTTTATGCATGTAACCAACGCTGCAACGCATGAAGAACTGAACATGCATCATGCCAGCATCCATGATTATTCGGCTGGCTAATCAGTAATTAATCACACAATCATACGACTATATAGCTTTCTCTGAGCTGTTTTACATGTACTCTTTTTTTCCCAAAAGGGGGATAACTGATGCACACATTGTGAACGCATATATTAGTTTCAATCTGATGCGGTGACGTTATTACTAGTGACACATCACACATTCTAGATCGAAGTCGAGATGGTCATGCACATTTTTCCTTGGTAGTAGCTGTTCTGGAACTGTACATATATATACTATGTCCAATCGGTCAACATTAATTTTGCTTACAGGAGGTCAGTAAAGAGGTAGTATAGCAGTTACTTATCTTTAAGTCGTCGATTATGGGCAAACTGCTGCATGCAATCGATCTCCAGGATAACGGCCGTTTGGACTTAATTTGCAGTGTAGCCGACCTCAACAATATTGTGATCGATGGGAGGAGCTAGCTAGCAGTTAATTAAATGTAGTACGTTGTGTATGTCTAGTGTGCGGGTATTTGCACAATCGTGATCGGAACCTGTCGAATACATACGAATAGAAATTATACATGCATAATTAATGTTTCTATCAGGCACGGCAGGGCTTCTCAAATAATCCCAAACTTCCAGTTTAGCGGGTTTGACAGTGTTTCCGACATGTGTAGCCCAAATGTAATTGTCCGCGTGGCAAAAATATCTGGTCAGTGACCCAAACCATCAACCGCTATCCAATCCCTGAACCTGGAGGAGATCAAGAACGGGTTGAGTACATGTCGAGTAAAAAGCCCATTAAGAGATGGCATGACACTTACATGTGGGCCCATTTATTGGAATCGTTGTCAAAACGCACTAAACCGGTAGATTTGGTTTTTTTACGAAGACATGCATGTCTCAAGAGTAGTGGTCTTATGAGAAAATTAGCGTTAACTGCGTGGTTCCGTGAAACCCTGGCCACAAAATGTGTGATTTTGTGAAATTTACTCTTTTCCTAACATAGAAATATGTCTTGTTCCATGAGGCGGACAAACATGTTTTTAATATGTCAAAGCGTCATATAGGGTGTGTTTGGATGCCAGCCAAAACCCACCTTTCCCAATTTTTGGTCATGAACAAAACTTTGGTCTTTGTTTGGATTGTAGCCAATAATTTGGTAAGCCAATGACTTCTTGCCAACTCTAGTTCATTTTTGTTCCAAATTTGGCC
Source organism: Brachypodium distachyon (assembly GCF_000005505.3). Classification (NCBI taxonomy): domain Eukaryota; kingdom Viridiplantae; phylum Streptophyta; class Magnoliopsida; order Poales; family Poaceae; genus Brachypodium; species Brachypodium distachyon. The sequence continues at coordinate 66,901,907 of NC_016131.3, read as the reverse complement.
AACTCATGGGAAACCAAAACCTAGACAATTTTTTGGCTAGCCAAATGATGCCAAGAATCGGTAGGAGAAGAGTTGGCATAATCCAAACACACCCATATACTTGTCAAGTATATGGCGTCCTTTTCTAATAAAACGGCGTAACACTTATACCCTGATATATCCATCGACACCCTCTAGTTTTTGTGTTGTGGTCCCTTGATGAGTATCATATCATTTACACCTAAACAACCTATATGATTTTTTAGGTTTCTCAGTTCCGAAACGCAATATTTCTGCGAACTAGAGAAATAATTCATTGTCAAAGGAGAAATATGACTGCACGATTTATGGAGAACAGCCTCTATTTTTGAAACGGGATAGTATGCATGTGCGCTGCAGATCTGCATTTCATGGCACCATAATACTTCCTCCGTCCATATCAAGTGACTCAAATTTGCCTCAATATGAATGTATCTAATATTTATACAAAAAAGCGTTTAGATACATGTAATATTTTGGTGGGACCGACCTATGTAGAAGTTCACTTACTCCCTCCGATCCATATTACTTGTCGAAATATTACATGTATCTAGACGCTTTTAAACATAAATACATTCATATTTGACAAATTTAAAACAAGTAATAAGTAATATGAATCTAAGTTCTCTTTTTAATTTGCACTCGTGTGGTCAGCGCATAGGAATCCCAAAATTTGGCTGAGGTCCAAGTACGTGGGCCCACTATTTCTCTATTGCTTTCAGTGAGTCGGGAGTAGCTCCCTCCCAGAAATCCTGCGGGTGGTAATGGGTTTCAGTGACAGGATGTCAGCTCAGACTGCAGCAGGTACGTAGACCGTCTGTTTTGCCGACAAACAATGCAAGAAATGAACCCCCCTCCTGGATGGATACCCCAGGAGTATGTCCAAATAACAAGAACAAATTCTTTACTATAGTACAGTACGTACGAACAACTACTACCAGTTACATTTAGATTACTTATGAACATGCATGTCCGGTTGTCAATGGTGTGCATATGTGCCCAATCTCTTCCATGTTTCCATGGAACGGTCGCCATTTTGATTTTGTTCTGTCCTCGTTGTTGCATGCACTGTTGGAAAAATTAGAATCACTGAAACGGAAGTATACTTAAATACAGTTCCAATTTTTTTAAGGGCCAATGGAACAATCCTTAATATATATGTGTCGACAGTACCATGCATGGTCTATCCTGAGCTGAGACAGATAACTGAATGATAGGACGAGCAGCGCCACAGGAACCCAGCATCTGGTGGCACACGACCGACGTTGCCGGATCAGAACCGGACGTGCACTCTATTATATTGGCAGTGAATTTAATGTGGAGGTGAGAGGGAACTGAACTTTCTGCATGTCTCACAGTACTGTGGTGCTCCTACTGTCAGATATAGATGGCACGTGAGGAGCTTAGGCAGGGATTGCAAATAGGGAAAATAAAGGCTAAGCTCTAGACCTTCGATCATATATATATGCCAAGTGGTGGTCCAACCTCCAACGCCATGCATCCCGTCCAGTGCTACTGCTAATGGTCAAAGCGTCTAAGAAAGATCATGATCTTTAGACTTGAGCTATCATATCTATAGAAGTACAGTACTACAGGACTACTCGTGGATGCATTCCTTGACTTGTAGGTTGGCAGAGAACTATGAGAGTGATTTGTGTCTACTGTGGAGGAGACCAAGACGGTGACCAGTGGCCTCAGTTCCCGAAGAGATCTGGATGAGGACTTACTTAGTTAGTCTCTCCGATTCTAAATTATTATCGTGATAAAGGAGTACCTATTATGTGTGAGATGTAATCTCTTTTTCTTGATAAAGGAGTTTTATTGAACTAAGAACGCGCATCAAGAAGGAGATTTATCTTATATGGATGAGAGATTCACAAGAGAACGCTATTCAGTACAGGAGAACACCATCTCCACCATTGTATTAGCAATCTTCGGTTTTACTCGTATCTGTTAATGGTAACGAGTACAGAGATGCACGATATCACGACGTCCGTACACTAAGGAACTCAGTCTATAGATACAAAACGGTTCGTCCAAAAATAAAGGGGGAGCACATGCCTTTTGATGCAAACATTCAAGGAAACTAAGGCACACGAAAGAGTAAACAATCGATAAAGCGCGCCGGAGAAGTGAATTTTTCCTGTTGTTTATGTCTTCTTGCATTACTATACTATACCGGTGCACGCTTGAACTTGACCAAAATAAAATAAAATTAGACGACACGTAATTTGCACACAACTTTTTGCTTGCTCGTTTGTTAACTCGGAGACTTGATATGCAGTTCAATCCTAGCTAGCAAGCATGAGTCTTGGAATTAACATTTTTCTTCTTCCACAGAAGTACAAAGTGCTCCTTTGTACTTTCTGAAACATATAATGCCATTATGGCAGCAACGTGAAAGGGTAGATTCAACATAATTTGGAAAAAGATACATCAAAACATGGGTAAAGAGGATAAACAAGAGTCATAAATCTGAACGTGTTTGTGCAGTGGCACGCAAGAAATTCCAATTAATCGCATTGCTTCTTCTCATGTCCTAGACAGCAGGCATGACTGTGCTGTTCATCTCCGAAGTTCTGATCAGATAGGAAATGCCCTGTCGGTGGCAGATAGAATTGATACCTGATGACGACTTCAGAGCTGAAACCTAAGCTCTGGAATGCGGCCGGCCACCTGACCACACCAACATGGCGTCAGCTTCCAGTATGTACATGCTAAGTGTCGAGCCATGATATTTCCCTATCCAGGAATACAATGTATAACCCCCCCCCCCCCCCCCCCTGATGGCTTCTGTCAGCTTAGTTATGTGCCGATAAGCAGAAATATAATGCACAAAGGTAGGGTGAAAATAATAAACAATGTAAAAGATTTGAAGGTAGATGTCCTTGTAATCAAAGCATTGTGCCAGGTACCAACCTCGTGTTGCACATCTGGTGTAAAGTGGGCAAAGCTTCCCCTGCTAATAAGAATGATGAGAAAACTATAGTTTCAGGCCCAAATTCTGGCCAAGCATCAAATCATGATACATCTAAGAAATATTTCCATACATGTCCCACTCAATCAACCTTTCACACTGACACGAACAGCAGTCACTTTCCAGAAAATGCTTAATGTTTGTCAGGATGCAAATTGAACAAATACTCTGCATATGGATATTTAGAAGGGTTGAAGGGCAGACCACAAATCTAGCTGGGCGCGGAACAACGTGTTGGTTTCGAAAATACATTGCAGGCGTTTACATGATAGGCCATTTGGCAATATTGGGACTTCACACATTGGATTGGACCTAACAGTTCTTAGCAATCTCTTCGTTTACTTGTGGGTCCACGGTTCTGGAGTCACCAACTATTGCCTAGAGGTTGCCAAGGGCATGCGTTAACCTCAGAGAAGATCAATAATAAACTAGTTGCTCGATTTGCTATCTAGGACTCATCGTCGCCTCGTCGCCAGCCTGCAAATGGTTAGTAGACGAATTGAGAAGCCATGACCTCTGTGAAGTATCTATGCTGCGAAGAAACTAGGACATTACCGTTTTGGCCAGCAAAGCAGCTTTCTCATCATCAAAACCTAGGGAAGCCAGAACCTTATGACCAGCTGACTCTTTGTCTGACCATATCCCCAGGAGCAAATGATTGGCCGTTACCTCTCCATCCTCACCTGAAATCAGAATTCAACTCATTAGATTAAATAAGAAGGAATAATGGAAACATGGGCAGATAGAAAATGAAAGAAACAGACACAACACACTTCAAATCATGCTGAAGTGTTTGTGCAGACCTGCCACAGTGCTACACACCATACAAGGGAATCAGCACTCAGGACTCGAGGGCACAATGTTAACTGAAGGTAGGTAAAACCAACAAGTCAGAAGTGCAGTTAAGAAGAGAGTTCCACCAAATTACACTCCGTTGAACTGCAGTAATTATACTTATATATATAAAGTAGTGTTACCCCCAAACATGTAGCAACAAACATATTCAAAAAGAGAACTACTCGCTTTCTATATTGTAATGTAGCTAAAATTGGATCTAGGACAATCAATTCGTGCAAGGGTTTTTGATACTGCGCCCCCCATGGACTCCACTACTTCAAGCGCTACAACTACAAGACACTTGGATTGGACTTATGTGGCCTCAATTACATCTGTCCACTTAATGCCCTCAAGAATGGCGCACTATCTGACACTCCTACCCTTTGCATCTCCAGGGTTGATAGCTAGATGACATGTACGCAAGGGAGTAAGTCGTGGGCTTAACAGAGAGAAGAAACCCTACAAAGAGAAGAAATCCTGAGTGAAGGCTGAAGCTTTTGAAGACAAGTCGGACTGTCCGACCCTCACCAGTCCTCGGCCGATGGCCGCGATGTGAATAACAGAAGAGAAGCCAAAATGTCTGAGCCCATGTTGGACCGTCTGACCTCAGCAACATCTAAAAACAGAGAGCAAACTGGACAATCCAAGAGTCGGACCGTCTGACTTCCAGACATCCCACTTGACCTGAGTCCAGAAGGAACCCGGACCATTCGAGCGAGTTGGACCGTCAGACTTTCACTCAAAGATTGACATGTAAGGCTTCATTTCAACAATCCAAGTTTGCCGGCGCACAAATGGGCTGAGCCCAGGCCCACTGGCTTGTATCCAACCTAGGCCCAATTCCTTCAAGGCTATACCTCCCTACCCCTCCTAATTAGAATAGACATGATGTTTAGACATGTAAGCTTTGTTCCTTTCCCAAGACCAAGGCCACCTCTCATAGTGTTGATTCCAAGGCCTTCCTACCTGTTCTTGCTTTTCTACTTCTGAATTTGTGAGAAGCAACTGCCCTGGTTGCGTGGAACTAGGGGTTCATCAAGAGTTTGGTTGATTTGGGTTCGTCTCCAAAGGCTATCTCGTCAGAGTGTTGTTGGGTGAGTTCATGAGTTTGCTAGGCTAGACAATCGTGAAGAGTGGGAGTCAAAGCCGTATCAGTTTTGATTGAGTTTAAAACTGGTATGATGCCTGCCAAATTTTATAATACCAATAGTGCATGAAATTTCAGATCATGAATAGCATGTCGGGAGATATACGTACTCTTAACAAAAATGACCTCCAACCCCTTCAATTCTCACAGCAGGCTTTGTAAGATACTACTATCATACTAACTTTCAAGAATCATCATTCACAATTTCAAGCTTAACATCGTCCCAGGTCATAACCTGAGCAGAATGGTACGAGCCTGCTACCTGTCCCCCCAGTCCTGTGTGTATGAAGATCTCATCTCTTCAATGTGGAGCTGGAGTTATCAACCTAAGTAGGTCATGCTGGTGCTAAGCTAGGATGCACGGATATGGCGATACGGATACGGACACTGTGATACGACATATTTTTCAAAAACCCTGATATGGGGATACGTTTGTTTGTATATATAAAATAAATATTTGATAATATATAAAAAAATAGTGATTTTACACGCGAAAGCCCTCTCTTTGCCACCTAGTTTGCCATGATAAAATAGAAATCACAACTCAGCAAGCACACGAGCAGCATTCAACAACTGGACTGCGGTAGCAGCGGTAGCGCAGCAGCAGATGGAGCGGCCGGTTGTGGTGCAGCTGCAGGGGAAGCGGCGGCGCCCAGCACCCAGGTCGGTAGGTCAGGATGGGAGAAAGATTGGATTGATCCAGGGTCAGAGTGGGATTAGGCATTGGGCCATTAGGTATTTTCGTGTCCTGCCATATCGTGGAAGTTTTAAAAATAGAAAATCGTCCGACACATATCCGATAAGTATTTTGGGGTATCCGGAGGTATCCAACCCCCGATACGCACAATTTCTGAAGTATCTGTGTTTCCGAGGTGCTAAGGACTCCTAGATGATAGTTCTGAATAATCAATAGGAGCAATCCCATCAGAACTTTGTATAACTGTTGCGGACAGAGTTACTAACGGACCCAGTGTGGTTTTTAACCCACCTCATTAAAAAAAGTGGAACAAACATGGTCCTGTCCAAATCATTTTTTTGAGATGACATCAAATGGAACTATACTAAGCTGAAAAGCCAACACGAGAGGTTGAATTAGGCTTCATACGTAATACAAGCAGTTCTAACGCCTATAGCTAAAGCATCGACCATACAAGATATGCTGAAACAGCTTTCTCCGTGTCACAGTTCATGTTGTATGGACATTGACAAGTCTCCAAAGTTAAACCTTGACCATCAATTACTGTGACAATATTCTTAAAAAAATGCATTATGAAAGTATACTTCATTAAGGTACTATCAGTTTGGTGTTGTAGACTTGCAGATGTTGGTATTTTTTCTATATCAATGGCCAAACCATTGCTGGGGCTCTTTGGGCATCAACTGGGATCTCACTCTCACGCTTGGTGAGCGTTTGTTTGCTGCTCAGGCTGCCTGGCAAAGAGGTTTATTTTGGGAGACTTTCACACTTGCGGCCTGGGCCATTTGGAAGGTTCGCAACGCCAAGCTATTCGACAATGCTGCACCGACTTTAAGTGCCTGGCGTGCCTATCTCAGGGCTGATCTGGAGCTCCTTGCTTTTAGGTCCACAAAAGAGACCTTCAAATTTAAATTGCACCAGATTCTACAGTGCTTTTTTTCTTAGTTCTTTAGAGGCCTATGCCTCTTTTCCTGTTGTACATACATGTAGCCTGTAAAGCTCTCCTTTCATATTAATACAAGCGCAGTAGGAGCCTCTCCTGCTGTTTTCCCCGGTAAAAAAAAGGCCAAACCTTAAAATGTTTTATGAAACATGCAGGCTAGGCATTAGGGCACTTCACAAGTTCATTACAACAATTCAGCTGCATCTGATGCTTGAGAATATGGTCCTATGCTTGGTGAAAACTGGCCTGGTTTCAGTTCTACATCCTGGGCCGCTTGCTTTGTGCCCACATGGCCACATTTGCATTACCAAGTTATGTCAAAGTATGGTTGAAACTTGTGAATTTTGGTTTGCTCAACAATTGTGAAGAATACTGACTGGCATGCTGATGTGAACAGAATATTAGCAATTTTTAGGAACAAACCAAAGTATTACAAATTCTTGTCAACACAACCAAGTATCGAAAATCAAATTATGGCAACATTGACTTACACTCTTGTCTGTTTGGGAATTATGCCAACATAAAATGGGCATAAGGTTTTTCTAGGACTCAAGGGGCGCAAAGAATGTTACCAAGACCACAATAAACTTGTCACAACATGGTTATCCATACAAGTTGTCCTCGGATTTGTCATACAAATCAAATGGTGCAGCCATAAGAAATCCTATTCATTGCAGACTCCATAGTCCATAGCCCACAGCATCAGCATATAGTTATGTTGTCTCCGGGTCATTGTGAGGCAATCCCCTCACTTTTCAAACATTTATGGTATAACCTATTGAGAAGTAGGGATACCCAAATAGGATATACAAGCTCCTCGAGCCAGGAGGCCAATGTCAAACTAAGTTTGGTTTCCACCGAACAGGATATACAGAGATTAGCTAAAAATCACTGCATCTATAGGGGGCGTTGTATTTTTTCATTAGCAGGATTGGTAACTACGCACGTCTGATGAGAAAATGAAATATTAGTTAAATATTCAGAACATGTTCTCCAACCAACTGGAAAAACGTTCTCATGTTTAGTTTTGTGTTGGGTGCCCAACTCCTCTAGCAAGAGGTGGGCATAAATATGAAAATCGATCTCTAGATTAAACTCTGTCACAAATATAAACAATCTAGCTAGCATAGGCAATGTAAAGGAATGTATAATATACTGTTATGCTAGGGAAAAGTCGCGTGATGCAAAATTATAATAGATTGCAGGCATATCACATATCAACAATTTCAGAGTTTGATTAATCAGCGTAACCAAACTTCCAGAAATGAAAGGAAAGACATTCTGGTGTTTCTTTTCATCACTAAACCCAATTCACACTCTTATATTACAGATGAAGGTCAGTAGGTGGACAGAGCCTAATGGTCTGATAGACATTCATAAGGGAAATGAAGAAAATTATGCAAGGAAAAGAGATATAACACATCAGAGGAAAACCAGTTGTACATGTTGGTTCTCATCAGTAATCTACAGATAATATACATTTCTGTTTAGGAGGAAGTATTATTAGTTACTAGCACGACACCTGTGTGTTGTTACAGATTAAATAAATACACTATGTATTCCTATCGTCTACGATCTTATATCATATAATCCATATTTGTTGTCATCTCATTGATTTGCGCGAAATACACAAGTGATGCAGTGTGTGACGGACTGCCGCCACCAATTGAGTCTTTTATAGGACTAAAGATGTGGCTATCAGAGTGTAAAAAGAAGACTCAAATTCGAGGTGGGGTATGTGATGCATGAATCAGAAACTACCGCTTTTCCAGTAGAGTGGCCTACTAATCTATACCTAGGTATAGAGTATTAGAGAGACCCACTATATGTCTATATAGGGATTTTTTTATAACATTTTTGCCACTTATTTTGTACTTAAAAGAGTTAAAGTAGTAACATGAAATGATCATTTGTTAAAAGCATGGCCATGGTGACCTGTTACAATTTTAGTATGAGCCATCCAGATTGCAATGGTAACATAATGATGTAGTATACTAACACAATGTTATGTATAATGTTGCAGAAGTAAACATAGAGTACCCTACTCTATGCCAATGTACTAACTTAGTCTTTGTGTTAACCCGAGATGAGATCATTAAACACGAATGGATGTGAATAGATCATATTAGGCATCTTTATTTATCTTTAGCAAACTAGCAACTATGGAGAACGAGAGTGCAACACTTCTGGTTTTCCAAAAAAAAGGAAGAAACTGATTATCAAGCCTACCATAACAATAAGAACAAGCATGTGGCTCAATCAGATACCAATACTAGAGAGTACATGTAAGCATTTGAGTATCTTTTCAACACAAATCATAAATGAACAATTATAGAAGTTCATGTTTTGAAGGAAATAACCTGATTTCAATTTCTCATTTACAGCCCAGTCAAGGGCTCGTTGTGCAGATTCTGTCAATGGTGGATGCATAGGACTGAAGTAAAACATTTCTGACTTCCCAAGTACTTCCGCTGCTGCGTCCCGCACTGTGAGCAACGTGATTCCATTAGCACGCAGAAGTTTTGCCGCATCACTAGTTCCTGAAAGCAATAAATCCGTGGTTCAGTGCGGTGAAATAGGTATAACGATGTAAAAAACAGATATAACAACAAATGTCAGCTCAACAGTTAGGAACATGACGGTAAAACATGTCACCAGCAATCTTTAGATGTCAACTAGAACTGCTGACAGCTAAGAGGCTTCGACATAAAGCATGCATACACTGTGTTGGAGCACAAAACAGTTTGTCACACTTCAAAAAATAACTAATTATTTTGAAAGAAAATTGTACGTGAACCAACACCCATAAGGTCTTGGTTGGAATTGCAGCATCTGTTAGCACATATAAACTATCACAGGTAACCTTATTTATAGAAGACCCTGCAATTCTCTTCACCCCAATCTCCATAAGACAACAAAAAGAGGTACGGAATTCTCTGGTGTCATGAACCGATAAAAGGGTTTGGATACTCCACAACCATCTTACACTGAAGCCTTATTTTCCTTTATTTTATTTTTCTGTAAACAGTTGGCCACATATTTTTTAGTGTCTTATTTATGGGATAACCAAACCAATATACTCCTTCAAACCTCATATTGCTATTATCATACTCCCTCAATTTCGTAATATAAGGCGTATAAGGAGTACTACGAGACCTGCATGGCATACTATCACAAACTTTGGGCTCGTAAGGTTTTGCATCATTAGATGCTAGTAACTAGTTGATTGTCATCCATATACATAAATAGATGGCGTCAGTGCTTGAGAAATACATGACTAGTCAATGCCAAAAGCCGCTAAAAAGGTCATTTTGTGTTATACTTACTTCTGTACATTATTCATGGCATCCTTCTCCCCGTTCTGTATATTCACTATACATGCAGGCGTTGCACGCAAAAAGAAAAAACTTTTTCACAGTTTCGAAGAAATATATTTATCTCTATAGTGTACACTACACATGCTCATGAACAAAAAATAGTTCCTATCTAATCTGTCACAGATATTCTTAGATAAACATACAATCATTAGTCTAGGACCAACTTCTAGTATCTTTCTGGTGAGAAATCTGCACGCACCTTACTCCTATATCATTCTTTTTTTTTTTACTGAAACTCCTATATCATTCTCCATTCTCCTATTTCATCTTATCCCAAATCGAAATCACAGTTCACAAATAATTTACCACTCTTAAGTTGCTTATATGACCACCAAACATGCAAATAAGCAAGCGTTTGGGTGGAAGCATAAGACCATTCGTGGCTTTGCTCACCCTCAACGAGTATTCCCATAAGGAGCCCCTCCGTGCCTGTGGTTGGGTACCTCATCTTTCGTGCCTCTAGCTCCGCCATTGCAAATGACCGCACCGCCCTTGATGACCACCTGTGAGCAATTAATCCCCATATCAACTCCCAGTATAGAGACACATGATGCCGAAATATCAAGGGAATTGTAGCAAACCGGAATTTCTTCTCCCCTGAAGCTAGCTCTGGGTTCCTACACAACGATAATTCCGGAAGCAAGATCAGCACAGGACCAAAAAATAAAATAGTCAAATCGCGCAAGATAAGAGGTTATATCAGGCGTTAAATTCCAAGAGATTGAAGACTTGGAGAGGAAACGGGTCAAGTTCAGAAATGATTATGAGGAACAATTGCCTAGGGATCGCAGTATTACTAATCGTGCTCACATGGTGGGGAGCTGAGCAACGGCGGCGGCGACGCGGCGGCCCCGGCAGCGGGAGGCGAGGATTTGGGCCCCCGCGGCCGCGGCCCGGAGGGAGGCTGGCAGGGCAGGGTTCACCAGGAAGGAGACGGCGGCAGAGGAGGGAGCGGTGTGGTAGGTGGAAGATGAGAGAAAGGAAATGAAAGTGGCGGCGGCCTGGGCGGCGGTCGCCATGGCGGGCGGAGGTTTTCGGGGGTTTTCCGTGAGTTCCTGGGTTGGATGCTTGGATAGGGGAAGCGATAAGCGAGAGTGGGCAGCGTGGACGCGATAATGCAGTTTGCAAAATGCAAGACAAAGAACAGCTGCTTGCTAGTTCTAAAAAATCACTCCTTCCGATCCATATTGATTGATTGTCTTAAATTTGTCCAAATATGAATGTATTTATATCTCAAAAATGTCTAGATACATGTAATATTTTGACAACTAATATGGATTGGAGGGAGTACATTCCTACAAAGAAAAACGAAATTTTCAATTTAAACTGACAAAAAATTTAGGGTTTCACCATATGGATTTTTACAAACTTGTTGGCTGTAAATTTGCTGCATACTCTTAGCCTCCTTGCCATGGTGAAGGTTTTTAGAGATTCTCATGGGTTTGCTCGTTTGGGTAGGAAAAGAGATAAGCGAGAGTGGACAACAATACACAATAATGGAATGACTTGCCGACTTGCTTGCAATATGTAAAACAAATAATGGTTGCTAATTTTTTACTCTTGACAGTTATAAGTACGCAAAATACAAAAAAAATGTTGCTGATTCTCGACTATTGACAACTCCAAGAAGTTTCGAACTCAAACTTTGTAAATTAAATTGATATTTTTTGAATTAATATGATTTTTGACAAATTTGTGTGTTATAAATTCGCTTCCTACACCTAGCTCGACATGCATTTGTTGCATTTTGCCCGTAACAAAGTCAAAGGGTACGGTCGCCTTATGACTGAAGCTCGGTTCATATCATCGTAAGTTGATGTATTTTCGGGATTTGAAATGTGATACATCAGTTGTATATCATGGAACAACTGCACATCCAACTAATCATATTCGACTTTTGAAACATGTCACTCCTTCAAATCTTTTCCACTTCAAGGTCATAGCCATGAAAAAAAAACAAAATCAAGATCTTCAATAATTGTCAACATAACCACTAGCAAAATCATCTTGATTAACAATGACCTTAGAAGATTAAAAAAACATATGTATTTCTTTCTACAACTTTACGTAGATTCGAAATTTACAAACAAGTTGCGAACATGATTTGTAACAAAATAATCCTCATCACAGAAGAAGAGCTACACACATCCACCACGTGGCCAGCAGCACGGCCCCCGCCCCTAGCCGATGCCGATGCGACCCGCCGAGCACGAGCGTGGGGATGCCCGCGTCATCGGTGCTCCCAGTGCCAGCCGCCGGCCCGAGCGCGGCGCCCGGGCTCGCCTGCGGGCCGTCGGCGGGCGCTCCGCCCGCCCCGGAGCCTGGCGGGCCGACGTGCACCTGCAGCTTCATGCCGCCGAGGCAGTGCATCTGGTTGCCGCAGATGAAGTAGCGGTCGCCGTTCGCCGTCAGTGGCACCGTCGTGTTGCCGTCGCTGCTGGAGAAGACCGCGTTGGCCGCGCTGCAGTTCTTGAACCCAGCCGCGTCGACCTCGTCCAGGGTGTGGTACTTGGAGTACTGGAACACTGCGATCACGATGCGAGGACAGAGTAATTAGCGCCGTTAAATTGCAATTAAGACAGTTTAATCGCAGTAGTACAGCGTTACTAAAACAGTAATTAATTAGCCCAACTATATCATGGCAAGTTCAGAAATGAAATAACGCAAAGAGACAGTGACGCGGTTGTGTTTGGTTTCTAAATGTGCAAAGGGTTTGTGATCGAACGGCTGCGAAATACTCAAGTATACTGAAAAAAAGTAGCAAGCCGTTGCTTCTTTAAGCCATTGAGAAAGAACTTCTTCCAAGAAGAGGATGTGGCGTGTCTCGATTCGTACCTAGAACATCACCAATGTTGAATTTCTTGCCGTCGGCCCACGACGGGAGATCCGCGCTGATATCCCAGCCGGCGCTGTTCCCGACGTTGTACGACGCCGCCTGCGCGTGCCAAGCCACGGCGTGGACGAGCAGGATGTACAGCGCCAGAGCAGCATGAACTTGGGCCATGGATGCTGCGGTATCCTTTCGCTAGTGATATGAAAAAGGTAACTTGAGTATGCGTGAGAAGCTTGGATAAATATATATGCGAGCGCGCCAGTTCTGGTTGAGGATTGGGTAAGCTAATCTTCGTCTTGTTGAGCGTCCAAAATCTAGAGAACGACCCAACTCACCGGTAAAAGCAGACCCCAAAGCTCTGACCCACCGGCACAGTTCCCTGCTGTCAGGTTACGACTCGCCTCGCTCCAAGTCCAAACAGAGCCAGTCCAGTATACCACGAAACTCAAAGAGCCCAACGCACCGGACAAAACTGACACATTGGGCCCATGTCACGCCTTCTGTCAGGTAGGTTCCAGTTCCAGTGAGACAAAGCCCACACAATCCCGCTGACAGGAGAGAGAGAGAGGCACGGTATAAGATCAACACCAGGCGCCGTGAAATTGGAAGAGGAAAAAGGTTTCCCCAAAAAATAAAAAATAAACCATCGGATATGCCGAAGACCTCCTCGTCGCCTTCCCCCACCGTCTCCCCCATGAATCCCCTCCTCCCCTCCTCCTCCTACCTCAAATCCCACCACCCGCCGGACCCAGACCCGAGCTCCCCGAACCCTAGCCCGTGCAGCTACCTCCTCCATGTCGACGCCGACGACGAGGCGCTGATCCAAATCCACGGCCCGAACCCTAGCTCCGGCGTCGCCTCCTCCCTCGCGCTGCCGCACGTCGACCCGACGCCGCACATCTCCTCGCAGTTCTACACCTTCACCGCTGCCTCCCATGCGCTCATGCTGCGGTGCCTCCTCGCGGGCCGCCCCGCCGCCGCCGAGGAGGTCCGCGCCGCCACGGCGCCCTCCGTGCTCGCCTCGTGGCGGGCGGTGTGGAAGGACCGGAACGAGGATACCGCCTACCTCACCGCGTGGAAGCGCATCCAGGACAAGCTCGCAGCTTCGGCCGACGGGAGGTATCTCCAGTTCAAGTCCAACCCCGCGCAGCGCGTCTCGCATGTCGGCCAGTGGCAGGACATAGTCTCGGAGGCGCATGCCGACCCAGACCTGCTCCGCCACCTCGGGCTCAAGGACACCGTTGACCGTATCAGGCAGTCGTGGACTGTGGGGGCCAAATTCTACGGTATTCCCGAATCATTCGTCCGTGTATGTGTTGCTGCCTGCCCTGTTTGTAAGGCTGCACCTGCTGGATTGCCTGATTCTGCTATCTCATCCCCTGGACGAGGTAAGCGGCGCCGCCGGTTTGAATATACAGAGACGCTGGATGTGCCTGCGCGAGATGTGCCACGCCGGCTACAGCAGTTAGCTGCCAAGCATAAGGTGGTCCTCTGTATTAGGCAGAAGTATATAAGGTATAAGCCGTTCATGGCTGAAGTGAAGGATTATGCGTGCCATCGAGCTGGGGTACCAACTTCAAGTAATGGGAATTCTGCATCCTCTTCAGCTAGTGCCTCCGAGGCGAAGAAGACACGGGGGCTGAAGCGCGAGCCATACCAGTCGAAGAGGTGCGGCTGTGGGTTCCGTATTCGGGCCATAGTGCCCATAGCCAATTATAACGAGAAAGACAAAAGTTTTGTATATCAGGAGGAAGGCACTGCAGTGTTCAAGCTTTACGCGGTGCACTCGGGGCATGAACCTGGGCCACTTGATGGCAGTGCTCGAATTGTTCACAGATTAGTTGGACATAAGGGCACATTTGAGTTTGATCCAGATATTTATGATGTCAATGAGGAAGCTGATCCTAACTTTACGATTAAGGGAGATATATATGTTGATATTGACGACTCGCATCAGGCAGTCTTGCAGCAAGTCCGGGATCTCAGAGCAGAGGTGGTCTCTTTAGAAGGGAAGGTGGTTAAGATGCACCCCGAACTGTTGGGTTCTCTTTCCAGTGAGCTATCTGAGGTTTTACACAGGATTAGGAAGTTTACTTTGGATGGCAATACCTACCAACCAGAGGAGACATTGATGATGGGCAATGAGGTTGTTGGCGGATGGGGGACTGATGATGTGGCCCACCACTTAGATCATCATGACGGTGCATTCTGCAAGGATGATGAAATACTTGATGACGATGACACTGATTTTGGTTCGAGCCTCGGGCCTATTGTCTCGTGGGATAGAATGGCAGCTGAGTGTGAGGATAGAAAGATGCTAATGGGTGATAGCCCAAAGTGTGATAAGTGGATGCTCAAGGATAATGCTGGTGACTTTGATGAAAAGAGTATTCTTAACTGTGGGGATGATGATGGCGTTGAGGATTCGAAGATTATTAAGCCACTGATGCATGATGAAACCATGGTAACCGACTCAAGTTTGTTAGGTCTACATGTCGATGGATTCTACTCCGTGCCCAAGTGGTATGATTCACCCGTAGGTTTGGATTCCAGCGGCGATGCAGGAGATGCCAGTTTTAGACATGGACTCGTGTGAGATTTGTGATCCGCCCCTGATACTAGGAAGGTCTTGTATATTCTGTATACTAGAAGGTCATAAGCTTGCACCAATTTAATGTAGTGTCTGTAGGTGCATCTTCAAAGTAGCCTATCTTCCCTGATATACATTCTGATTAATCAATTCAACCTTTTTAACTTGTGTATAGTGCATTTGTTGATTACTATCTTGTTTCAAGACATTTGAGCTTTGGCTCTGTTCTTTGCTAGTTATTTAATCGTAGCATCTTAATATTACTTCTCCACATGAACTTAATTCTCTGTTCATGTGTGTTTGTGCTCGTCTGTGAATATAGTGCAACACTTTTTTGACCCCTGTAGCAGGACATGTTATAACTATGCAGTTTTGTGTTATTCTCATTGTTACCTCTCAGTTGCATCCAGTGTATTAGCTGACGACTACTCCCTCAATTCCCAAATTTATTTTTCTTCTATTTTTTTCCAAAATGTAACGCGTTGGCTCCTTGGCTTCCTAGAAACATTAAGAATTAATGCATGCATGCAGTACTCAGCTTCTCTCGTGTAGTACTCCAGCGCTTCAACCGAGCACAAAATCTGTATGCAATTTCCTTGCGGCTGCTGTCTTTGGTACAATTGCAGAACTCTATGCGGGGTATATAAGGAAATGGAGGGAGTATTAACTAAAGTGTTCCTGTTTATACTTAATTGTTCATCATCCTCTTGTTTCCCCTGTTAAATGCTATTGATATAATAGCTAAGAAAATTGCACTTGTTTCAAATCTTGCCTTGTTAATTTGCTTATGATAAATGATCCAGATCAGGTCCTATGTATAATTTGCTTGCTCTTTCGAAATGTAAACCTTACTACTCCCTCCGTTCCATATTAATTCGCGCCAATTAATATGGAACGGAGGGAGTATATATGTAAACCATGTGGCCTTTAAGAATATATACCTATGCAAATTATTGGAAGAGTGCTCCATTTGACATTTCCAGATTTCCCCCTCAAATGATCCAAGTTCTGCATTGCTCAGATGGCTGGAGCATATAAATTACGCACACAACAAATTATGAAGACAATGCTGTTAGCTTACTGGTTTGTGAATCTGTGATGAGTTCTATAACATCATTTCCTTGGATATACATGTTTTTTTGCTGGTTAACTGCCAGTACAGTTCTTAAATTACCATTTGTTCCTGGCATAACATGTAGGCCTGTCATCAAACATTAAGATGTGCCCACCTTTCAGCTTGTTTGCACTAGTTCTCTTCAGATGGCACACCATCAGTTTGAGGTTAGAAGCCCCACTCGTTCTTTGTCCTTTCCATTTTACGGCTGTCAGTATGTAGGGTATGTTAGTCAGCAGGCCAACGCTGTCCCTGTTCATAATGCCATATTCTAAGACTCTTAGTAGTAGCAACCTAGAAAAATCCAATGGTAGAAAAAGAACTAGTGTGATCTGGAATGGAAAGAAAATATGGATCCATGGTTGGCTTTCTTACTCTCTTTCTTTGTAAAATTAAACTGAAGGCATTTTGTACTGAGGTAACTGCAGGATACTAAACAAACATCAGGAGATAGTTTCATTCCGATATGTTATATGCTTTGGTTTAGCTACAGTGTACTTGTATTGGCAGCATATGGTTCTTGGTCTCTAAATCGATCAATATTTCTACATCTAGGATTCACACAGTTCTGAAATATATTCCAGGTTATCAGCACAATATCTGAAAGATGGCTTGGGAGATATTATTGTCGTCGTATGGAGTCACCCTACCTGAATTTTCATGATCTTTATTTATCGGTTATCACTTAAGGAATCTCTATTTGTACTCCCTCCGTCCCATATTAAGTGACTCAAATTTGTCTAAATATGAACGTATCTATATAGTAAAACATGTCTAGATACATGTAATATTTCGGCACTTAATATGAAACGCGGGGAGTATAATTACTTGGCTAAATGAGGTAATGGATCATTTTGTTTTACTCCATTATTGACTGAGTATATTACAGTATCATTTGTTGTGGGCGCATCAAAGTTTTGTTTTGGAAAAACTAGTGTTTTGTTCATGATATTGCAGCCATCCGTTGGTGCTGATAGGGTCTATTTGGCTTCTTTGAGGAATGGCTGCTCATGGGATCAACTTGTTCCTTATTTTCTTGTTTGGCTCAAGGGGTGGAACTGGAAGGAGCAATCCATGGCCTTGATATGATATAGTGATGCAGAACAATAATGGAAACATATCCTAATTAAGATTTGAGATGATGGTGCTTCTACCAGCAGAACTGAAAGAACTGAACAAGATGCGACGACAGCGGATGCATCTTGGAAAACCGTAGGTTCTTATACTACTGAATCTGATATCCTTGTCTGTTCTGTGGGATCGGGAGCATCTGATTATTTAGAGTTAACCAATTTCTTCTGCTCTGAGCAGTGAGATAATGGTCATTTTGTTCATTGATGCCTGCTGTTCTTGAAAGGGCCTTCATAATGTCGAAAGTGATGCAGGTGATATGATATGCTGCTGTTCGTTTTGCCTCAAGTTGAAGTCGCCACATTACACTGGCCACCGATTTGAATGCTTTGATGTCTGTCTGCCCCATCGGCTAACAAGTCACATTTGACAGAGGAATTAACATGTCATCTGTTTGCACTTGGCAGCCATGTGCGCACAGATTACTTAACTGGGACCGATCGTGACTGTTCCTTGAGCAATTCTTAGCTTCTATAATCTCTTGGTGCGTGAACTCAGTAATCACATGATTACAACCTGCATAGCAGGAGACGCCGACGCCAATAGTGGTCCGCACCTGTCACCTCTCGCCGACACCTCCTTCGCGACGCCCCGCCTCTTCAGCTCTCCTGCTTCCCCGTCGTCGTTGCGCATGGTCGCCACCTCTCCCGGACAACGTCCATTAACAGTTTCGAGCTTTTAGAATTGCTGGTTGGTGCATGTACATGTTACTAATCACATGTTAACTTGCGTAATGACAGTTTGACACCGAGCCCTCCAATCAATGCCATGATCTAGTACTATCATCTCGAGGCAGCAACTGTGCTATAGGATATACCTGGCGATCAGATCATCAGAGGAGAAACGGAAGTTTATCAGGTTCCACCAGGACCACAGGATCATGGCCAATTGGTTATGTAAGGTCAGTTTCTCTCTCGCTATATATCGCTCTCAAGCCTCCCCAGTCCCCACAGTTAGCTCTGCAGTGACAGCCGGTTCAGGTGAAACCAAGAGAGCTGCTCAGAAAGGCACGATCAGGTGGACCATTATGGCCACAATCACAGCCACACCAAGGGTCATCGCGGCCGCGTTCCTCCTGCTCGTGGTCATGGGCTCTGCCTCTGCAGCTGCCGGTGACAACGACGAGCAGCCGGCGTCACCCAACTTCCTGCTGCGGCCCGGGAACACTGCCGGTTTCGGCTTCGATTGCTTCACCCGGTGCACTGGGGGCTGCTTTGCCATGGGGTTACCTGGAGACTACTGCAATCAGGTTTGCGAGCGAGAATGCGCCGACGATGGCCAGAAAATGATCACCTGAGCCGGGTCTCGCCGTAAGCACCAGATTGGGGTTTCTTTGGTCCTATCATGCGGCTCCATCGCCTGCTGTGTGTTCTCAGATAAACGTTCTGATATCAGTTATCAGTACAAGTAGCTACCTTTGTGTCCCAATCTCCGTGTTGTTGCGTTTTTGGTCTTCACTGCCACTTTTGTTTCACTGTTCTAGGTGTTAAGGTGTGTACACATCTTTCAGCCTCTTTCTATGTCACATGCCTTGTCTGTGAAGTACGGAGCGTCGCCCTGTTTCTGTTAAGATCACGAAGCATCTTGTGGTCTGATCCCTGATGTTTGGTTCACTAATGCCTGTAGCTAAGATTTGAGTGACAAATTTAACAGTACAGATTGGACTGTATGTTTCGCTAAACGCATACTGAATTACTGATGTCCAAACTAGGTTCCCATACACTTTAGATAGTTAGATACATACAATTGCACCAATACACAGCCCAAGACTTCTTCTTTTCTAATGTTGACCTTGAAAACGTCGTTAAATTGTCATGTGATTGTACTCCCACGAGACTACTTTTGTGCGAAAAGATGGCAGAAGTGCACTCGAGTCGAGTATGGGTTGACTCCAACTCTACCCTATCAATGCAAACAAGTTCCAACTTCCAAGTAACCTGAGCCGATCCAGATCAGGAATAGATGATTATAACCTCATACGCGTCGCGATGTCTACGCATAGCGTGACGCGTGAAGGTTTGCTCAGCTCAGGTCTGCCCAGGAAAAAGGCAAACTGAGAGCTTTTGCAGAAGATAGGGTCAAGGAGTGGTTACGCAGCTGATGTATCGGTCAATTGCCGCCATCACAACCGTATCAGAGGACAGAGGCAGATGCAATGGTGTTCCTAACTTCCTATCGTCTATAGATCAACTCCCTGTCCTTTCCAGCGGCCGGTGACGCCGACGAGTATGGTCCATCTCTACCAGTGTTCAGATAACGTCGTGGTTCACTGTAGCTAGCAGGTTCAGGTCGTCTATCTTTGCCTCTGCCTGCGCAATGTACGTCCTGTTCGATGGACCGACGTAATGCATGTGTTAATACTCCACATGCATTACAGCTGTTATACATGAGTTCTTCTACGGTATCCCAAAATTAATTTGGACCGTCTATTTTTTAGATCCAAGGACTCAGATGTGTTAATACTCCCTGATACTCCAATTGAGGTGTGTGGAGTAATAGGACGAAGTACTCAGAAGTAAAAGCAAAGATGTGATCTCACAGCTGCCCCCCCCCCCCCAAAAAAAAAAAAATATATCCCGAAACACAACCGAACGCCCTTTCTTGGCCCTGTTCGCAGGAGCTTCCGCCGCCGGCGGAGGCCACCCGATGTCACGACGCTACACTGCTGGGTGGAGGGCGGTTGCAGAGCACCGGGGACGAGGACGGCGAGGGCAGAATGGAGCGGCACGCTGCGAGGTCAGCGGCGCGGGTTGGGTGGAGGGTGGCTGGGTGGGTGGAGGGTGAGGCTGGTGTTGGTTGAGGGCGGCGGCGGCGCATGCAAGGGCGAGGTCGACGGAGGCGGCAGCGCGCGCTAGGGCAACAGCTAAGCGACTGGTCGTGGGCGGCGGCCCGCTGGACGAGGGCGAGCACGGCACCGACACGGAGAGAGAAGGAGGTGGGCCGGTGACGACGCCCGCTGTGGGCACAAGGGGTAGTGATGGGCGCAACCGCGGCGAGGACAGCGGCGGTGCGCTGGAAGAGCAGCGGCGGCTCGTGCGGCAAGGACAGCAGTGGCGGGCTGGTAAGGTGGCGGCTGCGTGCGGGGCAAAGGCAGAGGCGGCCGCGGCCGGTAAGGCGGCAGCGCGCCCGCGAGGACGGTGGCGGACTGGAAACGGGACTGCGAGAGAAAGGCTCCATCTATTTTTAAAAATTTTTTAGCCATGCAAAATGTGGAAAGACAAAAATGTCCATTTGTAATACTCCATTTAGCCTCGCTGGAGTAATTCATCATGGTTGTGTGATATGACGTACTCACTTGTGTTTTTTTTTCAAAATGGAGGCAAAAGCTTCGCCTCATCTCATTAAATAAGAAAGAGTTCGAACAAGGTTGAAAGGAAAAAGAAAAAAAAAAGCAACAAAAGCTTACTCTCCCGGCATAATACTACTCATATGCTCAGCGCCCCCGAGCGCCCAATTGCGAGCTTCATTCTTGATCTTGTAGAAGATAATAAGCGGCATGGTCGAGATGTTACGAATGACCCTCGCGTTTCTTTCGTTCTAAAAGCTCCCAAATGACTAGTATGGCCGTAGAAGCAATCGCCTTCCTGTTAAATGATGCGTGGTTTTAAGTCTGATAGGCGATTTGCCATCGCATGAGCTGTTCTGTCGAATAAACCGAAGATCTGGTCGACTTGGGCCCTTGAGAACTTATTTGTTACAACGGGGCTGGACTGGACTGCGGAGCTAACCGACGGACATCAGAGAAACACATATGTCAATATGTGATCCTTTAAAATTAAAAGGTGCAGAACATGTTTGCAAATCACGTTCTGATGGGCTCGTCGATCCATTCTGATCTTATATAGAGTACTTTGCTGATACAGTTAAGAAAGTTGACCTACTATAGCAGCATCATTATGCTGGGATTTGAGAATCGACATGATGAATAAAGGGCATAATGCTTCGAGGCCCCAGCTGATATAAATTCCGCAGACTTTCGCTGCTAGTTGCTTCAGGGAATGAATGAATGAATCGAAGAGCATAGGCATATTTTCATGTGCATTTGGCCCAACAACTATCCCGATCGAATCAACGTAAATCGAGTTGTGGCCTTATCGTGTCTTTCACTACTCCTCGCTACTCTCCTGGACTTTTGCCTGGATTCGCATCAACGTGAATCGAGCTGTGGCCTTATCGTGTCTTTCACTACTCACCGCCTCGCTACTCTCCTGCACTTTTGCCTCGATTCGATGCGAATCCAACAGCTGCTTAAGAATTGGTTCGTAAAAAGTTCTCTTTCGCCTGAATGGCTGAATCTACCGCGTATCATGCCCACCTTGCATCCTGGTAAGCCGTTGGTACATCTGTGTAATAATTTTTTTTTTTGCGAAGATACATCTGTGTAACAAGACAAATAACACAAATCAAAGATGTGAACACCAAACTATACTCATGAATGAAACCATCACGGATATGCATGTTGGAGTACGCAGCAGATCGAAGGAGAGTCAAGTTGGCGAACAACACTCATCTGCTATAACATGGTAACTAACGGTGACTCACCGGTCTACTCGATTTTTCTTTACAGGCGTACGTCCTTTGGGTAAAAAATCAAGTCTGGGAAAAAGCGCGGGATCAAGTGGGCACCGTCCGTTCATCCAGCTGGCCGAACATTACCGCCTAACCGAAAGCTAACACGAATCATGCGTGCCTCCCTCGTGCCATCGCTGGCGGGAATTAAGCTTTCTCTAATCAAAGCATCTAAGGGAATCTAGGTGCCACCTTCACTTCACTAATCTAAATGTATATTGCCAGGTCCGTGACTTGCAGAACTAGGCCGAGATCTGCTTTATGTCGCCATCCTCCTAGATCGCGGAGGATCCCTGCGTTCCGCATGCTTATGAGCAGAGCTTATCTCAGAATCATCAGTAATCTCGTAGCACACATGCGATTCCTTAATCAGCACGCTTAAGCATTATCACTACAGTACTTGGTTATATACTCCCTCTTCCAGAGATACTACTACTACTACTAATGCGGAAGAGGAATTTGCGTGATTGTGACGTGCCGCTGATATTCGAAGAAGCAAAATCTAAACGCCGTTAAACAGGATCACATGCATGACCGATCCAGCCGTTGGATTCATCCGCCATCGTCCATCCATCCCCTCCGTTTTAGCGCGAGAGTTACACGTAGGGCGGTAGGGCTCCGGCACATGCGGACGACAGGCGGCGGCGCGACAAGCCCGGGCCGTTGTTTCCTGAGCCGCCCGCCCGTGGTCGAAAGTCGAAACCCCGGAATCCCTCCTCTGTTTCCGCGCACTCAAGAAGATCTTTTGCCCGGGCCGAGATTCACCCAACCGGGGGCCGTCACATGGCGCCACTGCAAAAAACACGCCGCTGGCACCGTCCGCACATGCGTGCCCAGCTGCTCCGGCTCCGGCCGGGCTCACGTGACTTCGCTGGGTGGGGGTCGACACGCGAGTTGCCCCCCCGCCGCGCACATGCAGCTCCGCGCTAGCTGTCCCACGTGTCCGTCCGCCCGTCCGTACGGGACGCCCGAGGGTTAACAAGCTCGCCTCTCAGCCAATCCCGCGGCAGCCAGCGGCGCAACGTGCGTCGCCGGTCGCTGGTACAACATTGTTCCATCTTGTCGTCGTCGTGGGAGTATAGCGGGTTTTTTTTCCTTTGGAAAAGTCGCTGCACCGTGGGCGCCAGCGCCAACCAGTAGCCGACCGCGATCTGTGCGACTACCGTTCCGTCCAGCCTAGGGTGGGAGAGCAATCAATTGTCCCGGCCGGTGTGGTTAAACTACCGACCCCTACTGAAATGGCAAGGACTAAGATGGTCGGTGATCGACCGTTCCCGTCCCGGTCTTAATTTTGGCCGAGGAGGTGATCACCCGCTACATAGCTGCGGTTCCGTTCCTACCAGAGTTCACCCACCGCGCAAAGTAGATCGATCACCGCATAGCTAGACCGTCCTTTCTCACGTGCCGCAGCCGCAGGACACCGCCGGCCTTTACAGTTAGCCGTTCTGCAAGTTGGAACGCGTACGTACGGCCCCTACTCCGGTGTGGGGCTACCTCACCCCGTCACGGAACGCGTGCATACGGTACGTACGTGCATCG
Source organism: Brachypodium distachyon (assembly GCF_000005505.3). Lineage (NCBI taxonomy): Eukaryota > Viridiplantae > Streptophyta > Magnoliopsida > Poales > Poaceae > Brachypodium > Brachypodium distachyon. Next base: position 66,878,135 of record NC_016131.3, on the reverse strand, counting down.
AGCTAGCAGTATGTAGTCCAGCGGCCACATTGATCATTTCTTATCCGTGTCATTGGTCCAATAAATAACGCTGGGTGCAGCACCACTAGATCGATCTAGATGGCTAGCTTACTTTTCCGTTTCTCTCGTGCGATCTTATCAACTGCTGCTACGTCTACCGCTTTGGGCAATTAACTTGTCAAGGGGCGGTACTTGCATGCGCGCGCAAAAGCGCAATATTGGCAACTTTTCACGCCAAGGGGAAAGAATAGGCTTGGAGCCAGCTTGTTCACATGACCAAGGAATGTATCGTGCACGCATGTTTACATCAATAAAAAGAGAAACACATGTCAGATCTTTCATGGCATTACCGAACATATTCATCGATGGAAAATTCCGCATGTTATGTCTCTTGGTTTCTCACCTACTTCGTTGGAAGATGCATAACCTTGAGTACTACCAACTACCCTACCTTCAAAGGGACCAAGAAACCTTTGCAACAAAATACTAGTATGTTGAGAAAAACCCTTTTAGATTTCCCTAAATGTCATGTGCATCTGGCAATATGGCTTGCGTTCACAGCTTAAAACCCCATATTTGGCATCGTGATAAGTAGTGTATAACCATGTAGTGAATTTGGTTAGGTTTATAAAGTTTGCACAAAGAGCCATCAAAAATAAAGAAATAAGGAGGCATCGGGACGCACCGGTGCCAGACAATGCTATTATGGTAAGCCAGTTGACGTATAGGCTACACTCGATGTCGATGGTCCTTTCTTATCCGAAAATGATGATGTAGGCACCACCATGGTGCTCGGAGATCACAAAGTGGTTTAATTGACCTTCAATTCTGTTCGAACCCTCTCAAGACGGAGCTACTGGCATGTATGGGGATCATGTTCACCTTGCATGGTGCCACCTCATAATATCCTGGAGGTGGACAACTCTATGACGACGGTTGTCATGCTTCGATCACAGGGAGTCAACTGGTCACGTACGCCACACTGCAATGTAAACGAAGCAAAACATGTATTCTAAGTTTTGTTTTTGTAATTACACATATATGTGTCATATCATCCATGTCTAGTATTGCACAATTGTTTGACTCCGGTCTGACGATATTTAAACTTGTGTGAGGACGGTTGTAAGTTGTAACTTATTTTTGAGTAATACTCACTTCTTCTTTTTTCTGTAAAATAATATTATTTTATGTTCTTTAAATTGCCGGTGCCCAATCTGCTTCTTCTTAGAAAATCATGCTTTAACCCAACAAGTGAACGGAACGAACGACGGACCTTTTTACCAGGTGAATCTTTTTGGCCACGACAGCTAAGATCGCCGTTTAGCTTGGATCGCAAGCAACAAGGGAGGAGGTGGCAGTGGGCCATCCCTTGACACGTCTGAACATCGACACGCGGCGGCCGAGGTCGGGTATGGCCGTATGGGTAGCGGAGGTTGGACCATGCCTTGGTGCGTGCAAGCTGTGTGTGGCATGGCAGGTGTGAATGATCCCCGCGTGTCGAATATCCCTTTTCTTAACTTGGTTGTCGACCCGGGTCGGTGCTCGCAAGGTTGCGATCGATCCGGCTTGCCCAAGCTCCCTCTTTTCTTTTCTCGTGCTACTAATCCCTTCCGTTCACTGAACCTGATCAGAGAGCAACTCCAACGAACGCAACGAAAGCCGCTTTTGATGTGGCCTTGCATGCTTCTGAGTTCTACTAGTCCTCAAAATAGGACCTCGGGAAGAAAAGAAAAAAAAGGTCCTCGAATAAGGCGGATACCTTGCCATGCTTGTGAAGTTATCTTGCCAATGGTTCAGACGTGCCACGGCTTCGGTCTATTCTTGATGCCGATGGTTCCTTGAGAGCAGTCAAGCACGTATAAAATACCGTCAAGATTAGACTAATACTGAACAGAGTGGTACTACTCCCTACTCCCGTCCCGTGGATGATCGAGCAAAGTTTGCGCCCAAACGCAAGCAAGAGAAGGATCTGAAAAGGTGCGCCGTGCGTACGTGGTGACCGGTGGCGGCAGCTAGCCAGTCACGGCTGGCAGTGCTTGGTCCGCCGACCGGGCGATCCTCTTCCCGCGGCATTGTCAGAGAGTCGGTCGGTTGGGTTCCCCTACAAAACCTCTTCACACGCTAAAGCCTCCTTCCCCTTTGTTTCCCAAGCACTCCAGCCTGCTCTGCTCTGCTCTTCACCCGCAACGAAACCCAAAACAGAACAGTTGGTTGAGTCCAAGTCCAACTCCACCAAAATTCCGTTTGTTTGCCCGGTCCTCTCGCCCACGACCGCCGTTTGACTCCGGAAGCAAGCACGCACCAAATCCTCGCCTGAAATCACGAAGATTTTGCGGACTTCAATTTCTCCGCCCGTTTTAGCCGACGCTGACCGAGACAACACCGGCCATCCCCACACAAAAGAAAGAGAAAACTATCCGCACCGCGGCAAGGCAGAGGCAAAGGCAAAGGCGAAGGCGAAGGCGGGCAGCCGCACCCAAAACCCACCGCCTCCCCTTCCGACCACACCCAATTTTTTGAACCGCTCCGTGCCAACTGCGGCGATTCCTCTCGGCGGAGGTGGGGAAAAAAAAGGGGGCGGAGGAGCACAAGAAACTGAAGCGGAGAGGGGAGGAGGAGCGCAAGAAACTGTCGCGAGTCGAGAGGCCGGGGAGAAACTGAAGCGAAGAGGAGAGGAACGGGCAGCAGCGGCGATAGGGTTCCGGCGATGGAGCGGTTCCATCCCTCCGAGGTGTACGAGCACTTCGTGCGGCATATGAACACGCCGAGGTGAGTGGGGCTTGGGGATTTTCTTTCTCTATGGTTGGTTCTTGTTCTTGCGTTCCGTTGCAATCGAGCGGTCGCTGAGCGTCTCTGTGCGCGCGGCGGTGCAGGGTCGTGGTGGACAACGGGGTGTGCGAGACGGCGACGCTAGTGCAGGTGCACAGCGCGCGGAAGAACGGCGTGCTGCTGGAGGCCGTGGCCGCGCTGTCCGACCACGGCGTCTGCGTCCGGAAGGGCTACATCTCGTCCGACGACGGCCGCTGGTTCATGGACGTGTTCCACGTCACGGACGCCGCGGGGCGCAAGGTCGCCGATGCCGACAAGCTGCTCGCGCGCCTCGAGTCCTCGCTCGCCGCCGCGGCCGCGACCGCCGACGCATTGCCGCGGCCGGCGGGGTGCGATTCCTCGCCCGCCCAGAACGAGGGGCTCTCCCTTCTCGAGCTCATCGGCGTCGACCGCCCGGGCCTCCTCTCGGAGGTGTTCGCCGTGCTGCACGACCTGCGCTGCAGCATCGTCGACGCCAAGGCGTGGACGCACGGCGGCCGCGTCGCCGCTCTGGTTTTCGTCCGGGACGAGGATACCGGCGCGCCGATCGACGACGCCGCTCGGACCAGGCGCATCGAGTCCCGACTCAGGTACGTCCTCCGCGGCGGCGCGCGCGGCGCAAGGACGATCTTGGTCGACGCGGCGGCTGTTGGTAACCTGGACCGGAGGCTCCACCAGCTGCTGAACGAGGACCGGGAGGCCGATGGCCGCCCTGCCGCGGACCGGCCCACGACGACGGCGGTGGCTGTGCAGGAGTGGGGGGAGAGGGGTTACTCGGTGGTGACGGTGAGCTGCCGCGACCGGCCGAAGCTGCTGTTCGATGTTGTCTGCACCTTGACGGACTTGGATTACGTGGTGTACCACGGCACGTTTGACACCGACGGCGATCACGCGCAGCAGGTGAGGCCTCTAGCTGTTTCTTGTTCAATCGATTTACAAGATTTTTTTAGGGGGAACAGGTTGTGTTGCATATTTGGAGCTCTTAATTTTCTCGTGGTTATCTTGTTAATTTTGGAATATCTTTGCAATTCCGCTCGTCACAATTCCTGTCACAGTGTCACCAATCTAGATGTTTCGTTACTTTCTGTCAATCTGTCCTGACTGGTCACTTTTTTAACTTCACTGTTGCCTTAATTCCTTTAATTTGATTTGATCACGATAATCATGTTGGCTCCAAACAAGCCGGGGCGGCGCAAAGTTGTGTGATTTGAAGGCCAAATGGAACAGTTGTTTACTATTAACATTGCATTCCCTGTGTCTTAACATTGCGATTTTTATAGGATTAACTAGTAAGGCTATATCGTGATGTTCATCTGCTATTAAATTCAGATTATATAGGCTTCACGTATCTCGTGCCTGTTTACATCCATTTCCTTTTTTGTCACTGAACCTGCTTTGAAATTCAGTCAATGTAAATGGAGGTCAGGGGCCTAGTGGATGGTTAAACTGAGTTCCGTTTCCATGGCTTGGCTGCAGGAATTCTACATCAGGCGCTTGGACGGCCAGCCAATCAGCTCGGCGGCCGAAAGGCAGCGAGTGATCCAACGCTTGCAAGCGGCGATCGAGAGGCGCGCATCCGAGGTACTACACGTGGCCGAATATCTCCCCTTTCCTTTTCCTTTCCCCAGAACTGAATATCTCTCCTTTCATTCTCTTTTTCGGAGAACTGAATATCTCCTTTCCTTGCCCTCCATGCCACGCCACCCAGAGAAAAGAAAAGAAAAGAGCACCCAATTCCCCCCTTCCCCCCACAATTCCACGTTCCACGAAGTCTCTTTCCACCCAACATTTTTCCACTTGACCGCCAAGTGTGTGTGTTTGGCCGAAATCCCCCTCCTAATAACGCGATCTTTGTTGAAGCAGGGCGTGAGGCTGGAGCTGAGCATCAAGGACCGGCGCGGGCTGCTGGCCTACGTGACGCGCGTGTTCCGGGAGAACAGCCTCTCGGTCACGCACGCAGAGATCACCACCAGGGGCGACAAGGCGCTGAACGTCTTCCATGTCACCGACGTGGCCGGCCGCCCGGCCGACCCCAAGGCGATCGACGAGGTCATACACGGCATCGGCACGGAGAGCCTCCGGGTGGACGAGGAGCGGTGGCCTCGCTTGTGCTCCACCCAAGGGGACGCCGGCCGAGACGGTGGCGCCGGCGGGGGACTGTTCTCGTTAGGCAGTCTTGTGAAGAAGAACCTCTACAACCTTGGCCTCATCAGATCCTGCTCGTAAGGACCAGGAACGAAATGTGTTGGATGAGATACTTGTGTAAATATGGGATGGTGCAGGGTGCTAGTTTGTAAATCAAGTAGGTTCTTTTATTTTTTTCTGCTTTTAGGTTTAGTAGCAGCAGTTCGTGTACATAGTAGACATGGAGAAGATGTTGGTCGGCACGAGGTTGGAGCTTTGGGTCGTGTATGTTTCCTTTACGTGCAAGTAGGCAAACAGATCGATGTAAATAGGGTTGTACATACATGTACATACATAATACTACTTCATTATCGTAGCTACCGTATACTACTTTTTATGATGGAGCAAATACTCGTGGTCTTTTTCAGCACTAGTAGTATCTCTCTAGGTGCTTAGCCCAGACAAAGAGAGCCAGTCATTCAGATACCATAATGGCAAACTCATTCCATAGCCCGAATCTGAAACGCATCTTCAGAGGAATCGATATGTATGGCATACTATATCAACTACTCCGTACTACGTATTTCAAACTGCAATGACGCCACCTGGTTCGCGAGATTTCCAAGGTGCAGCCACATGTTCACAGGAGAGAAAATAGAAAATTCTAAACGTCACAAACTAGCAGCATGAAAAGTCCAAAGTTTGGCCAAAAGAAAGATTAATCAAATGATGCATGAGGATCCATTCGACATATTTGTTTGAATTAATTTGCACCAATCGACCGTGTCCAAAAACCCTTCAGAAGAACATTTCTCTGTCCAGTGGCGATTATTTCAATGTATTTCCCGACGTTTCAGTATCAACCCGTAGAAAACCGCTTGACTTCTGTATTAACTTCACTTAAATTCTAATTTGCGGAAGTCAAATGATCCATGAGGTTTCCAACTGTCCATGCATGACATATGGCCTCACGGCTTTGTCCCCCCCAAAAGAAACAAGACAAGATAAACACCGTTGTTACAGCCATTCATCACCACAGCTGAGCCTGAATACATGTATGCATACGTTAACCCGTGTGTCGCTCTCACGGGAATTTTCTCCATTCGCCTCGATCTTGACTCTTGAGGGCACCAACCTTTACCTATGACACACACAATACCGTGGTCCGTGGGCTTCTTCTTGCGAAGGTCGCTCACGCATGCACGCAGAAGCAGAACGAACTGATGGGGAGAGATTTCGAACGTTCTCGCGATCTCGCCAACGAGGCGGAAAGGGCGCAAAGCGCAACCACTACGGACCTACCGCCTAACTGCCGTTGATCGAACCGAAAACTTGGTGCCAACGATACGCCCGAGATTGCTTTCGGGGCAGCTGTGCTCTGGTAAGATTAGCTGAAGATAATGACCGGTTAACCAATTCCTTTCCTCTCTCTCGAGAGAAGGGAGCTCTGAGACTGAGATGGCATTGGTTTGGTGGCGAGCCGTTGGTTTCCTCGTCACCCGAATCCGCGAAAACGACCCCCGGTGGTTGTAGCGTCCACGGGGAGCAAAACGTGCGGCAATTTCTTAAAACCGCCTTGTAAGAAAATGGGTTCGGTGCTCGGACAGCTTAGACAGCTTGGCCCAGCGCGGTTGATTCTCCGGTCGACCCCAACTTGGCAACTAGGGTGAAAGGCCAGTTTGCAGTGGATTGTAAGTTGTAACCAGCAGCATGCAAAGCTGTATAGATGTTCGGCTTTCAGACTTCATGTAACCAGGTATCCTTTTACGCATACCAAAAATGGGCAGAAATCGTTCGTACTGCCAAGAACGGGTGGCAATGTGAGTGACGATGTTCACTTGCGCTGTGTCGGCCCAGATCTGAACTGGTCCCGCGTTTCTATCCGCTTGTCCAGCTGGAGGGGTTTTGGTCTCGACCGGAGACTGTTTGCATACGAGATTATGCGTGTTCACCTACCAAGACGGCCTCGGTTTCGAAGGACGACGCACTCTTTCTAGCTTCGGCGTCGACAAGAAAACTGAAGCTGTTCGCTTCTTGTCTGCCCCTCACGGGGGGGAGTATTTCCAAGAACTTGGTTATTTCCTGGGCCCTGAAAACGAAAGCTGCAGAACGCAGCGTGTCGTGGACATGATGGGCTCATGGCAGGCAGCTATTGGGCCAGTTCTTTTCGGCTTTCTGGACTGTCTTATTCGAAAAGCTGTTCTCTCTCAGCTTTGTGAAGAAACCGTCACCTAAATTTGATTAAGCTACCAAACTAGTTTGGCCTAAAATACTTTGAAAAACTAACTAAATCTGAGATGCGGCTTCTTCAGAAAATTGGTGAGGACAGTTTATATGAGAAGCCCGTCTTAGAAACCGAAAAGAACGCACCCATCGTCTCCCTCGTCCTGCCGCCCAAGGTATCCGGCATCGGATGCCTTCTGGTATCGGCTCAGCTGTGTTAACACTTGAACTCCTGATAGATAATGTATTAGCTAGTACTGCACTGTCATGTAGTACAAGTTGCTCACGAACGTTAGTAACCCAGGAAAGATTCACCATTGCCTACATTGATTTGGCGTAGCACATCAAATTTGTGAAGAGAGGGTAACAGATGCAATTCGTGCTGTGAAAGAATGGTTCTTCCCCAACCCGTAAACAGGGGCTGGGCAAGGGTATATATACAACGAGGTAACTGATCTGTAGTTCTGTACAAAAGAATTTGTGGCCATTTTGCCAGCTTATGAAGTGAAGGCGTGGTTTTCACAACCAATTAGGACAGCGCACAAGCAAGCATCAACTAATCCTGTCAGTTTTTCAGTCTACACGGGGTCACTGCTTCGAGGTATTATTCTTACAGGAACTCCGGCTGGGTCAAAGGCATCGGGCACGCTGGGTCGATCATCTTCATAATTGCGAGGCGCATCAGCAAAATGAAGACCCAGTCCGTCCTCCATGTCAGAGTCGTCCATATACCTTGTCTTGGACAAGCCTTGGGGATTTCTCCAGCTGCTGCTGCTTCGGCTATGGCTCTGCTCTAGACCTCCCACGCTTCCCTCTGACATATCGCCACTTTGATGACTGGAATGACTACTGCCAGTCATAATATGATTTCCAAATTCTGGAGGCTCGAGAAAACTGCCTTGCGGACCAGGAGAAGATGCAGGGGCTGTTTCCCACCAATTGCCTGTAAAATTATCTTCTTTACCATAGTGCTTCACAGGAGCATGCCCAAATAAAGCACTAGATGTTGATGTCCCAATATGACTTCGAGTTCTTCCATACAAATCAGAGTAATAATTTCCAGCTTCTTCAATTTCAGATGTTCCCCTTGCTAGTGGATTTGTGTTGGGACCAGTCTCAGGGGATGCTTCATCAAAATGGGGAGCTTCAATTCTATCCAAGTCCGGTGAATGGCATGTGTAATACCAATCCAGAATATATGGTTGAGTTCTTTGATCTGTGTCAAGGAATCCTAAGGGGCCCAAGTTATAAGCAGGAGGTGGGATTGCATCAGCATGGTTACGGATAACACTTGGGAGCAGTTGATGGAAGATATCATCCCTTTGACCTGTGCTATCTATAAAGCCAGATGCTTCCATTGCCTGATATTGTGCAATAGCTTGTTGACGTATTTGCCTTTCCTTGAACTTTTGTAGGTTATGTAGGAATTGTTTGCCATCAGCATGTGGCACCAATGATGGATAGACACTCTGAAAACTGCAAACAATCATGTAGTAAAATTAAACTCCAACGTTGTTAATTCTGTTAGTGCTATGTGATCACCAACAAACCTGCAAAACTTGACCTATTCAAATTTACCTTAAGAATGATTTCTCCATTTTCCCTTGGGAGCTCCTCAGGCTTTTAGATGCATCAAATGGAGAACCATAGTTTCTATTTCCATGCCTTCCGAAGTTAAACAAGCTTAAACTATAGGAACACAGTGAAGCAATGATGTTAAGTGTTGAGGAGACTCAGCAAAAATCGCTGGCAACAAAGTAAATTCTGAAGAGGAGTCAGCAGTGCACCTGCATACATCTCCCACTCCATCTACATAAATTGTGAAGTCCGAGATGAAGCGCAGAATATCGTCAACACGCTGCAAATTTATAATAATTTACAACTGTCATGAAACTTTAGAAACACATGTTTATTGAGCTAGATCAGAACATTACCTTTGGTACCTCAAAAATGAGCAGGTAAGGAGTGATAAAAATGGAGGCCATCTCTTCCACTAGCATTACTATGGTGTACTGCATTCACAATTTAACAATAGACTTCTCAGAGCTATAATAAAAGAGACAAACCACATAGCCAATATGCATATATCCTAGATCTCAAACATAAGCCATACAAATATAAGAACTTGTAATAACCTATTAATTTATCAGTCCCATGCTCGAAAAAAGTAATTTTAATTGTCATAACTAATAAGCAGTATTTAAATAACAGTCACTCGGGGAATCACAAAAACAATAGGTTTGATTACGGTGAAATTCTGAACTCAAATACGCACCATGCCTCACATTTGAATACCCAGCTTAGTTGGTTAAACATGACATATGTACAACAATAGTAGGCAGCTATGTTATTGTACAAAACAACACTGGAGCCGAATTCAATTACCTGAAATAGTGTTTCAAATTCTCTTCGAACCAGTTCGCTGCTTTCTTTCCCACGCCACCTCTTTGGCATGTAATGTGTTTGCTGGACAACGAGGCACATGGCCCCTTCTGGGTCAATTACTTGAAGTTCGTCAGCCACTACTTTGCGACTTATAGCTGCTATTGTTCCAAAAACAATAGTATACCAGAATAGATTCCTTCCAAAAATCTTCAATAGTTATGTACGTGAAATTAGAAGGTGAATAAGATGCAACATGCAGGGAATACCATAAATAAATACTGCATGCGAAGAACTTACATGACCCTCTAGAATAGATTCACCAAGAAATCCCATGATTATAAGGGCACCAGCCAAGCCACCAGAAACAAAAGATACAAATTTTGCCACGATAGAGATCAGTGGAGTTGGAAATTGCTTCAAGTAATTCAAAGAATGCACAGCACTGTTGTTCATCCTATGTCTGAAGAAATGATCAACCTGAAATAATTGTACGCACTTCAGTGTTAGAAAGAACCAATGCAAAGTATATATAAGCCTCAAAAGACTGCAAGTTGCTTGCAGGTTGCAGCTATAGCTAATATGAGGCTGTTTAATGCCACATACATTGTGACAGTAAGGGAGGGCAGCAAGATAAAATATTCATTTATAACAGTCAATAACAGTAAATGACTGTAAACATAATGATTTCTGCATGAGAAGCTACCTCATTATACTCCCTAAAAATCCACCTTGATAAATTTGACCACCTTCTGGATGATGCTGTGCTGGGGTGATTGTAAATTTCTTCAGCATGCCTCAGAATGACGTAAACCAATGGGAAAATTACAAGGCAGGGCGACAGAATCAGCATTGCAATGCCCACAATTACAAGTCGTTTTTTCAACACAGCTGGGCTTGTTAGAAAATCTTTTCGAACACAGAATTTACTGCAAAAGAAAAGGTTATGAGTGCTAAGTATAATGAACTGAAGTTTACAATTCAGTTAAAGAATAAAATTTACTGAACCATCCAAAAGCAATGTGAGTTCATCCTAGAGCTTCACAGTGGATATGCGCACTGGAAGCTGGGGAAGTATCTTAGTACACACATATGCACCTGTAGGTGCTAACATGTACTACCTCCGATCCAAAATAAGTGTCTCAGTTTTGAACTACCCAGTTCAAAACTGAGACACTTATTTTGGATCGGAGGGAGTAAGGCAACTTATTTTATGCATCCCTGTATCCCCTCAATCATAGCCTTCTGAAATGTGATCCTTATCCAAGTGGATAGATGAACGAGTACTGTAGATGAATACACCAAGGGGTCACGATGCATAAGATAATGATGTTTTATAAGTGATCCTCTAGAAAATTGTTAGTCAATCAGTAAATCTTGCGTCAGATATTCACAACCAGTAACTAAATATTTAGCACTCCGTAACTATTACATACATGCAAAATTGTTCTGGTAATTAAAGATGTATCACATGGGTTTAATACTACTAAAAAGATAAGGCAAATATGAAGACTGGTATGCATTACAGCTGGCTTATCTGCACCCCTTGTGCATCTAAGTGCTTAACTAGGCTGGCTTAACAGTTTATGCGTACGCTTCAGGGCATGTTTGCCGTGCTTTTGGTTCTAGCAAAAGTAGGAGTAATGTAGAAAAGAATATGCACACCTTGATCATACGGACAGTGACAATAAGCCAAATAAAAATAGTGAAATACTCTATCACTAAAGGGCACTTAGCTAGTCACTAATACTGAGGTACAAACTTGCTTACCTGTCAAACATACTTTGGAAGATGCACCAATTTAAGGTCCATTCTAGGGCTTTTGGAAGTATCAGATGGTTTCTCCTGTCACGCACATGAGATTTGACAGTTGGACCAGCACCAGGTAGCCAAGGGCGAATTGGAAATGAAATGATGCCTTTATTCACCATCCCTATCAAGTAATTTTCTTTCCTCATTATTCTCATGATAATATCATGCTCTGATAGATCCCTAACAACACAAAGTTTTTGAGACTTTTGTAGCAGGACAACCTTCTCAATTATTCTGGGCCACGATATGGTTTGAATCTCGAGATCTGTAATCTTAAGGCTACAGAAAGAGAAGGAAAGTGGATAAAGTAAGTTATAAATTTCTGTGAGCTAAAACACATATTGTGGGCATTAAGCTCAAATACTACCTGTTATAGTAGAAGTCACGAACATTCAGCGTACTTCTCAGCTGTACAAAGAACTTGAGGAAATTGATAAGTCCATATGTTGCCAATATAACCATTGATCCAACAGTGATCATTTTGGGAAATGTGAAAGGGACTAGTGGGTTATGCTTAATGGCTTCCATCAGATCACATGGTTTTTCCCCAGACTCAAGTGCCTCCACACCACATTTCAAGTGGCCAAGGGCATTCCAATCAACATATAAGAAGAAGAATCCAATACAGCATACCATAAAGAGTACATTAAGGAACTCGATTATCCATTTGGTAACAATACACCTTAGTCCTTTTGCGCAGAAATATTCATAGAGCCTTTCGAAGAAAATATCCAAGTCAGAAATCGGCTCTTCCTTGATGCCTTCACCACGGAGAAGTCCAGACGGGCTCTCATTTCCAGAACTTGGCAGTCTTCGGTAGTCTGACAACTCTATTTCGGGTGGAATATCAATGAGCAATTGTGTTGATAATGGTGATTCGCTTCTCCATGGCCACTTAAATATTGTTTGCGAATTTGTGTCCTTCAAAGGGAAGGACATCATTCATGAAAAGAAAAGCCAAGGAAAATTGGTATCCTTGCCATGCCACAGAAAATCACCTATAAACAAGACAAGACCAAAATGGAAAGTTAATGACTCAAATTTTGCATACCACAAATTTCCACTGTAGTAAAATTATAAGGAAATGAATGCTTCCCTACAACCTAAACGTACCACAAAGAGAAGAAACTGACGTAACAAAAAACACAGGCAATTTCCCCCCACTTCGACTAACCAAGGTCAAGTTCTTAACAAGCTTAACAAGGCAAGTACTACAATGGAAAAGCATTAAAAGCATTGTGAATACAAAATGAGAAAGCAGTTTGGAGGAACAGATGAAATGTCCAAATGTTAAGCACAAATGCCGACCAGCAGCAGCAAACCATATGCAGACGAAACTAACGAAGACATTAAATTCTTGCCAAAAGGCCCAAACGTAATTGCACAGTAGCCTGGCTATCTCGCCTCTACATCTGCTGCGTAATCATCACGCGAAGCAGTTCGGTACGTCCCCTGCACCTCAACCTCAAGGTCGGCAGCTAAACAACAAGATTGAGCTAACTTCCAGCAAAATCCTTACCGGCCAGCAAACGAACCACCGTATAACACATGATCATCTCAACCACTAAAGTTCTCCTCGGACTAACACCAAACTAGCGAAAACCTAGACTAGTTGGTTTGCCAGAGCTTGATTTTATCGGGAAAAAAAATCGCCAATAACAGGTCATGCGGCGAGAATAGAAGGGGAGGGGAAGAGTCCACGACCAACCTGATGGGCACCGTCGATCGCCGGTGCTCAAGCGCGACGGAGGACGGGTTGCGGCAGGGGAGAGGGCGCGGGCGAGGGTTTCGCGGGGCGCGGAGGAGGTGACTTGCGGTGGACTGCGGCTTCTGATTGGGGAGGGGAATCGCACGCACGAGGGGGAAGACGAGGAGGAGAGGGAGAAGACGGCCGGGGGGGCGGTGCGTTTCGCGAGAGACGTGACGGGATCGGGGAAGGGAATCGTACGTGAGGGGATAATTTTGTTCGTTTCCTTTATCCCTGGGTTTGCTCTGCCTCTGCGTGACTGCGTCGCGTCGCGTTGGTCGCCAAGTAATTGGGAATCGTAATGGCTTGCGTAGGGGATTTGATTAACGGGAACGAATTAACGGTAGTGGTGCACAATCACGCTTCGCCTAACATGAATTAAGTACGGCAGTAGTGCGAAGAATTACTCTTCTGATGGAAATATGGATACAAATCGTACAAGACTGTTATGCATATGATCTTTTCGATACTAGTACGAGTGTACGACGTTAGACAGAAGCCGTAGATGGACAAGGTTAGATTAAGGGAATCCGCTCGATGGACATCGTAGAGAAATCGTACCCTCAAAGTGTTGTATGTATAGTGTTTTTTGCAAATTGTATTGCCTGTGTCTGATTGGCTTATTGCCGAGCAAACTATGTAAACATGCATACACGCGTCAGACGCGAACAAAAAATCTGATGTCCTCCTTAGGCATAGCAAGAGCAGCAAAACTTGGCATAGTACATAGTAGGCCTTAATGAAAAGGCGCATAGCTTCCGCCCATTGCTCGGAAAGAAATTGAAATCCTTCTTAAATCATATTTCACATTACATTACAATTTGCAAATTATAACATTGCGTGACTGAGGCTGAGTTGCCTCCACTTAGCTCATCTGCTAACTCGGTTGGCGGTTTCTCTAATAAAAATTGATGGGGAGGCCCATTGTTTCAAAAAAATCTTAGCGACACCTTAATTTTTTTTTTACTAAAAACATCTTTGGACTTCGTTTCGTATTATGATAACTAGCTAGGCGGCCCGTGCGTTGCAATGGTCTTCACATATTACTTATGTTCACAACAATTGATAATTATACTTTTAATTGTTCTCTTTTTGTAAAACATCTTAATTGATGTCTTCGCTGTTGATTTTGGGCTAACCCATTAATTCTTTTTTCAGTGGGTCAAGTGTTGTTAATGGGATGCTAGATGTCTAGCTTGTATCTGGGCTAGGCCCAATGGTACACAGTTGTGGATGAACACACACATAAAAAAAACATGCATTGGTATTGTTCGCGTTGTCTTAAAAAACCTCCAACAATTTTATTAGATAAAACACAATAGGAAAGAAGCAATCATGCATAAAGCCCAAGTCTTTCCTCTAGTTTGTGCATGGAGATAAGACAATCTCTCCTTTTACTTCGGTTCACTTTCAAATAAAAAGAAGGTATATGATGTATAAAAAATTTATAAGTTAAGGATTCAAGCCAAAACAGCTCATGCATCCAATCATTCATAATGGCAGAAGAATTGAGTTAAATACAATCGTCTTTATATCTTATCCTTCCGAATTATCCGAAACTGTACAATTTATCTCTCATTTGTCGTGACATCTTATGTGATCCTTTTATTTTCACATGACTCGTTCACTCAAAATAATGAATTCAACTGTTTTAATTTTTCGTCAACTCCACAATCCATCGTCAAGTAAGGTGTTACATTTTGACGGGAATAGTCGCACATAACCGAGGAAAGGTTTCTCCACGACAATAATGTAGTTTCATTTCTACAAAAATAATATGCGTAAAATAAAATATCCCGTTATTTTTTTTAACTATCTACAAAACTTCAATACTAAGAAAATAAAATTAAAGTATGTGTTAGTACCTTGAAGTGTATTTTGATAATTATGAATGTCCTCTAAGTTTATACATTCCGGGAAAAAATATCAAGAGAGAAAAAAGGGTGTGTTTGGTTTGATGCCAACACTAGCCAAGCCAAAACTTGGCAACCAATATAATTTTGACACTTGTTTGATTTGTGATGAAAATTTGGTTGCCAAGATGAACCATTTCATCTCTTTTACACATTCTTGCCAAATAGTTGGTGAAAGTGAGGGTTGAAGAATCCTTTGCCAAAAAAAAAATCAATTCTTTCCCTCATTTGGCAGGGCTCCTTGGAGCACCAACCAAACACACTCTAACAGACGTGTTCGTATCATACTCTGGTGTTTGTACCGAACTTAATAAAATCCATCGAAAATGAAGAAATTTAAACATTACGGTAATACATATATATTTTTAACTCGATAGCAAAACCTAGTTCATATCCTGTGAAATCTGATCAAACTCGGTGTCTCCGTGCATCCCAAACATCTCAGCCCACCAATCTGGATCGTCTCAAATCTAAACCCTGGCAATTTTATAAAATACCGCCCGCAACCTCCATTACTTGCCAAAACCAAATCTCACTTGGTCCTCTGGGGCAGCCATCAACGACAGTGAAAACCAGGCGACGGCCATCAACGACGACGACAACCAGGGGCATGAGACATGCTGAGGCAGAAGAACACGTCCAGTTCTTATAATAGATAGGCCAGCTAGAGATTAGATCGGAAATGACTGAACTTGTTTGCTACACTGCAAGACACCACTCCGAACATGCCGTCGTCCCATCTCGTGCTCCACTCGGACCCGAAGGTCTCTCGGTGTTGCGTTGCCGACGAGCCCACACTCCAGCCACGGATGGGCACCGCCGACTTCTGCCTCACCAACATGACCGCCTCCAGAGGGAAGCTCGTCGTCGTTGCCCCGGGAGATCGTACCGATGAGCGAACTCGTTGCTCCATCGTCGTTGTGTCGTCCTCCTCCCCGGTGGTGGAGACGACACGTCCCAACACAGCACCTCCGGCAGCTCACCAACTCCGACGACATCGTCCCTCCATATCACCTTCGCGCGCCCCCGTTAGCTAGCTCTGACAATGTTGAAAGATCGATATGGTCGACTAGAGGAGGGGGGTGAATAGGCGACTAACAAATTTTACCTTTTCTTTTCACTTTTCAGGATACAAGCATCAATACATGGGTTCACTAAAACATCTAAATGATGAACACCCCTAGTATGATGCAATACCCCAAGCACTAGCCGAAGCAACAAAATAAACAATTAAGCTTTGCAAGTAAGTAAAGGGGCAAGAATGATACCACACGCGGAGACGAAGATTTGACTCTGGAGTTCCACCTTTTGGGGAGGTGTACGTCTTCGTTTGGAGGAGTGCTCTACCACAATAGCAGAGGCGCCACAAAGGCTCACTTTATCTCCAACTCACCACACCACAAAGGTGGGATGAGCTCTCACAACACCACAAAGGTGAGGTGAGTTCAACTAAGTGGCTTCCTTGAGGGCGAATGCCAACCCTTACAAACTTGATCGGGGCTCTCTCCACAACTTAATTGGAGGCTTCCAATCTGAGGAGAAGGGCATGTCTCCACAACTTGGAGGCTCCTTGGGGGAGACGGCGCCACGCTGTCGAGCGTCGCACCGCCAGCCACCGCCGCCATGAATGGCCGCGAGCCGTGCCGCCCAATTTTTCCCATCGTGAGCGCTGCCACCTCTGCCTCCGAGCACGCGCGCCGCCGCTGCCAGTGCGCGGGCAGCCGCAGCCTCGGGCGCGGGCCGCGCCGCCTCAGGAGCGCGCCGGGCATGAGCGCGCGCCGCCGCCGATGCCTTGGGCGCAGGCCGCCGCAGCCAGCAGCCGCCGCGCGGGCTGGGCCACCGCCCATGAGAAACCCTAGGGGCCGGCGCGGCTGGCCCAGCTGAGCCGCACGGGATGGGCCGTTTTTTTGGCTGAAAAAAAAGGGAAAATGGGCTGGCAACCCGAAATGCATCTTGGGCCAGGAATTTTGCATTTTAGTCCGGGACATTTCAGTAAATTGCATGCATTTTATCCCTGTTGTGTTATTTTGCATATATGTCCCTGGAACTGTCTGTTTTATCTAAAATCGCATAATTAGGCCAAATTTGCTTCGGGAATGTACTTTTTGGGTGTTTTTTTGGCCTGTGCACTTGCTTAATATGCCATTAATATTAACATGCTTTGATTTAATGCTTTTTTATGCTGTAGATTAATTGTTCAAACACTTTTAATCGTATTATGAAGCATAGAATCACATGTTTAATATTGGAACGCCACATTAAACCACAAATGTATTTTCATCGCAATTATGCATTGGAATCTAAATAGAATCATGCATATTTGCAGATGTCGGCAATCACCAAGTGTGAGTTTGACGAATTTGCACAGCATGGTGGTAACTACCTTGCATGGGCAACCGATGTGGAAATTTGGCTCGAGGGTAAACAACTCTTGAGCCCGATTGGCTTGGGTGGCAAAGGTGCCCCTGCCGCCACGTCGGCTGAGAATGCCCAGGCTTTGCACTTCCTACGCCACCACCTCTGCGCCACACTCAAGATTGAGTACATGGCTGAGCGGAGTGCCTTAGCCTTATGGACCGCACTCAAACGCTGGTTCGAAAGACTGAAGTACTCTACCCAGCCCCAGGCAGAGGCGGAATGGGCCCGGTTGAGGTTTGCGGATTTTCGGTCCGTTGGTGAGTACAGCTCGGCTTTACACCGAATTTGTAGTCGTCTTCAGCTATGCGGTGTTATAGACACCGATAGCTAGAAGATTGAGAAGACTCTCTCAACCTTTCATTCGGATGCCATGCAGTCCTCCCGGAGCTACCGGCAGGCAAACTACACGGAATATTCTGAGCTGATCGACATCCTCCAAGTGGTTGAGGCGCATGACGAGGTTCTCAAAAAGAACTTTGTCGTGCAACCACTGGCGGCTAGTGCGCGCCCAGAAGTGCAGGCCAACGCTTTCAAAATCCGCAAGCCCCTCAAGAAGAAGAGGGGCAAGAAGGCAGGGAAGGACAAGAAGGAGGCCAAGGTGCCAAAGGGGCCCCAAATGTGTTTCAGGTGCGGCGGGAAGTCTCATTATTCCCGCGAATGTCACGCACCTCAGCACGTAGCGGATGCTTATAAGGCGAGGAAGACACATGAGGCCAACCTCACCATCTACGGAGGGGGGGATCTGTGGCGCCCCAAGTGGTGCCGCCACAGATGATCCCTACGCCGCCATCCTTGGCGATGTTACAGGCATCCACTACTGACACCACCACACCGATGGATGTTGAGCCCTCGGGGAATCCTCCATCTGGTCTAGACTTGGGAGATGCTGCAGCACTTTTCACCATGGATGACGTGACCGCAAACGACATTGCGCTTGAGGTCAACGGTCTCATGGAAGAGTCTACCTAGCTTGCTTTATTCCTTTATATTTGCATGGTGGTGTGTTTCCATACATTTGATACATTTGAATAATCGGTTTATTGTAAGCTCTACGTGAGCAAAACATATTGGTTTTATGGCGATTGGATGTTGAATTCATTCATTAATTCCTTTATTAATATTGATGGCTTGTTATGTTCTGAAATGTATGTCGCATTTACTTAATTATGTTGCTACTTCCTCGCTTCATTAATTAATTAGATGCTATATTTTAGAACACGTGGCGCTCGAATGGAGGAAACGTGCCTTGTGGATAGTTGTACCACAAACACCATCTTGAGAGAAACTCGTTATTTCGAGTCCATTAAAAAGATTCCGGGAAGTATCATGACTATCGCAGGGGGCGAATCAAAAATAGTAGGCTCTGGACGAGCTACTATCATACTCCCCATGGGAAAAACTTTGCTCATTGAGGAACCGTTATTGTACCCAGAGTTGACTCGAACTCTCTTGAGTTTTAAGGACATCTGCGCAAACGGCCTTCATGTGAAGACCGATGATGATAATGGCAAAGAGTGCCAACTTATCACAAAACGCGATGCTCACGGTAAGCATGTTGTTGAAAAATTCCCTTCATTCGACACGGGGCTTTACTACACTAAGATTGTAGCGCCGCCCGTGTACACTACGTTAAAGACTATATTAGAAGTTCTGAACTATTTTGCTTATGGCATGATAGATTAGGCCACCCGGGTATTAGAATGATGAGAAATATAATTAACAACTCAAATGGGCATGGGGTGAATGTTAAAAATTTCCCGAATCATGATGATTTCGTGTGCTCGGCATGCGCGACGGGGAAATTAATCATTCGACCATCACCATTGAAAGTGAGGGATGAAATCCCTGCGTTTTTGGAACGCATCCAAGAGGATATATATGGTCCGATTCAGCCCCTTTTGGGGCCGTTTCGATACTTCATGGTGCTCATAGACACTTCGTCTAAATGGTCCCGTGTTAACTTGTTGTCTACACGGAACCATGCCTTTGCCAAGTTGATGTCGCAAATCATACAAATGAGGAATAATTTCCCGGATCATCGTATAAAGTCTATTCGAATGGACAACACTGGAGAATTTTCTTCAAAAGCGTTGATTATTGTATGGCACTTGACATTAAGGTTGAGCACTCTGTACCGCATGTCCATACGCAAAATGGACTAGCAGAGGCATTGATTAAGAGGATTAAATTCATTGCCGGACCACTCCTTCGGGGTTGTAATTTACCAACCACGTGGTGGGGGCATGCAGCGTTGCACGCCGCAAATCTCATCAACTATAGACCCACGGCCTACAACATCCATTCACTTGTCCAACTAGCGCAAGGGTCGGCACTGAAAATTTCCCACCTTCGTAGGTTCGGTTGCCAGGTATATGTACCGATACCACCCCCTCAGCGATCAGTAATGGGACCGCTCCGTAAGTCGGGGATATACGTTGGTTATGAGACCGTGTCCATAATCAGGTATCTGGACCCCATGACAGAAGACTGTCGTACGGCCCACTTTGCTGACTGCATTTTTGACGAGGATCTCTTCCCGACTTTAGGGGGAGGAAATCAACCTCTTGATGAGAAAATTGAGAATTGACGTGGCAAGCCACGGGGATCCACGCAAATGACCCGCGCACAAGTGAGATACATAAAGAAGTCCAAAAGATAATAGATTTGCATGCTTTAGTGAATCAACTGCTTGATCACTTTAGTGACTTGAGAAGTGTGACAAAATCATATGTGCCTACGCGCAATGTACCGGAAAGGGTAGAGATACCCAAGGATCCTGTGGGCCTACCCGCTCGAGTCCAAAGGCCTAAAAGGACGAGAAATCTGGTTCCTCAAATCCCAAGTACTCGGGGACGCCCGACGAAAAAGGACAAGGGAGATTTATCACACTCGGTTACTAAAAAGCTCCGAGAGAGCGAGGGGAGCCAATTGAGACCTGGCACAAGTACGGAATCTCCAGCGCAAGGAATTCCGGACTTTAACCTTCCAACAGTGGAAGCATCCAGCGGAGATGTGAGCGCACACATAGGCGCGTAAAAACTAAAGGACCTCAGTCCAGGAATAGGAAATCCTGTTGAGACAGAGGATGCGCATGATGCGCCCCATGACGAAATGGCCATAAATTATGTTAACACGGGAGAATCAATAAACCGAGCGACTGCTAATGTCGACATAAACTTTGCTAAGAAAATTGCCGCAATCATCGATCTTGACCCCGAGCCTAACTCGCTCGCTGATTGTAAGAAGAGGCCGGATTGGAAAGATTGGCAGAAGGCAATAGCTACCGAATTATTATCTCTGCACAAAAGAGAGGTTTTTGGACCTGTGTGTCGAACCCCTCCCCACGTACGCCCCGTCGGCTATAAGTGGTTATTTGTCCGCAAGAGAAATGAAAATAACAAGGTAGTACGGTGCAAAGCAAGGTTAGGTGATCAGGGGTTTACTCAACGCCCAGGTCATGGATGTAATTACTTTTAGATATTTGATCTCAATGGCAGCCAATATGGACTTAAAAATGAAATTGATGGATGTTGTTACTGCTTACCTGTATGGTAACTTGGATTTGGACATGTCTATGAGGATACCTAATGGTCTCCCGGTTCCGAACCAAGACAGAGCAAACAGAGGTCTATACAGTGTTAAACTCAGGAAGTCACTGTACGGATTTAAACAGTCGGGTAGAATGTGGTATAATTGTCTGAGCGATTTTCTACATGAAAATGGCTACATGGCAATGAAGATTGCCCATGTGTATTTATACGGCGATCCCAAGATGGATTCTGTATAATCTCAGTGTACGTAGATGATTTGAATATCATCGGTACACCTGAGGATATTGAGGAAGCAAGTTCCTACTTGAAGTCGGAATTTGAGATGAAGGATTTGGGTAAAACCAAATTCTGTCTAGGTTTGCAACTGGAACATTCCCATGATGGGATTCTAGTGCACCAGTCTACCTACACTCAAAAGGTGTTGGAAAGATTTGGATTTGACAAGGCATATCCTTCAAAGACTCCCATGATTGGGCGGTCATTACAGCAAGACAAGGACCCTTTTAGGCCGAAAGAAGAGGGCGAGGAAGTTCTGGGTTCAGAATTTCCTGACCTGTGAGTGCTATTGGAGCACTCATGTACCTCGCGAATTGTACATGGCCGGACATTGCGTTCGCCGTCAATTTGCTGGCTAGGTACAGCTCTGAACCTACCAAACGGCATTGGAAAGGTGTTAAGGATGTCTTTCGGTACCTGCAAGGGACCAAAGATCTTGGGCTATTTTATAGAAGGAATTAAGAGCTATCTTTGATAGACTATGCCGATGCAGGGTATTTGTCGGACCCGCATACATCCAAGTCTCAGACTGGATATGTTTTTTTGTGTGGTGGAACTGGTGTTTCATGGAAATCGTCAAAGCAAAATCTTGTATCGACTTCGACGAACCACTCGAAAATCATAGCACTATATGAAGCATCATGTGAGTGTGTATGACTTCGACGGATGGTTCGCCACATTCAGCAGACCTGTGGGCTGAACACCGTTCAGACCCCCACCATTATCTATGAAGATAATGCAGCTTGTGTTGCACAAGTACAAACGGGTTATGTGAAGAGTAACCTCACCAAGCATATAAATTCTAAATTTTTCTATGCACATGAGTTGCAAAAGATGAACGAGGTAAATGTCTTGCATACTAAGTCGTGTGAAAATCTTGCTGATTTGTTCACCAAGTAATTACCGGCATCCACTTTTGAAAGGCGTGTGCGTGGAATCGGTATGTTGAGACTTAGTGAGATGCAAGGTTCAGGAGGAGATACTTCACATACTCATCGTTAAATCTTAATCATGGCGATCAAGTACTCATCTTGGAAATTGAGTAGGTTGTACTCTTTTTTTCTCAGCGAGTTTTCTTGTATTTCTCGCATGAGGTTTTTAACGAGGCAATCTGTGCAACATAGCAACGTATGCTATGCTCTCTTTCTCCATGTGTTTTTCCCGTTGGGTTTTTTCGAAGTTTTTGAGGCATATGACGTACGGATAATCGCCCAAGGGGAGTGTTGAGGAACCAACGACGGGGTGGGGTGGCCACCGAGTCGTGCGCCCCCCACCAACCCCCCTTTGACTCGTTTCTCCACCTAATAGTTTGTTGTGAACTTTTATCCATTGGGCCTATATAAAGGAGAGGAGGCTACCCCTTGTACGTACACTTGAGATCAGAATTAATAAAGAGCTCATGTTTCTTTCTACTTCCTGATGTTCATCTATTTTACTGTACTTTGTGATTGTGTGTGTTCGACTACGATCTTGTTGTGCAACCTCGGAACCGGACAGCCGCCGTTAGTTGCACGACAGAAACAACCCCTTAAAAAAAACACGATCGAAACAACAACGTTCAACTTCAGCGGCGTTTCTTCCGCTTCCGCACGACCGCACCCTTCCGTAAAACCCAAAACCCCGAGTCCCCCCAAACCCCAACAGACCAACAACAGCGGAGTACTCGAGTTCTTAGTGGAGGCCCTAGGATTAACCGTTGAGCATCGCCGCCTCGACGGCGTCCGGCGACCATGAGCAACCCTAGGTTTGAGATGAATCTCGGCATGGAAAAGGCTCTTCGACGCGCGCTTCCGTACGGCGGGCTTCCCAGCAATGACTCGCCGCAGTCGGCCTTCTTCGACGCGGCCACCGAGGGTAACCTCCGCCGCCTCAGGGGTGAGCAAGTTTTCCCATCGTATCCATCTCTCAAGGTTTTCACCGTGCACCGCTGCGCGGCCACATCCCTCCAACCTGGCCTCGCTTTGCTAGGGTTTTGGTAATGGTGTCCGCGCATGCGTGAGCTTGTTTCGCTATGTAATGTAGTGCGATACTTCTGTCTTACATGTGGACTTTTGGTGGTTGTGCCGAAGAGTTGGCGAGCGGCAAGGACGCCGAGGAGAGGGCATGGCTTGCCGATGTGTCGATCCAAGGCGTCGGGCCGCTTCAGGCCGCCGCACGTCTGGGTAGAGTGGATGTGTGCAGGTGCATGGTCGAAGAGCTGGGCTTCGACATCAATGCTGGAAGTAAAATTGGTATGTCTGGTTCGGGCCTTTTCTGCATTAAGATTGACTCAATTTCTGTTTTGATTAGCTCAATTTTGCAATCGCCATCAGCATAATCTCTCCATCTATGTACTTATGAAAATAAATCGCATTGATTTCATATGCGATCGGTCATCATGCTATCAACCATGATGCTTCTGTGAACCAGAGATCCGAGGCCATATATCTTCCATTTTCTAAATTCATTTACAACGTGCTACTCCCACCATTCCTAAATATAAGAAGTCCTAGTTTTGTCCTAAGTCAAACTTACAAGTTTGACCAAGTTTATAGAAAAATCTACTAAGATATACAAGATCAAATGAATATACTATGGAAATAGATATAATGAAAGATTTAATAAAATTTGGAGTTGTAGATGTTGGTAGATTTTTTTATAAACTTGAAGAAGTTTGACTTGGGACAAAGCTAGGGACTTCTTGTATTTAGGAACGGAGGTAGTATCATCCCATTTTTGCATCTGTTTGTCGACTCTCGCTTGTGGCTTTCTCACCAGTCAGTACTTACGTATTCATAATAGATGTTTATATCTTACTATCTTAGTATCTGATGCTGTAGACTAGATGAGATAGGAGTAATTATGTAGAGCTTTCATGTAAATTCATCTTTTATTTCAGAGACATGTCAGTGATTGCATCTTTCTTTTGATGTCATTGATAGGTGTAACCGCTTTGGCTGCTGCTGCACTCAATGGAGAAATGGCTGTTGTGAGGTTTCTCCTCGACCATGGGGCTGATCCAAATAAGAAAGACGATGCAGGCTCTGTTGCTCTTCACTGTGCTGCAAAATTTGGTATCCTCTCTGCCCATACTTAGTCTTTTATTGTTAGGTTTTACGTTTATTAGTTTGTTGCGGTGTAAAGAAGAACGGTGAATGTTTCGTTGTTTACTGGGCAATTTCTAACTCTTCATTTATGCCTTTTGGCTATTTGTGGCTCCTATTTTTGTTCCATTTAGAGGTTAAATTCTTGCACATCCACCAAAGTGTAGTTTAGATGTTCCTGCAAGTTGACAAGAGAGAGAGAAAAATTGCGTTGACAGTTTTTTACATTTCTCGCTGGTCTTAGTGATGTCCAAACCTGTTAAGTGTATCTTACTATATACATCTTTTTAACCATGGCTGAGGCATGAAAGACTGCTGTTCAGTCTAGTTCTGGTAGTTAACATTGCTACTTCATATATTCGTATATTCCACTTTTGTGACAAGTTGAGGAACCCAGTCACATATGTTTGGAGCTTGAGATCATCTAGGAAATGGTGTCACTTCTACATGAATTATCATATATGTTCTCTTGTTGTACAAAATGACAACAAAATTTTCTTCGTGTTTTTTCAGTTATGTATAACTTCGCTGTCTGTCCTAAATAGTTTGACCAAATAATTATCACAATAATTATTAGGGTGCTCCTGTGTGTTCCAATGGCTTGGCCTGTTGCAGTTTGTCTAGGATGATTATGTTCTGCTTTCTCTTTGTCCTTTGTTCGGTAACCTGAACCTGTAGAACCTTGGTTTCTTTAATAGAAATCGGAGAGGGAGAGCCTCTCTTTTTCAAAAAAATAAAAATTATCACAATGGATGCATGCTTTGGCCAGGCCAAGGCATGAAAATGGTAGCCATCAATAATCTATAAGAATCTGTTCTCTTGCAGTCTGAGAAATGCTTCTTTTTCCATGGTAACATTATATTGTGTTATTTTTTGTTCATTTTATCCAGGGCATGACGAAACAGCAAGATTGTTGCTATCGAGAGGAGCTAGTGTTGATATAGCTTATTTTCATGGGACACCACTACATATTGCTGCTGCCTATGGGAAGACTGCTGTCATGAAAGTTTTGTTGGAGCACCAAGCAGATGTAATAATTTAACTCCATGTTCTTGCATGATCAAATTCTTTTCCTTTCTGTGTGATCTTCACGGTTTTGTTAGAGCACCATGCAGATGTCAATATGTCATAGCAGATACACAAAGATGCCAAATGATCTTACAACTATAGGAATCCCTTCCCTTTATGCAGAGACGTGATAAATTCTAGATTTGTCGTCTGCAACTTTTTATTTGGTTTCTCACTAAATACAGCAAAGTTTTATTTTGTCTAATAACGATGCTATAAATGGTTGAATGGGAAAAAAACTGTCTCTGCACCTTAGGCTTGGCATTGAAAATTTTTACGAGCCTATAATAGTTTTGTAATCCTAAGGAGATTTGTCAAGATGGGAACATGTTCTGTGTCTGCATATTATAATTTTCATCCGTTCTTTTTTCCAGAAATTAACATCTGGCCTATTTTGTATAATTCCACTAAAGATGATTTTTTTTCTTGTAGCCGAACAAGGTTTCAGAAGTTTTAGGTACACCGCTGGTTGCAACTCTGCATGCTACTTCCGAAGGACTACCTGAATCTATTGCATTGAAGTGTGTCAAGCTGCTTATCGAGGTCTGTTCACTGCTCACTGTCTCTCCCATGTATTTTTTATCAAAGAGTAAGCTGGCGTGTGATTAATCTATTTGCACCGACACTGCAGTGTCCACAACTTTTAATTTTATAGGATCCATGTCTACAGGCAGGTGCGGATGTAAATTCTACTAATCCCGACACCCCCTTGGTGGTGGCAACTACCCATGGCTTAACTGATTGCATTAAATACTTGTTAAAGGCTGGTGCAGACCCCAATATTCCAAACAGTAATGTGAGTTTCGTTTGCTTGCACTCTTCATACCTGCTCCTATTTTATAGTGATTACAGTTTCTTAATTGAATTTATATAGGGGGCCAGGTGCATGTCTTCCAACTAAATGAACACGAACTTCCTATTTCTATTCTAAATGCACACCTCTCGTTCTGCCATCCGATCAGCATGTGAATGAATCAGTTTTTCAGACCAGTACCATGGGCACTTACTCTTGAGATTTTTGGTTGGTAGTGACTAAGGCTACTATTACAAGTATATGGAACTAGAAAGTTTACATGAACATCTCAATTCACTGGAATTTTCGTTGAATATGTTCTTGATTTCGGGCCAAGTAAAGCTGACACCTATTTATACTTGTTTTTTTATAATTTTTTGTATTGAATGAATACTGCCAAATTCTTGACTAGGTCAACATTAGTTTTTTCTTCTTCTAGCTACAACCTCTTCTGTTATTAAATCCTGTGACTCTTATTTCGCCCTTTTGTTACTTGACAGTGTGGTTCCATGCCAATACAACTCGCAGCAAGCTGTGGAAGACGAAAGGATGTGGAATTACTATTTCCTTCAACTTCTCCTATTCGAACTATCCCAAAATGGAATGTTGACGGAATTATTGCTCATGCCAAAGCAAAACGTTGTACGCCCAGAGTATGTCTATGAATTGGATTCTATGTACTTGAACCATTCTTCATTTCACCAAGATACTCAAAGCCCAAGTCCACGTCCGTAACTAACCATATGTTCTAGCAACACAAAGTGATCAGCTCCATGAAAGTTTTGAGTGGGACCAGCTTGAATTTCTTATTTTCTTGACAACCGTTTTTTGCTCTATTGCAAGATAGTATCTAAACCAGTGGGATGCTCACATTGTTTTGCTTTATATAGATTATCATTGAGATCACAAATCAAAGATTAGTTCAGAAACACAGTTCTAGAATGTGATATTTACTGTCATTGTAAAAAGCAAATAGCTTTAGTGAAAAGGATTGTCAGGGGATACTTTATTGTCCAAGTGAGAGGAAAGAAGACAATGTTGGGTTTCAGGTGTATCCTTTCCTTTCATGGACTCCACAGATTTAAGAAGACTGAAAGAATAGTTTCTTTTTGTAAGGATGCCAAAGACAAAAAAAAAATCAAAACACCGAAAGGCTTAGTTGTTGTATCAAAACATCCAAATGGAACCTAGTGAGTAGACCTGGTGGTGCAAGTAAAAATATTTTAAAAGATGTCTATTTAGGGTACAATCTGCTGCCAATGAAGTCAATTAAGGTAGGTGGTTTTGCTTCAGATTTCCATCTTGAGACTTTGGTTTCTATTTGTTCATTATATTCTTGGTATGCACCCAAAAAATGTTGGTACCTGAGTGACTTACAGTTGTTAGTCTCAACCTTGCCGTAGATAGTACACCGCTCTAGGATGTTGATTTTATCAACAGAAGGTATTTATATTTGTAGTTTTTTATGCTAGAACTGCATTATATTATGATGCGATGCAAGTTTTGAATCCTGGCGTTTGCTACACCGTACCTACTACATTGCTTACGGGCTGTGGCACGGTATTCCTAGTTTTGGCCCGGATAAATATTGCTTTCGCAGCGTCTATAGGCTGATTTTGTAGGTACTAGTCCAAAGTCATTCTCATATAGTATTATTTTTGAACAAGGGAAACCTGATAGTATTTATCTATCTCAATTTTGTATGACTTGTTTAAGTTACAATTTTTTTTGTTAGGCTTAATTGTTCGTAGATCCTTTTATTGTTATATGAAGTTGTCTCATCTAACGACTGTAACCTTCCTGACATGGAAACATATTTCTTATGTAAATATTGCCCATTTTGTGTCTATATTTCGCTTGGCTTAATTTGTCTCCATGATTTAGGATATGCAAGATGAAAAAAATGCGAAAGTCCAGCTGAAATTATGTGGTGAGAAAGCTGTTAAGAGAAAGGACTATCGTGACGCGTCAAAGTTCTACACTGAGGTTAGTAGTGATGTGAGGAATGATGTATTAGTGATGCTACCCGAATGCTTGATCCGCGCTGGTGGTGATGTGAGGAACTGTTGTGCTGATGCTGAGGCATATTCAATCCTATCAATGATGCATATTCTGTGTAGTAGCATGGTTCTTTAATCTATCCTTTATCTTTTGATTCTTCTTTCTGTAACTGCTGTTACCGAAATAACAATAGCTGGAGCCTCTCCTACAGTTTCCCTTAAAATAAATAAATAAAAATAACAATAGCGATTTCTTATTTGTGGAGCAAAAGTAACTCAATTTGTTTGTTTGGTTGCAAGCTCTTTGCAAGATTCATACGCATGGCATGTTGAAGTGAAACCTTTTTCTTCTGCGGTTCAGAAGTCGAGTGCTTGCTTGTGTTGTACCGTATTTCCACGCACTAAAACTGTAGACAGAACATCCACTTAGAGTCTTGCCTTGCTCCGTTGCTCGCCATCTCCGACCGCATCGTACCTGAGAGCCTTGCTGCAGGTTCATGTCCAGGTGGCCTAGGTTTGCAGATTGCTATCAAGAACATCCACTCAGAGATGTACTTGCTGCTGGTCGAAACCTACATCTGGGGTTGGGTGGTGGCGTCATCGTGTGTCGGAGTACAGGAAGAAGGCATTTGGTCTTTTCCTGTGGCCCGAGCAGTGGAATAACTGATATGATATAAATGGGTCATTTTATTTTATCAAAGTGTCCTTTCTGGGCATTCCCAGTTCCAGATACTTGGTCCTTTCTGAGCAAAGGGCGAATTAAGACTGGGTGTTTGATCAAAACTCAGATTTCATGAAAAGGACCAAGTATTTGGTCATAAGCTGAACAACTCTGTACAATACATCATTGTTCAAGAAATCGGTAACTGCTCGGTCGGGTAGGGATTAGCGATTAATCGGTTATCGGACCGATTAATCGGTTATCGGACCGATTAATCGGTCGACCATTATACTATATAGTATATATAATTATATATTGGGCTACTTGCCGCATCAGAACCTTGGGAAGGTGCAACCATCTAAAACAAATAAAGAGAAGCAAAGGTATCAGTGAAAACGGAGGGGAGCAGCAGCAGCTTCGGAGGAAGAAAAGGCATCAGTGAAGCTCTTCAAGGCTTCGAGCAGGGCTGGCCGGCAGATTAATCCCGATTAATCAGTTGTCAGACCGATTAATCGGCTTGGGCGATTAACTCCGGCGATAACTGTTAATCTGCACGGTGGCCTGCCGATCAGCGATTAATCGCTGAATCGGCCGATTTCTTGAATAATGCAATACATCTAGTCAGATCCAGTGTACTGCTATAGGGTTTCTCCAGTAAAGTTCGACATGTATGTCTATTCTTGTTGTTTGCAAACCTTGAACAGCCAGCCATTAATTGATGGTAACAGTTAAAAATTCAAACCAGTTTCACAACCCTCTAGGAAGAGGCCCAGATTAGCCTGAGAAACCCTGTCTCAGGTTTCAGTTTATAATTATCATGAAGCATCACTTGACTTGGTAGATGTGGAACAAGTGTTATTTGCTTACTGAGTAAATTAGGCTGTTGTCACACATACATTGTCAAACCATTACAAATAGATGTATGCAGTTTTACTTGCTTGCGATAAAAAATTGTTTGGTTGTACTGTATATTCACTATTTTGGATGCTCTGTTGTGATGCAGGCAATGGAGCTGGACCCTAATGATGCAACACTGTATTCAAATAGGAGCTTTTGCCATCTGCAAATGACTGAAGGAAATAGGGCTTTGCTTGATGCTAATATTTGCATAAAATTGCGGCCTGAATGGTTGAAAGGCTACTACAGGAAAGGAGCTGCTCTCATGTTTCTCAAGGTCAAATAAAAATACATAAAACTGCAGTTTCACATTGCACTTCTTTTATATGTCACCCCCCTTATATAATCTGCGTACCTTCTTCCATTGATAGAATTACAAAGAAGCATGTGATGCATTCATGGTTGGACTGAAGCTGGATCCTGGAAATGCTGAGATGGAGAAAGCATTACGGTAACATACCTTAAATTAATGCCAAATTATGTTTTTAGGAGATTACCGATGATTTCTTAACTGGAGGATGTTCATGTTTATGATTTGTAACCCGTGAATTTCTTTTACCCAAATAAAAACTGGAAGACAGACAGTACTTCCGTTCATGCTTATTCACACACATTAACAGACTAGTTTAAACTAGGCATTGAACATGCTGTTCACTTTTGCAGGGAGGGACTTGAGGCAATGAAAAAGGACCACTCGGCTAGCAGTAGTTTCAAGCCATCTGGTTAGATAAAAATGTAACGGCTCTTGAGATTGGACTGGTTGTTTTGGGTGCCGTAGTAGTAGTGCCATGCTGGAAGTTTCAGGGGTAAAATTCTCGATGCGTAGCCTTGTGAATCTTGTTTGCCAATGGCATCGTCTAGCCTTAGGACTCTGGTTTGTGAAATGGACAACGTTTAGGACGTATTGGACGGCTACTTTCTATGTCAAAATGGGACAGCGTTTACTGGATGAGTAAGGTGTGCTGTGTTTATATTCCGATTTCACCCTTACTTTTCTTGATTGACCATCTGTGCTGAGTTCACTGAAGAAAAGTTAACTACCAAGATCTCCATCTATCATCTTCCAAGACTAAAAATCTATCCGATACTGGCATTTCAGTTATCTGATATGTTGGTTTACAAGATTCAGTTTCTGTAAATCACATATGTGTATGGTTCAACTAAGATACTTTATTTTTCATTTGTCAGTAATTCAGAATATACTACTGCCCTTGATTTTTCTGTTGTTTTCATATGTACTTTATTGAGTTAGATGGTTTAGTTCCATCACATCTGTTTTAAACAGCCAGTATTGTAAAAAGTGAATATATTAATCCAAGTTGTACGCGACATTTTTAAATAATCGAAAATACCTGCGAGAAGAGCTTAGCGGAGCACACGTTGCGGATGGGCTGCTTGGCGGGAGCCAGCACATGGAGAAACTGTGGTGTGATGGGCGCGTGCGCGGGCGGCGTCAGGGACCAAAGACACATTCCCCGAAGTGTGAAAAGCCTACGCGGGAACCCAACCGCTCGGGTTCACGGAGCTTCCGGTCCAACCCGCCTCTCCCGAACTGGATGCGCCGGCCGAGCCCTTCCCGTGTCGCCGTGAAACTTCCCGATCCCCATTCCCCTCTGAATCGTGGCTAAAATCGACCACGACGGCACCGCCCCAAGCCCACCGATGCGAGTTGGCGACTTGGCGTCACCTACGACCTCATGCACCTGTTTCATTTGTTTTGACCTGCGATTTGGCATCACCCACGAGCAGCGGGGCGAGCCAACGCATGTTCGTCGGGCGCGGAGGGCGGCAAGGGCCCTCTCTTTCATAAGATAACTTAATTGGAGACGTGGCTCCCCATTTTTCATGTAATCAGTGTTACCAAAAGAATGACAACGCAATAGTTGGTTGGGGTGTGAACATAGCAAGCCATGCTTATGAGAGTTAGACACATCAGTGGCGGTTTAGTATCTCTCGGCTTTTGAATTATGTATACTCTCTCCGTCCAACAAAAGATGTCTCAAGTTTGTCAAAATTTGAATGTATCTAGACATGATTTAGTGTATAGATGCATTCAAATTTAGTAAAAGTTAAGATATCCTTTGTTGGACGAAGGGAGTATACATTTCTTATGAGATCCTCTTCGTGAAATAATGAAAATAAAGAGAGCATGATTTGGTGAACCGTGTGACGTACTGGAGGTAAAGATTTATGATGAGTGCCTTGACATAAAAAACAATTATGTTTCGTGACATGGAGAAATAGGATGATGGATTTTTTTTTCCTTCGGCTGTGTAGATGCTAAGAGCTCGTTGAGTTGATGATGACGTGGGCACTTGTTGAGCTTGCAAGCATTAAATGAATCCTGGCAGGGATCAACTTGATGATGTGAACACTCTGCATTCTAAATAGGAGGAATCAACTTGATGATGTGGACATTTTGCATGTTGAGTTTACAAACGTTAAATGAGTTTTATTGGGAATCAATGTTATATGATAAGTTGACACTTTGCATGTTAAGTTTAGTGGGGATCAACTTTATATGCTGACGTGCATTTAAGTTTAGTGGGGATCAACTTTATATGATGATATAGAAACTCTCCATGTTAAGTTTAGTGGGGAACAACTTGATGATGTCGACACTTTTCATGTTAAGTTTGCAAACATCAAATAATCTTTTTGCTCATTTTGTCAAAGAGTCAATTTTATAGATATTGTAGATTAGTCCGTCTCTCGAAAAAGTTCCCTTCTCGTATGTATAATTCACAAAACGTGGATACGTTATGCAAAATCTGAAAGCGCTATAAATTAGCGCCAATTAGTATCATTTGTTGTCTCATAACATTTGTCTTGTTCTTAATAAATTTAGGACCGCGGTACTACATGTTGCAAGTTATGAGACCAATTGCACATTCAGAATATTTGCATGGTACCACATGTAACAAGTTATGAGACTAATTGCACATCTAGGATAATTTGCACGTTCAGGACAAATAGTTTGTTGTCCCATGCAATTAGCTCCTACAACTAGTTTCTCATTTTCACACGGAATGACGCGCACACATTTTGAGGTTGAACTTTGACCAACAACTAGTGAAACCTCAAAATGCGTGCGCATTATTCTTTGCAAAAAAAAGAAAGTAGGAGATAATTGAATCGGACACCAAACTATTCATTTCTCCCTCGGATGCAGGTACGAAGTTATTGTGTGGGTTCAAAGGAGTAACACATTACGCTATCGTTTAGCTCTAGTCACCTTCTCTGACTGCAAACCACGATCAAAACAACAACATTCAGGCCAAACCTCCCGGTACCCCCCCTCCACCTATCTACACCCACCGTGTTGTCCACACACGTGTCCACTTCTTTTTAGAAAACAATGATTAATAAGAAAGAATAATGGTTAATAAAAAAGAGTGAGAGGGGAAGGAACAAACATGTGGCTAGGAAGGTGGTGGTAGATAGTGGGAGCCGTATGATATGTTTGGTTTGGGGTCAATATGTACCAATCCAATTTTTTGGTCATTGACCAAAATTTGGTGTTGTTTGGATGATCGCCAATTTTTTGGCTTGCCAATGCTACTTTGACAACTCTAGTTCATTTTTTTGGACAAAGTTGACCAAATCATGGACAAGCAAAAGGTTCGCCAATATTTTGGCAACCAAATTTTGGCAGGGCAATGACGGGCTTAGGGGTTGTTTGGTTTGAGCCCAAAGTTGCCCTACCAAAAATTGGCTAGCCAAATAATTGATGATGGTTTTGTGGGTGTGTTTGGTTTGCTATCAAAACATGCCAAGCCAATTTTTTGGTCATTGACCAAAATTTGGTGTTTGTTTGGACGGTGACCACATATTTGGCTAGTCAATGTCTCATAGCCAACTTTAGTTCAATTTTTTGGCCAAACTTGGCTAACTCATTGGTTAGCAAAACCATCACCAATTATTTGGCAATCCAAATTTTTGGTAGGGCAATTTTGGGATCAAACCAAACAGCACTAGCCCATGAGTTGGCCAGTTTTGACCAAAAAGTTAAACTAAAGTTAGCTATGAGACATTGGATGTTGGTCACCATCTAAACAAACATCAAATTTTGATCAATGACCAAAAATAGATTGGTATGTTTTGGAAGCAAACCAAACAGCCCCGTACCGCCGTACACCCACCGCGCTAAACAGCCCCGTGCCGCTGTACAGCCACCGCGCTAAACATTCAGCGGCGTTTCTTCCGCTTCCACTCTCTTCCGTGAAACCCCAAGTCCCCTACAGACCAACAACAGCGGAGTGTACAGACTTTGAGGTGAAGACCCTAGGCTCCGCAGAGCATCGCCGCCTCGCCGGCGACCGTCGACCATGAGCAACCCTAGATTTGAAATGAACCTCGGCATCGAAAAGGCTCTTCGACGCGCGCTTCCGTACGGCGACCTACCCAGCATTGACTCGCCGCAGTCGGCCTTCTTCGACGCGGCCACCGAGGGTGACCTCCACCGCCTCAGGCCCATCCCCACAAAACCAGAGGGATTGGTAGGGATTGTAGTTCATCTTCCCTCTAATCCCTCCCAATCCCCCTCAGTCCAAGGGGGGAATCATGCAAACGAACAAGCCCTCAGGGGTGAGCAAGTTCCCCATCGTATCCATCTCTCAAGGTTTTCGCCGGGCACAGCTGCGCGGTGCCCCATCCCTCCAACTTGGCCTCGGTTTGCTAGGGTTTTGGCCGTAATGGTGTCCGCGCATGCCTGTGCTTGTTTCGCTATGTAATGTAGTGCGATGCTTGTGTCTTACATGTGGGCTTTTGGTGGTTTTGCCGAAGAGTTGGCGAGCGGCAAGGACGCCGAGGAGAGGGCATGGCTTGCCGATGTGTGCATCCAAGGCCTGGGGCCTCTTCAGGTCGCCGCTCGCCTGGGAAGAGTGGATGTGTGCAGGTGCATGGTGGAGGAGCTAGGCTTCGACATCGATGTTGGAAGCGAAATTGGTATGGCTGGACCTTTTCTGCTTTAAGATTTACTCAATGTCTGTTTTGATTAGCTCAATTTTGCAATCCCCACCAGCTTAATCTCTCCATCTATGTACATCGAAAAATTGCATTGATTTCATATACTATCGGGTCATCATCCTATCATCCATGATGCATCTGTGAAGCAGAGATTCGAGGCCATATTTCTTCCATTTTTCTAAATTCTTTTACAACAGGCTATCATCCAATTTTTTGCATCTGTTTGCAAGACCCTGGCTTGTTGCTTTCTCAGTAGTATAGTCAGTACTTGGATATTCATAATAGACGTTTTATCTTAGTATCTGATGCTGTAGACCATATAGATGAGATAGGAGTACGTTGTAGAGCTTTCATGTAAATTTATCCTTTATTTCTGAGACATGTTGGTGATTGCATCTTTCTTTTGATGTCATTGGTAGGTGTAACTGCTTTGGCTGCTGCTTCACTAGATGGACAAATGGCTGTTGTGAGGTATCTTCTCGACCATGGGGCTGATCCAAATAAGAAAGACGATGTAGGCTGTGTTGCTCTTCACTGTGCTGCAAAATTTGGTATCCTATCTGCTCATACTTAGTCTTTTATCGTTAGGTTTACGTTATTAGTCTTTTGCGGTGTAAAGAAGAATGGTGAATGTTTTGTTGTTTTCTGGGTAGTTTCTAACCCTTCATTTATGTCATTTGGCTATCTGTGGGTCCTATTCTTGTTTCATTTAGAGGTTGAATTCTTGTACACCCACCAAAGTTAAGTTTGGATGTTCCTGCAAGTTCATAAGAGGGGGAAAAAGATTGCTTTGACAGTTTTTGACCAGTTCTCGCTGGTATTAGTGATGTCCAAACCTGTTAAGTGTATGCTTACTATGTATCTTTTTAACCATGGCTGCCATGCTGCTCAGTTCAGTCTAGTTCTGGTAATTAACATTGCCACTTCATTTATTTTATATTCCACTTTTGTGACAAGTTGAGGAACCTAGTCACATATTTGGAGCTTGATATGATCTAGGAAATGGTGACACTTCTACGTGAATTACCATATACGGTCTTTTGTTGGCCTCTGGCTAAGGCATGAAACTGGTACTTATCAATAATATTTAAGAATCCATTCCGTTGCTGTATGAGAAATGCTTATTTTTCCACGGCAACGTTATATTGTGTTTTCTGTGCATTTTGTTTAGGGCATGACGAAACGGCAAGACTGTTGCTATCTAGAGGAGCTAGTGTTGATATATCATTTTTTAATGGGACACCACTACATATTGCTGCTGTGTATGGGAAAGATTGGTGTCATGAGAGTTTTGTTGGAGCACCATGCAGATGTAATACTTAAAATCCATGTTTTCATATTATCAAATGCTTTATCCCCTTTCTTTGTGATCTTCAGTTTTGTTGGGGCACCATGCAGATGTCATAGTAGATACACACAGATGCCAAATGATTTTACAGCTTTAGGAACTGCTTACCTTTATGCAGAGATGGGATAATTTCTTGATTTGCCACATGCAGTTTCTTATTTGGTTTCTCACTCAATGAAGCAAACTGTTATTATGTCTAGTATTATGCTACACATGGTGGATTTTTTTATTTTATTTTGGGGGGGGGAGCTGTCTTTGACTCTTTGCACCTTAGGCTTGGCACTACGAATTGTCATGAGCCTATTAATAGTTTTGTAATCTTATTTCCTAACAAAAGCAAGGAGATTCATCAGGATGGAAGCATGTTCTGTGTCTGTGTTATAATTGTCCTCTATGTTTTTCCTAGAATTTAATATCTGACAAGTTTTGTATAATTCCACTAAAGATGATTTTTCTTGTAGCCGAACAAGGTTCAGAAATTTTAGGTACACCGTTGGTTGCAGCTCTTCATGCTTCTTCGCAAGGACTACCTGAATCTATTTCACTGAAGTGTGTGAAGCTGCTTGTTAAGGTCAGTTCAGTGCTCATTATCAGTTCATGTATTTTTATTGAGAGTAATTCCGTATGGGAATTATATATATTTCTCTTCATGCCATTAATTTATTTGCATGAAAACTGCAGTGTCCACAACTTTTTAATTTATACGATCCATATCTATAGGCAGGTGCAGATGTAAATTCTACTAATCCTGACACTCCCCTGGTGGTTGCAACTACTTATGGCTTAACTGATTGCATTAAGTACTTGCTAAAGGCTGGTGCAGACCCCAATATTCCACATAGTCATGTGAGTTTATTTTTGTTTGCATTCTTCATTCCAGCTTGTATTTCATAGTGCTGCAGTTTTCTTATTTGAATTTATATGGGGGACCGAATACATGTCTTGCAACTAACATGAACCCCATCTTCCTATTTCTGTTCCAAATGCAGACAATCCCCTCTGCTATCTGGTCAGCATGTGATTGAATCACTTCTTTTCAAACCAGTAGTCCAGTACCATGGAAACTTACTCTTGATTTTGGTCTGCTTTACTTCAGGAAATTGTTTTATGGTTGGTAGTGCTTAAGGCTACTATTAGTAATACGAGGAACTAGAAAATTTACACGAACATCTCACTTGTATTTTCAATGAACTAGCTTTGTGCCCGTGCTTTGCTACGGAATCACAAGAAAAGAAAATTTACAACTGAAGACAACATGATAGTCAGCCTATGAACCAAAGACATAAAGCCTGATGATAGGCTCTGCTGAATTTGAACTATGAACCCAAACTCATGAGGATTGGAGAGGAAAGACAATAATATGAAGGATTATGACTTGAAGTTTTAACTCATGAGTTTGTGCAATTTATTTGTCAGAGTTGACAAGAGAAGGGTTAGAAAGAAGTGAATTGACGACCACCAACTCCAAACTTTATAAGTAGGAAAGAAGAGTTTGTGCAATCTACTTGTCAGAGTTGACAAGAGAAGAA
The DNA here is from genome assembly GCF_000005505.3 of Brachypodium distachyon. Classification (NCBI taxonomy): domain Eukaryota; kingdom Viridiplantae; phylum Streptophyta; class Magnoliopsida; order Poales; family Poaceae; genus Brachypodium; species Brachypodium distachyon. The sequence goes on along the minus strand of NC_016131.3, from coordinate 66,840,534 downwards.
AAAAGTGAATTGACGACCACCAACTCCAAACTTTATAAGTAGGAAAGATATATTCTTTATTTTGGGTTGAGCGAAGCTGACACTTCCAGAAAGTAGAAACAGTAACTCAAATGAAGTTTTAAATGGGTGGATCATGTAATATTGTAATGTCAGCATAACTTTATCTATTATACTTATTGCATTATTTATAATTTAGTGCATTGAATGAATACCAGCAAAATTCTTGACTAGGTCAACATTATTTTTGTGCATTGAATGAATACCTCTTCCAGTCTTCTGTTATTAAATCATGGGACTCTTACTTTGTCCTTTCATTCCTCGACAGTGTGGTCACAGGCCAATAGAGCTCGCAGCAAGCTATGGAAGAAGAAAGGATGTGGAACTACTATTTCCTTTAACTTCTCAAATTCGAACTATATCAAACTGGACTGTTGAAGGAATTATTGCTCATGGCAAAGCTAAAAGTTCTAAGCCCAGGGTATGACTATGAATTGAATTCTATGTACTTGAATCATTCTATATTTCACCAAGATATTCAAAACCCAAAGCCTACACCCCTACTAACTATATGTTCTAGCAACTCCAAGTGATCAGCTCCATGAAATTTTTTAGTGGGACCATCTTGAATTTTTTTACAACCGTTTTGTTTCTCTCTATTGCAAGGTACCCCCTCCGTTTCGGTTTAAAGGGCCAGCGCACATACCTAGGTCAATGATTTAACTAATTTTACATAACTTCTATATCACAAAAACTACACCATTAGAAAATAGAACATTTGAAGTTTCCAATGATATAATTTTTGTGATACAAAACTCATGTTACATTACTACATTAGTTAAATCGTCAACCTAGAGATGCGCGTAGGCCCTTTAAACCGGAAAGGAGGTAGTAGCATCTAGCAGTTCTATGAATCATAATTGATGTTACATTTATTGTCATTATACAAAGCAAACAGCTCTAGTGAAAAGGAGTGTCAGGGGATACTTTATTGTCCAACTGAGAGGAAAGAAGATAATGTTGGGTTTTTAGGTGTACCCTTTCCTTTCATTGACTCCAAAGATTTAAGAAAATTGAAAGAACAATTTTCTGTAAGGATGCCAAGGACAAAAAAAAAATCAGTATCCCAATGGAACCAAGTGAGTACACCTGGTGACAAGAAAAATATTTAAAAATGACTATTTTGGGTGCAATCTTATTCCAATGGAGTCAAGCAAGGGAGGTTATTTTTCTACAAATTTTCATCTTGTGACCTTGGTTTCTATTTTTTTTCATTATATTCTGGGCATGCACCCAAATATGTTGGTACTTTAGTGGCTTGCTGCTGTTAGTCTCAACCTCGTCATAGATAGTACATCTCTCTTGGAGGTTGATTTGTCTTTATATTAGTTTTTTTAAGCTAGAGCTGCATTATATTATGATGCTGATCAATTGTACTAATGCGAGTTTTGAATCCTGGAATTTGGTTCACTATACCTACTATTTGCTTAATTACTTGTGGTCTCTGGCATCACTGGCATGGTACTCCTTAGTTTAGGTCCGAATAAATATTGCTTTCACAGTGCTGTCAGCGCCTATTGGTTGATTTTTTTTAATACACCAGTCATTTTCATATATGGTGCTTTAATTTTGAACAAGAGAAACTTGATAGTATTTATTTACCTCGACTTTGTATGACTTGGTTAGGTTACAAAAAAAGTGTCTGGCTTAGTTGTTCCGCAGACCCTTCTATTGCTGTATGAAGTTGTCTCATCTGACTACTTTAACCTTGTTGACATGGAACATATTTCTTGTGTAAATTTTGCACATTTTGCGCCTATATTTTGCTTGGCTTAATTTTGTCCCCATGATTTAGGACGAGCAAGATGATAAAAATACTAAAGTCCAGCTGAAATTATGTGGTCAGAATGCTGTTAAGAGAAATGACTACCGTGGCGCGTCAATGTTCTACACTGAGGTTAGTAGTGTTGTGAGGAATGATGTACTCCCTCCGACTCATATTACTTGTAGTTGATTTAGTACAACTTTCTACTAAATCTCAGGTTTCAGTTTATAACTACCATGAAGCGTCAGTAGACCTGTATATTATTGCTGGTTAGCCATGGAACAAGTGTTGTGTTGCTAGCCGAGTAAATTAGGCTGTTGCCATGCATACATCGGCAAACCATTACAATAGATATATGCAGTTTTACATGCTTGCAATAAAAAAAAGTTTGGTAGTACTGTCTCTCACTTGGATGCTCTGTTGTGATGCAGGCAATGGAGCTGGACCCTACTGATGCAACGCTGTATTCAAATCGGAGCTATTGCCGTCTACAAATGACTGAAGCAAACAGTGCTTTGGATGATGCTAATATTTGCATAAAGTTACGGCCTGAATAGTTGAAAGGTTACTACAGGAAAGGAGCTGCTCTCATGTTTCTCAAGGTAAAATAAAACTACATAAAACTGCACTTTCACATTGCACTCCTTTTATATGTCACCTCCCGTTTGTAATATGCGTACCTTCTTCCATTGGTAGGAGTACAAATAAGCATGTGATGCGTTCATGGTTGGACTGAAGCTGGATCCTGGAAATGCTGAGATGGATAAAGCATTGAGGTAACATACCTTAAATTATGCTGCATTGTGTTTTTAGAATCTCTTCGATGATTTCTTAACTGGAAAGTGCTCATGTTTATGATTTTTGACCTTTGAATTTCATTTACCCAAATAAAACAGAAGACAGACAATGCTTCTGTTCATGTTTGTTCACACACGTTAAATGACTAGTTTAAACCAGGAATTGAACATGTTCACTTTTGCAGGGAGGCAGTTGAGGAAATGAAAAAGGACCACTTCGCTAGGAAAAGTTACAAGCCATCCGGTTAGAGAAAAATCTCACCGCTCTTAGAGATTGGACTGGTTGTTTTATTAGATGCTGTAGTAGTACTAGTGTCATACTGCAAGTTTCATGGGTAAAATTATGCGTAGCCTTGTGTCTCTGGTTTGTCAACGGGCACCGTTTAGCCTGATTACTCTAGTAGTCTGGTTTGTCGATGGCATCGGCTAGGCTTATGACTCTGGTTTGTGAAATGGACCACGTTCTGAACGTAGTGGACGGTTACTCTCTATGTCAAAATGGGACCTATGTTTATTGGATGAGTGGTGTGCTGCGTTTAATTCCGATCTTACCTTACAGTAGTTTTCTTGATTGACCATCTGTGCTGAGTTGATTAAAGTACTCCACTCCGTAGCAAGTTAACTACTAAGATCCCCATCTATTTCCTTTCAAGACTTAACTGTCAACCTGTCCGAATATTGGCATTCAGTTATCTGATATCTTTTGATTTACAAGATTCAGTTTTCGCGACATATGTGAAAAGAATATATTACAGTTATACGCCAGATTTTTGAACTAACTTAAATAAAGTTCTATTTATGGAGTACAAACGAGCGTGAACATTGGAGACATGTGGATGCAGTTTACAAATGAAATGTTTTGCCCACATTGACATTGTAGTACCACAAAAGGTTTGGACTCGATCAGTTCTTAAATGCCAATTAAATAATTACGACTGGCTGGAATTTGGATCACCGAATTTTGCAAGTGTTTGCTGAATAGTACTCTACTTATTTCTGATGATATGCGGAATGACTAATTCAGTCTTTGTTATATGGATTAAAGTTTGGGCACAGTTGACAGGTTACCGCATCGTGTTCTAGCTCACATGGCTCCAATAATCGACTTCGCAGCATGTATGAAGGAGTTGGAACGTGTTTGCACGGCGTGCCATGTACCGGAGTACTCTATGCAACACCTGTGGAACTAGAGGGTATTATGATACGAATACCATGTGACTGCTCACCAAAAAATAAAAAAACCATACATGTACAAGACAAGAAACTTGCAGCAGATCCCCAGAGATCGGTGAAGCCGTGTTCAATATTCGAGCTTCCCATCCCAAACTGGCATCGACTTTAAATTGGTTGAGCCAGGGCCTGGAGCGGCGTGGCCAATCCTAGTATCATCCCAAACTTCTCTCCCATGTCCACCCCATTTGCCTCTACCTCTCTTGGAAGCCTCCACTCGAACCGCCACAGCAACGACGCAACCATGAGATGCACCATGCGCGTGGCCAGCGGCATCCCGGGGCAGATCCTCCGTCCGGAACCAAATGGAAGGAGCTCAAAGTCCCGGCCCCGGAAATCCACCTCTTTCTCCATGAACCTCTCCGGCATGAACTCCTCCGGTTCGGACCAGAGCTCGCGGTCTCGGCCGATCGCCCACACGTTCACCAGGACACGCGTCCCCTTGGGCACGGTGTAGCCTCGGAGCTCCGTCGTCGCCGCGGCTTGGCGTGGCAGCAAGAATGGAGCAGGTGGGTGGAGGCGGAATACCTCTTTCACGATGGCCTGGAGGTACTTGAGCTGGGCGATGTCCGATTCCTCGAGTTCCGATCTGGAGCCAATCACCTGCGAGAGTTCTTGGCGAGCTTTCGCCATGGATGATGGATTTTTTAGCAGCTCGGCCATTGCCCATTCCACGGTTCCTGCACTCGTATCAGTCCCGGCGCTGAACAAATCCTGTGGCGTAAGATCAGGCGGTTATCAATTAGTAACTTGCATCAAAGTTCATGCAACCACAATTCATCCTCGCAGATTAGGCGGCTTGGATTAGAAGATACCGTGAGCAACGAGCGCAGCGTCTGGCGATCAAACCCCCGTCCGTCGTCCGGGCTGCGGTAGGCGAGGAGCACGTCGAGGAAGTCGTTCTTGGGTGGCTCCCCGGCGTCGCGCTCGCGCACGCGCCGGTCGATCTGCGCGTCGAACACGGCGTGCAGCCTCCGGAAAACCCTGGCGAGGCGCTTCCTCAGACGCTGCGGGTCGAGCGGCGCGACGGCAGGGAAGAAGTCGGACAGGTTGGGCACCCCGACGGCGCTCGTGAACTCCGTGATCACGTCCCTGAACTGCTCCGACGACCCGCTGCCGTCGAGGTCCGCGAGGTCGGCCGAGAACACGGCGCAGGAGAGCAGGTTCAGCACGGTGGTGAAGGCCACGCGGCCGACGTCGACGACGCGCGCGCCCTCCTGCCGCGTCACGTGGGACACGAGCTGCCGCACCTTGTCGCGGCGGAGCGCGCGCTGGTGCGCGCCGTCGAGGCGGGCCGGCGAGAAGAGCTCGGCCGAGCACACCTTGCGGAGGGCGCGCCACCGGAGGCTGCTCGGCGGGAGCCAGCCCATGGAGAAGCTGTCGTGGGCGCACGCGCGGGCGGCGTCCGGCACGGAGCGCGCGGAGAAGGCGGCGTCGTGGCGCTGGAGGAAGTCGCGGGCGGCCTCCGCGGAGGAGGCGACGACCGTGGTGACGGCGCCGAGGCGGAGCGTCATGAGCGGGCCGTGGCGTCCCGCGAGGCGCGCCAGGGACCGGTGGGGCTGGGCGCCCAGGTCGAGGAGGTTGCCGATCAGAGGCCAGGGCCGGGGACCCGGGGGCAGGTTGCGGCAGGCGGCGGCCGCGAAGTGGCGGCGGAGGAGGTACAGGGAGGAGACGATGAGGATGACGTATGTTGTGTACAGGAGGGAGAACTCCATGGTGGTGAGCTCTCGCCTCTCGTTGACGCGGCGGATGTACAGGGACGTGTTGAATTATTAGCGCAGGTTGCTGGCCTGAGAAAGACGATCGGATACCACCGTGTAATTCACCCAATTCTTAATTTAAACTTAGTCAGTCCAAAAAAAACAAAGTGCCTTGATTGCCGGCACAACGGCAGAACAGACAGTCCAACCCATTTTCTCAAAACGTGTTCAGCAAACGCGCACATTCTCTGTCATCCAAACTCTGTTCATCCTCCGAATGAATTCCTCTGCTCGCGTCATGAGTTCGTCCTCCTCCTCATCGGTGCATTTCTCCCGTGATGATGACGATGTGTTAGCAGCAGCAGCAGCAGCGGGCATGTCGTCTCCTCCGCTACTCTTTTCTCTTGCTTGTGTCTGAAGCGAGGCCGCGTCTACTTCGCCTGCTTCCACGCAGCTCTCTTCTGCGCGATCATGGACTTCGAGAGCACAGCTGCAACCGCCGATGGCAATGGCAGTGGCAGAGACAGTCACCGGCTCGTCTTCTCCTCCACGGTTCCTTTTGCTCCGTCACATTTCCGCAGCATCCGGCGGCGTCTCAGCTTCAGAGCCTCCGGTAATGCGCTCTCCGGTGCCGCCATTAACGACGCCGGGAGCGCAGCCGCGGCCGCCGAGGAGGAGGACGGCGATGATGGCATGGGAGAGGAAGAAAGCCAGGAGCGACGGACTGGCGGACGCCCAGAGCGTCATCAACTCGACGGTGGAGTTCAGTAACATTTCCAAGGCGAGATTGGCTCGTGGTAGCAAAAGAAAAAGGAAAACCGGTAATGAATTGGGGATCACAAACCAAAAGCCGGGATCTGCGGCTCCAGTCTGGATGATTTTGAAAGGGCTGGAGTCTGGATGATGGTGAAGGGTGTTTGCGCCCTCGCCTTATATAATCCCCGAGCAAATTGTGTAGGGGAAGACTCTGACCCGTGGACTCGACGAGTCAGCCGAGAGGGCACATGGGTGGGAGTGGTGGACCCCGGAGACCGAACCGGAAGGGTCTTCCTGGAGAAGATACCTGCGGTAGACTCCGGACTCCAAGTCGTGTGTACTCCTACTAGGAAATATAGGAATGGGCGCCTAGGAGAAGTGGGCTCTTGCCGCGTGCGCACTGCACATGGTTCAGAAGCTCGCCTTTACATTTTTTTTCTCCATTAGTTTTCCATTTTTCATTAATCTATCAATTCGAATTATGTTTTGGAAAAACTTTTTATCTTTCTGTACATTTGACACATATTTCTTAAGTTTTACTTCTTTTAAATGTAAAACATAACATCTTTACAATTCTTTCTCCAGTAGTTTTAAGAGACGGAGCCTCGTTACATGCCATTGCTTCCAACGTTCGTCAGGTCGGTCATACCCAAGATCGTCACAATCAAGGCACCCAAGAACTTCCCTTGCTCATCTCGACAAACGGCACCGAGGACACCACCAGCTCCCGAGCGAGCTAAACCAGCATCGACATTAATCTTGCATGCACATGAAGGTGGAGGGATCCACCCAAGGACAGACATGGCCTTGTCTCTGCAACCATGCGGTTGCTTCGGTTTGGCAGTTTTCTCATCAACAACAATCGAGAGATCTTCCAAGAAGCGCTGGATAAAGGCGAAGGTAGAGAGCAGACTCTAATATTTATCTTCATGAATAGCTTTCCATCGTGCCCACCAAACAGCCCACAAGGTCGTTAGAATAACGGCAAAACCACACTGCGACGTCGACTCCATCAGCATGAATAGCCAAATATTGGCATCCGGCATACCATTTTGTATGACATGCTCGGTTAACTCATCCAAAAGTGCCCCCAGACACAGTCAACAAGTGCATGAATAACCAAAGATTGGCATCCGATATATCATTTTAGGAATCTATTTATGTAGGAGTATTTGTTTTAATCCGGTTCCGCAACACGCACTAGGCGTCATCTAGTTATTAGAAATGTAGCATCCTTTCGTGTTGCCAACACATTCCATGTTTTCATACATTTCAGGCATGATATAGTGCAACGTTTTTAGTACTCCGCACCCGCAAACTGTATTCAGATCCCATTGTCAAAATTAAAATTGTTCTTGGGACCCACGTGACCGTGGGGTTATTACTCAAATCATACAATCACAATCTGAGTATCTGGGAAAGAGTTATAAGCTAGCGCCGCACATTTTCACAAAATTTACTAACGAAGAGATTCCTTCAATTTCTCGCAAAAAAAAGAAGAGATTCCTGCAATTCCTGTCTAGTAGGGCTCCACTGGCGCACGGAATTTGGCTCCTGCGTACACGGCAGCAGCACCAAGCTCTTCCTCGATCCTAAGAAGCTGTTCAATTGAGAAGAACAAGAGTCAGTAAAATGCACCAGATTTACATCATGACCCAACGAGGATTGTCAAGAAAATATAATCTAGAGTGCAACAGGGAAATGGCAGTAGGGGCAAGAGCTTGTCTAATAGTTAAATAGTATTAGTAGGCAGTAGCAAGCTTTACACATCAACCATCTAGAAAATCATCAAAGTAGCAAGCTTTGCACATCAACAAAATGATCAAGACATGCAAACGCGAAGGCTGTGAGCTTCTTGCCTGGTTGTACTTGGCAAGTCGTTCTGATCTGCAAGGTGCTCCGGTCTTGATCTGGCCCTGTTTCATAAGAAATGTTGTTCCTTTAATATCACATGAAACTCGTTTTGATCTGACAAACTCCTTCAAAAAGCATACTATGGGAACATACCGTAGATAAACCAACCGCCAAATCAGCAATGAATGTGTCCTCAGTTTCACCACTGAAACCAAGAGATGGCAATTGAATATTTAGGATAAGGTTAGGCACAGGAAAGCAAGACGGTAACACAAGATAATGACTAAACTAATTTTGTGCCCGTGCTTTGCTACGGAATTATCAAGAGAAAATTTACAACTGAAGACAACATGATATTCAGCTTATGAACCAATGCCATAAAGTCTGATGATACTATGATAGGCTTTGCTGAATTTGAACTCTGAACCCAAACTCATGGAGATTGGAAAGGAAAAGCAGTAGTAGAAACTATGTAAGTAAGGATTATGACATGAAGTTTTAACTCATGAGTTTGTACAATCTACTTGTCAGGGGTGGTCAGGGGTGACAAGAGAAAGGTTAGAAAGAAGTGAATTGACGACTACCAACTCCAAACTTTATAAGTAGGAAAAGGTGTATACCTCCGGTGACTGGTCATCACTCCCCAACCAGCGCGTTTCGACATTTTCACAGCCTCAATGCTCTCGGTTACAGATCCAATTTGGTTAACCTACATTGTAAATGGCACGATTCATCAGCAGAAAAAGCAATTTGGCTAATATAAATACAGGGTATATCAAACAGGATGTACCTTGAGGAGAAGAGCATTGCAGGACTTCTCCTTGATCGCCTTGGCAACCCTCTGCAGCAAATTGGAATCAACAATTTAGTAACCAAGGAAAATAAAAAAAAGGAGTAAAAATAGAGTACGCACAGTTGGGTTGGTGACGAGGAGGTCATCTCCAACGATCTGCACTTGCTCTCCGATTTCCTCAGTCATCTTAGCATAGTGAACCCAATCATCCTGATCAAATGGATCTTCAATCGAGACAATTGGGTATTCACTAACGAATGATTTGTACACATTCTTCAGGCTATCTCCAGATATCTTCTGGGAACCATCATTGTTCTGCAACCAGCGAAATAATAACCATAAATATACTCATTAAATTGACTTTGCAAATTAATGACATTACCTCTTCCTTGAAGTTAAGATCATAAGTTTGATCCTTCTCGCCATAAAACTCTGAAGCAGCAACATCCATTCCAATGACAACCTAGTATATCAGATAGAATTATGTGCCATCCATGCCAAATATATCAAATGAAAATGTCATGATCATTAGATTAATTTAACATGCTGCAAGTCCACAAACCTTGCCAGTGTATCCAGCCTTTTCAATTGCTGTCTTCAAGAGCTCAAGACCCTCCTTGTTCTCCTACAATATGAGAGGCAAATGAAAGAATTACGAAGAATACTCCAGAGTCTTGGACAGGGCGTATTTCTTTTCATGTGATGGTTACTTCAGCGATTTATAGCATATTAGCATATAGATTATACAAAGTTTCTTACATGGAAATTTTTTCAAGAAGAAAGAAGACAAAATTCTGACAACTTTCATGTCACTAGAATGTTTCTTAATCACCAAATATCAAGAAGCCAACAAAGAAAAATGAAAAATTATATCAATCCAACATTAGTAGCAATAATGTCAGAAAAGCAATTCTGAAGTAGGATCTAACATTAGTACCATGTCAGCCATAGATTATGGACGAACCTGAATGTTGGGAGCAAAGCCACCTTCATCACCAACATTAGTAGCATCTTGCCCATACTTCTTCTTGATAACAGACTGAACAGAACAACAGCAAACATGTAAACCGTTAAAGTTTCTCAATTATCTTCAGCGATAGAAGAGAGAAGGGTGATTAAATAATGACCTTCAAGTTGTGATACACCTCAACACCCATCTTCATGGCCTCCTTGAAGGATGAAGCACCAGTAGGAAGGATCATGAATTCCTGTAAAAGCATTGGAGCACAAGTTACAAACTGAAGAAATCACTGAACCAAATATATATGCAAATTTTGGTTTCGGGTCTTACCTGCATGGCAAGCTTGTTTCCTGCATGTGATCCACCATTGATGACATTGAATGCAGGCACAGGCAAAACCAGCTTCTTGTTACCAGCAAGGTTGGCTATATGCTGCCATGTACATTACACATAGTGTGTAAGCAAACAATTGGTGAATTGGACAATGTTAAGCAGAACAACTGTAAGAGCATTCATATATCAAAATGTACCTGGTACAACGGAATCTTCTTGATAGAAGCTCCTGCTTTGCATACAGCAAGGGACACAGCCAGGATAGCATTAGCACCAAGCTGAATTTTAATGGAATCAAACCATCAGATGGAAATTAGTGAAAAAATAAAGCTTCCGTTCTCCTACAGCACAACATCCACAGCAATTTCACGGTAATACCTTTTGCTTGCACCAGCCCCACTCATTCTTGGTTCCATCAAGTTGATGAACCATGAAATTGTCAATCTCAGTCTGTTCTGTGGCATCCTGCAAAGCAATTAGAGCAACCATGAAGTTAATACTGTACTATGCAGAAAATAACAGTAGTAGGGAAGACAAACCTTGCCAATCAATGCTGGTCCAATAATGGAGTTCACATTGTCAACAGCCTGTTGGGAAAAAAATTGTGATCATACGGAAGTTAAGATGTAGAGCAATCGTGGCATAAATTTAGCAGGTATGGCACGCTACTAAGACACTATACAATTGACAGAACACAACAAAAATCAAAAGTACCTTGCAAGGAATGCATAAGATTAAGACAAACCTTTAGAACACCCTTTCCCAAGTAATCAGAACCTCCATCCCTCAATTCCAAAGCTTCGTATACCCCTGTAACATCGGCAAGAAAGAAAAGCTCAAGTTAAACTTCTTACTACAAAGTTAGCCAACTGAAACTTTCATGATTGACGTAAGAAAACAGCCTGCACGCTCTAAATAGAGACGAGACCTAAATTTCAGGCATGAAAATGAACATTCAGATTTCAGAAGACACCAAATCGCAAACAAAAGGTCGTCACATTCTGCTCCTTCCTCTACAAAAAGGCAAAAATACTACTCCCTCCGATCCATAATGAGTGTCGGGGACTTAGTATAAAGTTGTACTAACTTTGTACTAAATCCCAGACGCTTATTATGGATCAGAGGGAGTAAAATTCTTGTAGCACGTGAGAAGGGATGACACAAATTTGTAGCTGAACATGAAGTCACAATGTGAAAAAGGCTTGATCTGAAGTTGAATTAACCAGCAGTACCCACTATAAAAACTGCCAAAACATTATAAGCAGGCGACAAGTGTATGTACCAAAATATATTCAATGTAGTCCACAGCGAAAATAGGAAGAGAATATTTGCTAGTATACAAACGACGTACCAGTTGATGCACCGCTGGGCACAGCAGCCCTCGCGAATGTTCCATCAGAGCAGCACACGTCAACCTAGCAGCAAGAACATCATGTTCATATTTAGCTACAGAAACATTATGTTTCCGCGGCTAGAACCAATACTGATTCTATAATTTAACAGTGCAGCAGATGAATATGGTGACTGACAACCATACGAGCACATCTAACCTAATAGACAACATATGATATGATTGTAGACTAGCGCGAAACCAGACCGGGAGAGAACAGAGATCAAGTCGTAATAATCTGTCGAAATTAACAATTCTTGTGAAGATTATTGAGAACTATATGACAAAACATACATAGTCCACCGGCACGATGAGAGACATTAGCTAAAACTAGGTACAGAGCAACAGATCGGATCATCTGAAACAACTAAAGCTAAATACAGAAGGGGGAAAATGTAAATACAGTAGATCATACTGCTGATCGAGTAAGCGCGTAGCGATTAAATGATCAAGTGTATCGAAACCCTTAAATGCCTAAAACCTTGTCCACAACCACAATTACAGACAAATGAGAGCTCCGTTCACCAACGCATGGCCAAATCGGGGGTACACAGTTATAGATCGTACTATCCAAAACAGCAAATCGTGTAGTACATTACCAGATAAACCATACAAAGAAGACCACTCATATCCGAACTGTTCTAACGAGGACTCGAGAAATCGAGATCGCGCCGTACAACAGCCGGTCTGATCGCTCGACACCTTTAAATTGCAGGGGATAAATTGGAGACAGGTGCTTAAGCTGGCACATACCTCGACGGTGGGGTTGCCGCGGCTGTCGAAGATCTGGCGAGCCTTCACGCTCTGGATGGTTGCCGCCATGGCCGGAGAAGAAAGGCGCTACAGGTTTTTCAGCGGCGGGCAGCGGATTAGGAATTTGCGGAGGTTTTGAGGCTCGTGTGGCCTCTTTATGGTGCGGTGGAGCAGGTCACATGAATTGGCATCTCCAATTTTCTATTCTCACGACTTTAGATCGCATCGACAAAGCATTTTAGAAGAAAAAAAATAAGGAGTATATCGCATCGACAAAATATTTTAGGTGAGACAGGGAAAGCAAATCGGATCGGTATTCTTCAGAGAGCATATTCGCAGGAGCGGCGGCCGCGCCGCACTTCGGGTGATCCGGCGCCATGGTCGGCCCATGGGAATGGGCGGTACAACGGGCTTCACCGAGGCCTATATGTGGGCCAGAATGTGCTTGCTAAGCCACCGGCGCTCGGAGACTAGAGCGGATCGCCATGGTGCAAACTGGCTTTACAAGTTTTCGGGCCCGGCAGGTTCTCTGGAGCATGTGCAATTGTGCATGGGCTTAGCAGTTAAGAGAACACCCTAAAAAAAAACAGTTTAAGACAAATGAGAAAAAACGTGTTCCCGGTGGTGGACCGCACCGTCCGAGCCTCTGAGGCTAGCAAGCGACGGGGCAATACCGAATACCGGTGCCCCGGGTTTGGAACGAAACTAATCACATGTCTGCCGCACCATATTCTTCGCACTGCTAACTCTTTTGTGCGACTATCGGGAGTCATGTTCTTTTCGCTAATCCACACCTCTACAAAGATGCGGTCCGCCCCACCGAGTGCCGCTTCGGCAGTTTTCCGGGCTCATAGCTAGCTTTAGCTCTTCCTTTCTTTTTGCGCGTTTGCGCACTTACGTTCCAACACTTAATAGAATCGGCAGCTGTTTTCGTCAAAAACAAACTGAAAAATACAGCGGGTTTCAGATGTTGGAGCATGTATTCTGCCTCGCAGACTGCAGTCTGAACGATCATCATCGTGCGAGACAGCTTAACTGCTTAAGCGACTGGAAGAATTTTCTTTCTGAACTTCGTGTGATCGTGTCACTGTCGACAAGCGTTTGCGCATCGAGGGCGGAAGCTGTAGGTTTTGTCGATTTTCTTTGTGTGGTTTGACGGAGGCAGTTATGTTAACAATAACCTGCCCCATGAGATGGACCCATTTCAAACGCGGAGAGGATGATTAGAGCATCCACAGTCTTTAGCTTTTCTACCTCTATAGATGCATCTAACCATTAGAGGCAACCTCTAAGCATTGCAATCTCCTACCTCTAAGAATCTCAGATGAGAAATGCCTCTTTCTTTGGAGGCAGCCTCTATGCTATACAAGTCCAATAGGATAAGCAAAAAAAAAATCATGTGAGAGCATCATAGTACTTTGTACTGATACGTGGGGTCCATCTTAGAGATGAAATTGCTTCCAAAGACCGCAGCATTTGGTGATAAGATTAGAGCCAAGAGGTGGGCCCCAGCTTAGAGGTATTATTACCTCTAACTAGGGAGCAGGCAAAGTTCAAGTCCGACCAAGCTCACGCACCGAGGATCTGGGCGTGACCGCGTGAGTGTCAGTGTCTCACTCCCACACTCACAGGAAACCCTAGCGCCGCTGGCCCCAACCCCACTCCCGTCTCCCCCGCTTCGCCGCCGCCAGAGGGGGTGCCGGCGAAGCCCGCACACCGCCCAGGGAAGGTGGCGGCGGGGCGGTCTTCCTCTTCCTCTCCTCGCAGGCATGGTGTTCCTCGGCGGCACGTGGGGGCGGAGGTGCTGCGGCCGGGCGGCGCATGGAGGCGGCGTTGCTGCAGGGCAGGCGGGCAGCTCGGGGCTCCGGCGAAGGCGGCTCCCGGGGGCCCGCGGCGGGGCGGCGCGAGCGCCGGATTCGGGGCAGACGGGCCTGTGGCGGCCTTGGGCCGTGGCAGAGGCGCGTGCGGGCGGCGTCCGGAGGTCGACGGTGAGGCGGCTCGCCAGATCCGCCGGTTGGAGCGCCGGATCCAGGCCTGCGGCGCGTGGTGGAGGCAGGCCTTGGTGCGGCAGGGCTCGGGGGCGGGCGCGGCACGGCGTTGGTAGGAGCGGCGGAGGCACCCCTGTGGGGGCGGCCGGGAACTTCGAGCCTGCTCGGGGCCCATCTGGTCCAGGGCGGGCCTGCTGTTCTTGAGACGTTGTTCCAGCGTGGAGCCTGATGTGCTGGCGCCTGCACCGTGGTCGTGCCGGAGGCCGGCCAGGCAACGGTGGGCTGGGTCCTCACCGTCCAGTCCCCGTCCCGGTGGTGGTGAGATGGTGCGCAGCCTCCTACTCCTCCGACGACGTGGATCTCGTTTCTCTACGGCGATGAGGCCAAAAGGCGGCTCCTTGTTGCGTGATGGGCGTCAGGGCTGACGGCAGGGTCGGGAGAAATCCCTGCGTGAAGCTGACGACGGCGACGCCCGCGGGCGCCGTCACCTCCTTGGAGGCGTCGTCATGGCGCTGCCTGTTCTTCCCCGCCTCGAGCACCGGGGGAAACCCTTTATCCGCTCTTTGGATAAGGCGGCGGCGGCGGCACACCCATGTTGTTCCTCTCTTGGGGGCGTCGTCTAGGTGGCTCGTGGAGTCCTTGGTGCGACAGTTGGAGTCGGTTGGCCACCGCTCGGAGCTTGGGCTTTCGGGGCGCTATGTACGCCGTCGTCAAAGCTTCTTCTGGGTCGACGCCTCCTTCGGTTAGGTTCGGTCCCGCCGTTCTCTCGCCGACTCTTAGGCACTTATGGGCGGGTGGTGCGTTGGTTTGTGCCTTTTCGGAGTTGGAGTTGGTCTCGGAAAGTTTCCCTCTTCGGTTGTGACGCGGTTTTGAAACTCGATGTATCGCCCCCTCGCCATTTTTGTCGGGAGACAATACAAGACGAGTCCTTGTCGTTGTTTTTGTATGGTGTGTTGTAATCCGTGTGGCCTTGCGTTTGTATCGTGTAGCTTTTTTGACGTTGTTCGGCCGACTTGGCCTCTTGGCCACTCCGTGGTGTTGTAACTGGCTTTCTGGCCATCTCCTTCTTTAATCGATGATGCGCCCGCTGGATCGCGTTCTTGAAGAAAAAAAAAAGTTGACCCCTTTCCTATCAGCTGCTTGCATTGACCTAACCATTTTCCCTTTCCAGATCTGACTCATGCATTCAGTTGGGCCCGGGACAGACGTTGTTTTTCAAAAGTTCAATCCATGCCCTTGTACTTAAAAGGAGAGGGGACATATGGCGCATCACATCTGGCATGACGTAGATAGATGTGAATCATGTGATCGACTTGTAAAGTTGCAAGTGTCATCTTTGCCATTCATGTCCCCATGGCTCCATGCACTTGCATGCGCGAGCCGATCGGAGGTCCACTTTTAGCGTACAACTCACTTCAACGCTGGTGACCAGTATGTGGCAGATGCCTACCGAACCCGTTACGGGTTACCCTACGGCAGCGGGCCAGGAACAAAACCTAGCAGGAATTGCCTTCGATCAGGACAACGGAGAAGGGGCGAGCGGTTTGCCGATTTGGACTGGCGCGACGGAGGAGGCCCGCGCGGCTGTGCAGGGAGACGGAGACATGCGCGCAGAGACGACCAGACCAAACCAGAGACGGATGTGGGCGCTGCACTGCCGAGTCCAGTGTCACAGGCTCACAGCCCCGGGCGATTGCACGAGCTGCTGGTTGCTCGTCTGCGGTGTCAAAGCGGGGCTGTCAAGCCTACAACAGTGCTGTTGCGCTGCGTGCCGTTCCCTCCTTGCAAGGCGCCTTGGGCTGCATGCGGGAACACCCAAGCAGCTGGCTCGCGCGTAGGTCACCTAAGCTGTGGTCACTACCTCTGGACTCTGGTCCTCCTCGAATGAGCCAGCAAGCCCAAGCGGTGCTGTTATTTTGTGGTATCAGTATCTTGCTTTGCGGTGAATCCGGCGTACGCGAATATTCTAGTACTTATTTATCGCTACTGTGATGCGACATCCAACTGTAGATTAATTCGCAGAAGTTTGTAGATGATCCACTGCACTGAAGTTTGGGGATGGCAGGACATCGAACGTGTACTTATGTAGTGGGCATGCAACACAAATCTGCACATACCAATGGTTTGCCTGAGCCTAGGCCGATCGTCGCGCGCCGACAGAAACAGCTCCCTCCTACCGAGGCCCGGACTCTGCTAGCTATCGCCCACTGCTGTCGATCAATGAACATCTTCAGCGTCCAGAGCGACAACCACAACTTCACAGGAGCAAAATCTGAATCAAGCGTACACTTCGCATTCTTGTGGAGGAGATCCGTGTCTGTGCTTTCGGCCGCGCACGACTTGCACCATTAATTTTTGGAGCGGTTGCGTTGGCTCCTACAGCGTACGTACAAACTACGATTGATCGATCATACACGAAGTGTGTGTGCGGTACACCAGCGGCAGTACGTACGACGCCCACGGGCACGGGCCGGGCTGGCATGGATGTACGTACGTAGCTACGCGGCCATGCGCCGTACCTCAATGGATGAGTAAAACCCGGCATGGCGCGCGGCATGCGCCTAGACGTAAATTAAACGGGGTGGGCCGGCGCCGCGGCGCGCCCAGCTAATTTGTTCGGATCTCGCCGCTGCTTTGAATTCCGACGATCGATCTAGTAGTATAGGCTTGGATTCGCAGCTGGTCCTTGGTCTCGGGTCATCGGGATCGTGTCGCCTGCACCATCTGCATGGATCCGGTCTCTCTCCATGGCGCGCCGTTGTCGGTCGTGGTCGGCGCGGAGTACTGTAGCCTGTAGCTATCCCTGCGGCTGCAAATGTAATGCGACGCAACTATGCTATTGTGGGCATACAGTACAGGCCGGGCCGGCTAGGCAGGCAGTAGTAGGCGCCAGCCTGTAGTGTAGTATTTGCAGCGAGCGCTGCCCATCCGTATGCCGTATGCGGCAGCAGCTAGCGATCGACCTCCGTCTAATTTTGGTACAGGTCCGTATCGTTTTGTTGGAGAGGCTTGGAGCAGGCGAGATGCCCGATGGAGCATGTATGTAGAGGAGGCGGGCGGCATGCGTGACAAAACATTGGCAGATGGAAGCGAGAGGCTCTCAGCAGTGCGTGAGCGCAGGCGCAGCGCGCGGTTGCCGAATTTTTCCTATGTACTGATATAGGAACGTGATTAATTGGAGCTTTGCTGCTGCAAGCCTGCAAGTGGAATGCACTGATATCTTGAAGTGGCTCGATCGTGGTGAGCCCGCACGTGAAACACCGGCGAGGGGCTGTTAATCACCAGCATGTATAGTGTACGTCCAAATGGATTCTTCGGAGTGTGTGAAACCGCTCTAGAACTTGATGGTAATCTAGCAAAAACTAATTACCGCGTGTCACAGTCAGTCAGTCACATGTCATGATTTGCAATTGCAAGCTAGATGCGGACTGGTAACACCATCATTTGGTGTCATCGATTGAAGTGCCAAATTCTAATCTTGTACTCCCTCCGTTCTGCTGGAGGGAGTACTCAGCACTTAGTCATTTGATTGAGTTGATTGTGCATGAAGTCACAAGACCTTTTTTTTTAGTTCATGGCTAACACTAGCCACTTCAAAGAAAAATACAGTAAATAGAACTCGTCACTCTAACAACCATGCGTAAGTATTGACAGCTCGATTTGACAGACATGTGGTGACAGTATCGGGACCTATATATTCCGTCCCGAATACTACATGTTGCATCGTGAATACAACGAGTGAAACCATCCAGATGGTCTGATGGAAGACACATTACCAGAAACGAAGAACCTCCTGATCCTTTGGACCCGGTCAGTCTCGTCCCGTCCATGGTCACGCCGTCACGGCACCGGACAATGGAAAACGACCTAAACGAGATGCTAGCTAGTATTGGCCTTGAGATGCAGCCAGAAGAAGACGAGCTGACGAGGTACTGTACTATTCTACTTCAACTTACGCACGTCGCCTGCAAAGTCCACTGCTTTTTTAATTGAAGAAACCAACAGGTTCCGCGGCCGTGTCGCATTCTTTGATCAAATCAACCCGACACGTCCCCATGCAATCGCAACTCCTGTGGCGGAAACCACGGTACGCCAAGGGGTTTTGTTCGTCACGATTCACCGATAGCAACCTGTGATCTTGGCGAGGACAGCTCCAAGTCTGATGAGCTCCGTGGCCTTGGGTTGGTCCTCAGGTCTGAACGAGCAGGCGGCCGGGTGCTCTTTGTCTTCAAAACTTCAGATGGACGGAGCAGCTTATGGCCTGCAGGCATTCACAAAAGTCACTGGAGAAAAGATGGCGCACTTCTCCGCAGCCGCAGTAATGTAACAAGCGACAAGAAGGGGGGAAATGGTTAACCGGTGCCTCGCGATATCCGTGTCGCTAGCTAGAAGAGGCAATCCAAGGCCGCAGTATTCACAGTTCCACACACGGACTTCCGGTCGTGTCTTGACGATTCTCGATTCATTCAGGCGTAGTATACACGGAGGGCGGTCCAGACTACTTATGGTGTTCCTACCCAACTGGCCAACCGCTCTTAATGCGCACCCTCCAGGCCGCCACGAACTCATGACATTTGCTGATGCTAATGCTCTAGCTACGGGATCAGTCGACAGCGGCAGGTATCTTTTCTGCTCGTTTTGCATGGAAATGTTTCGAGGAATTCTCCTAGTCTTCAAGTTCCCGCGGTACGACGGACCAACTAGCGGGAGTGCGGTTGAGACAGACAAAAATGTGGAATAGGCCGGGCAAACACTTTTCTGCCTCCAGAGACCCACGGGTGTCTTCTCGCAGATGGAAAATCTGAGAAGAGATAAATCAAGAGATGAGGAGGAAGGGAAAATGAGCGATGGTCCAGACTCCAGAGGGGCATTAAACGCAGCAACGACCCGAACTGACCGGCATTCATGTCCCGCGTCCTGCTCTCCTGCCTCTCGTCCCCGTGAAGTAGACTGCAAAGAAGGACGACGTCGTCACACTCGCACGTACGCAACGCAAAGAAAGGCAACCAACACCGCACTGCGCGCACAACAGCGCTGCTACCGTCTGGCCACCATCGCAACGCGAGGCAGAAGGCACCACCGGCCGGTGCGCGCCTCACAGGACCCAAGAAAACCCTACGCTGGAGTACCAGCTATCGTTCGAGTTTCGACCACCGCAAATCCCAACGGAAAGTGGCAATTATTCATAGAGGAGTGACAGCAGTAAGTCCCAGAGCGAGAGCTCGATCCGTAGCCATGGTGTCGTCTCCGTCCCCTTCTCCTACCTTCCCGACCGTGGTAAGTCGCGTCTCTCCCAGCCGGAATCCCAGCCTCCATTATCTTTGTTCATTGAGTTGGCGGGATGCTTGCTTACTTGTGACCTGTAATGCGCTGAGCTCAGGCCTCCGAGACGAAGCAGCGTGCGGGTGTCGCGACGACGGCCTCGGATAAGCTGGACCAGAAGTACGCGCACTCCGCGACGCCGCTGCACAGCCACGGCGGCGGCGGCGCCAGGAAGACGCCGCGGCGAGGGAAGAGCGAAGGCGGCGGCGCGGACTCGGCGGCGGCGTACGTGGCGGCAGTGTCCTGCTCCGACTGCCGCTTCAAGCAGCGGGTCCTGGCGCCCGCGTCGCCGGGAGCCGTCATCCGCTCGCTGTTCGGCTCCCTCACCAGGCGCTCCACACCACGCTCCTCACCGTCTCCATCTCCGACGTCTACGGCCTCGGAAGGCGACGGTGGCGAGCAGTGGCGCCTGGCCGCGGCCGACCTCTCCCGGCGCCTGGCCGCGGCCACGCGCACCCGGGACGACGCGGTGGAGGAGACCGCGCGGCTGAAGCACTCCCTCGCGGAGCTGGAGCTCAAGCTCGCGCGCCTCGAGGCCCGCGTGCTCCCCACGCCGTCCGCAGCCGCCGCCTTCCCCGTGGAGTCCTTCCTCCGCGCCGTCTCCACGGCGCGCGCCACCGTGCGGAACCTCACGCGCGCGCTCTCCACCCACCTCCGCAGCCCCGCTGCCGCGAGCCCCGGCGCTCCGAACCTCGAGAGCTTCCTGAACCGCGCCTTCCACGCGGACTTCGAGCTGGACACGGACGGCGACGCCGGCCTCCACACGGCGGACCCGGCGGGCCGGTGCGCGGCCAACCTCGCGGCGTACCACGCCGTGGCGGCGCTGACGTGGGAGGAGGTGCTCCTCCACGGCACGAAGCACTACAGCGAGGGGCTCAGCCGGTTCTGCGACGCCAAGATGAGCGAGGTGGTGTCGTCCCAGGGCTGGGCGCGCGCGCGCCCGTGGCCCGAGCCGCTGCTGCAGGCCTTCTTCCTGGCCGCCAAGGCCGTGTGGGGGGTGCGCCTCCTGGCCCACTCCGTCCACCCGCCGCTCCCCGTCGTGCGCGTCGACCGGGGCGCGCGCTTCGACTCGCGCTTCATGGAGGACGCCGCGGCCGCGCGCGCCGGGCGGCTGGAGCCTGCCAGCGTCAAGATGATGGTGGCGCCGGGGTTCCACGTGTACGTCGCCGGCGCCGGCGTGGTCAAGTGCAAGGTCGTGTGCTTCTACAACAACAACGGCGGCAGCCGCACCGGTGGCCACAGAGATGGCGGGAGCAGCGTCAACGGCGGTGTGGGGCTGGGGAGTAGCTGTAGCGATGTGAATGGGGGTGTTACGGTCTTACGGATGCGGTGAAGGGCAACAGCAGTCGAGTATAGTTGAAAGACACGGCGAATTTTTACTTGTTTGGTGATAGCAGTGGACCTGCATTTGATTGATTTGTGAATATTTGGTGGCTTGATCTCGATCGGTTTCTGTTCATTTTGCTCTTGTAAGTCTGATTTCCTGATGTTTAACAGCATTTGGAATACGAGTGCGATCAATATTCGGCGTGAGGTGATCAACGTACCTCGGTGGTCGGATACTTCATACTTTCCCGTCAATCCGTCATGGCGGCGGCAGCGCGTGCTCCATTGGAGAGTTGGAATAGATCGTGGATTGATTGGACGTTCCAACGATCTTAACCGCTCGTGCGGGTGCTGCTTCGTCGGGAGGATTCCCATGTTACGAGTACGGAGGATCGTAAGCATCGGATAGCGAGTGGCGCAACAAAGGCGATTGGTAAGACAATTTTCTCCTCGCACATCGCATCATCACTTTGAAGAGTCAGCTCACCAGGTTAACGATTCGTGGTTGAAAATGCCAACTGATAGCTTTCAAAGGCAACGCCAGCAACGGTCTTACGTTGAAACTAGCGCAGTGACCCACGTAGATTGCGCAGATGGACATGTATAATAAAATATTTATTTTGATTTAATTATCACGGCTTTCATTTTTTCTATCATGTGTTTTTTTTACTTTCCTATGATGAATGTGTTTCATTTTTTTCTAAATTCAAATTGCACTACATTCTGCCTTTAATTACAACATTCTTAACCTCTGCAATTTTCAAGTTACTAAATTGCAATTGCTATTATTTTCTGTTTTTCATACGATGCACCCTCTATGATGTATGTGTTCTATTTAAAAAAAATATTCTGCTCTACACTCTGTGTTTTAATTACAGCAATTTAAACACGTGCAATTTTTAGTTTACTAAATTGCAATTGCTAATATCCTCTATTTTTTCCGGCTTTCATTTGCTTGTGGAGGGTTTATGAATTACTGTTTCTTCTTAATTGGCATCATGACATGGGCTTACACACTCTATATATCAAAAGAACTATTGCTCATTTTAAATCATTTTTCAGTTCATGTTTCTCCATCTTGGACATCTTGTATATTTTCAGCTCTGTATTGGAGTTATTTCAGTCGAAATGGTCGTAGCCTTGTAGTATTATTGATTCTGTGAGTGTTCAAATCAAAATTCCACCCAAGACAAGTTTAAATCTTGTTTGGTTTGTGTTAGGTGTTCAACTGGTTGCCATTTATGGTTTGGTACGTTGAGATACAACTCTCGCATGTAATTTGCATTTTTTTTGCCAATGCCATTTCGTTGTATTCATGTGATAGTAACTGTTGCTAGTTTGTAGATTCTTTTGAACTCATGACATGATGAGCTTCAATATCAGTATTGGCTTTCAGTTCAAAAGGTTTTGCACATCTTTTCACACTATACGTATGATATATCTTGGTCCTGTTATCACACAGGGTTCTGTTCAGGGAAACTGATACTTCCACATATAAGAAATTCTATACTTGTGATCGTGGTATGCCTTTTGTCCTCCATATTTATGTAGTTTGTGCTCACTCCACCATTCATCAGTGGCAGTTAATCAGCCTGTCATGGGTCCATCAGCAAACTGTATTAGCTTTCTCCCAAGATAATGGATACTTCAACCTTTTTCTTATTAATTTTGGGCATTTTCCAGGCTTGTGGAACCCAAAATTTGTTTCATAATGATCACTTGTGCTTGCTCAAGTCTCAAGAATTGTATCGGTATACATTTTGCCTTTACATTTTTGCACGATATGTTTCTTTTCAAAAGCAGTCATCGGTTAATGAGAAGAATTATATTTTAGACTTTTAGTGATCTAGGATACAGTGGACATGTAATAAATCCTATGATGATTTAGGGGATAAGGTGTTTCTATCTGTAGTCTGTGATTTTGGTTTTCTGCTGTTTTACATTTTCCAATTTTCAGACTAAAATTCTTCTTTAGTGTAAGTAAATTATGTACCAAGCCGTGCTGCAATTATCTAATTTCCACATCTTTTTTTTTGTTTTTGTCACGGGCCAGTTCCCTTGCCACCTGCTGAAAACTTACCTGGTGCTTTATGTTGCACCTGTAGGACCTGGTGAAGTGGGGATCCGGAAATGTCTTTGGTTTGGGCAGACCTTCAACTAGTCCAGCATTGCCTATGGCCAACTAGTTAGTTCTGTTCGTTTTCGCTTCCTGCATTGGTTCAGTTTAAGGCTTAAGCTCAAGAGTCATGCTGAGACTTGTGTGTTTGAAAATTTGAAGTGACTGTAGGCTAGGATCCGAGACTTTGCAGGGCTCTGCCTAACTGACGATCGATCAGGGGTAGTGGCGAAACCGCGGTAACGAGGACTCGAAGAGGCTATCTCAGCAGTCTATGTCAAGAGGTTTTAAATGATCTTTGTCGGTTAGAGTTTCTGTGCTGTATATATATGGTTACCCTATGGTTATGTTTATGGTTATTGATGTAGACCACTTCATGTTAACAAAACTTAGTAGTCTAAATGCACTTAGCATCCAAGCTTTTGGTCCTGTAATCTAAGGTCAAATGGTGTGTTTTGCAAGTTGATTCTATCATGTGTGTATCTCTAGCTCTAAGCCTTGGAGTGTATATAGCCCACTGATGAATGTTTGTTTTTGGGCTATCCTGAAAGGAATTGGAGTTTGAATGTTTTTGTCTGTGCAGAAGATAACACGTTTGCACAAAAAAAAACATAAATCACCTCTGCATTTTGTACCTTCATTACATGTTCATACAGTATGTTGCTACTGCAGTCTGCAATTATGTTTTCTTTGGCATCAAAGCTAGCAGAATTTGATTGTTGTTTTTTGGCGTCAAACCTTGCAGATTGTTGCTTTTTGGTCCAGCCGGCTGAGTCATATTTGACTGATTTTTTCAACTAAACCAGGCGACTGGTTCAGAAGCAACAAAACAGGCGTCTGTTTTTAAGCCAGAAACCAGGCGACTAGTTTCAGTTTCAAAAATAGGCGCCTGCCCAATAGACACACCTATATGCTTGTGGCCGGCGAGCGCTAGTTTGAAGACCGTACGTGGATAGCACGGGCACGGCTGCGTGCCGTGTTGTAGTCTTGTGGACCGTGGTAGCCGTGGACGATGGCTACTCTGTGAAGACGCGTGGTGCTCGATCGGTAGATTTTCCTAATCTTGTGGGCTTCGCGGAGTTTTTATTTTAGTTATCGATCTGCCATAGTAGATTAAATCTCCACCGTCCGATAACTTTTGTAAAATCTGGGTCGTAGAATTTCTGCTACTTTAATTAGATATTAGATAGTGTTGTTGCTTTGTTTGGGATGCGGATTTTTGGTTCCCGAGATCCAATGCTCCCTAAGTTCAAACTTCATGAAAATCAGTTTCAAAAAAATCTGAATTTTTTTTAGTGTTAGTATAGATGTATACTACATATCTGCACAGTTTCGTGTATAGCCCCCGTTTGGAACGCAGGATAGAAAAAATACAGGAATTGGCATGACATGCATCTAAAATCCTATGGAGATTGAAAACATAAGATTGTGATAGAAAAACAATTTGGAATGCATGAACCAAAATAGCAGTAATTGGCAACATCCTATAAAGTAAACAAGACTAATACTCCCTCCGTCACATATTAAGTGCCGAAATATTACATGTATATCGACGTATTTTAATATATAGATATGTTCATATTTTGACAAATTTGAGTCACTTAATATGATGATAAGTAGCGACATGGATATGATCTCGTTGATTAGCATGTAGCCGTGAACACAGCCATCCATGCCATCCATCCGCTGGCCACATCCACAATTTTGTTTCCCAAACTAAATCCATCAATTTCATAGGGAGTTGAGCTCGTGTGCTAGAGCAGCAAATGAGCAGAGAGCTCGTGCGTGCAAAAAATGAGATCCGGATGGATGTTTTTTTTCCTGTGAAATCATAGTGCTGCTACAGTGTTTTATAGGGACTGAAACTTTCCTTTACTTTGTCCGAAACGGTCCACACGTTTTTTTCCTATGAAATTCCTTTCCCTTAGAAATCCTACCTTAATTTGTACTCTGTACATTTCCAGATTTGAAATTTTTACGCAAACCACAAATCAATGGTAAGTTTTCTTTTTTTTTTTGGAATACCGCGCTGGAAACCCGCCGCGCGACGCGGCGTGAACTAGGACTTGACACGTTGGCAGCCACGTCAGGTTGCCACGAGCGCAAGCGCGCGGCAGCGCTCTGGTGCGACGGAAGTTGCCAGGCTTCCTCGTGCGCGAGCGCGTGCGTGCGGCAGCGCGCGAGCCCAAGCTGGCTTCGTGCGCGCGGCAGCGCTCTGGCGCGACGGAGGCTTCCTCATCAATTCCGGCCCTGGCGCGCGATGGCCGCCGTCGTGTTGTAGCTCCCCTGAGCGTGCATGCAAGCAGCAAAGCAGAAGGCATCCCACGGCTGCATGCGATTGCCAGCAGCAGCAGCAGAGCAGCAGTCCGTCAGCTTTTGTTTTTTTCATGTGAGTTCAACATTTTTTATTAGTGAGTTTCAAACGAAAAGGCAAGAAGGCGAGGACATGGATCACTCGACTTAGCGGGGTAAAAAATAACTTAAAATTATTGAACAATTTGTGATTTGTAATCCACACGGATTACCATTCTCTAATTAACATAAATAACTATGTCTATCTTTTTTGTCGGAATCTATCAACCACTATCGTATCTCGCATCTGCTTCACTCCAAATTGAGTTACCACTTCGATTTACCTTTGACACCTAGTGCACATAAATTGTCATCCATATTAAATACTACCGTCTTTGATGAACACAATAACCATGCTCGTATGTTTCGGTCAAAAATTTAATATGCACCATCGCATTCCGCATCTCCTCCCATTCAAAATGATCTACCACCTCTATTTAAAACGACCCCAGACAAATCCTATCTTGGTGTCTCTCTTAACAAATACAAATTGTTACACCTAATGCATACATATTGTTACCCATAATGCACAAATTGCCACCCTCTAATGAACATAAATCGGCACCCGTAATGCACATAAATTGTTACAGGCTAATAAACACAAATTGCCACTCGCAATACACACAAATTGCACTCCTAATGAACATAACTATGTACGTCAATCCATTTTGGTCAAGAACCGGCACAAATTGCCTACCTAATACACACAAATTGCCACATCTGATGAACATAAATTTCCATCTCTGATGAACATAAATTGTCATCCAGAATGCAGATAAATTGTCATCCCTGACGCAGATGAATTGCCACTCATAATGAAGATAACTTGCCATCCCTAATGCAGATAAATTGCTACCCATAATGAAGATAAATTGTCATCCCTCATGCGGATGAATTGTCACCCATAATGCAACTAAACTGCCACCCATAATGCAAATAAATTGCTATCCGTAATGCAGATCAATTGCGACATCTGATGAACATAAACTGCCACCCGCAATGCAGACAAATTGCCATCCCAAATGCAGATGAATTGCCACCTTTTATGAACATAAATTGCCCACCCTAATGTAGATAAATGGCCACCTAATATGAACACAAATTGACACAACCTAATGAACACAAACAATCATCGGCATCATAGGTTCATCAATTTCGGGCAAAATCTAGCACCCCCACCCTATCCTACATCTCCTCCACTCCAAATCAAGTTGCCACCTCCATTTAAAACGATCACACACAAAAATATCTATTTGTCGTTCCTAATGAACACAAATTGCCATATATAATGTGCAGAAATTGCCATCCCTATTGAACACAAATTGACATTGATCATGCACATAAATTGTCATACCTAATTAACACAAATTGCCATCCCTAATGAAAAAAAACATGCCAATACATTTTAGTCAAGAACTGGCACATGTATCTCCTCCGCACCGTATCGAGCTACCATCTCCATTAACAGTGACTCCACAACCCTATCGTTTTCTCAAAGATTGGCTTGCCGTACCTCGGCAATCCATGAAAACAATTATGAAAAATCACGATTCATACCTCGCCGACATGGGCACCGGAACTGCACATGGTGGAGGATTTCCTCAGCGTGGTCTTGCAACGCAGCGACGTCCTGGAGTGGAAGGACGTAATGTGCCAGGCGACGCACGGCCTCCTGGCACTAGTGGACAGGCTGTTGTCGGTGCTCGTGTACTTCCACAGCGGGGGCTGCTGCATCGACTCCTACACATAGCCGTCTTTCCACGTGTACTGCCTCCGCGCCGTCTCCGAGCTCCCCAGCGTCATTCTCTATGTCCGGTACCGCTTGGACCCGAGCATCACCTCCCTGCTGCCATCCACGCCGTCACAGATTTCCTCTCCTAGCTTCTGGAGTTGGCCGCCCTCTCAGGACCTTCTTCTCTGCCTGCAACTGCGGCAGCCAGCGACGGCTCATGGCGGTGTGTGGAGAGGGGGCGGTGTGTGGCGGTGCAGCGACGGCGGGGGCGGCGCGAGGAGATGGGGAAGGCTCAGGGCAGCGGCGGGAACGGGGTGCGCGTGGCGGTAGGCGGCGGGCGGAGGCGGGAGGCAGGGCGCGGCGACACGCGGGGCGGGCGCTCGGGACTGTAGGCGGCGCGTGGAGGCGGGGATGGCACCCAGCAGCGGCGGGAGGCAGGGCCCGACAGCGCGCGGGGCGGGCGGTCGGGGCGGTCGGCGGCGACGGGGGGAGCGGGGCGGCGGGGACCGCCCGCGTCGGCGAGGACGCCGACGTTGGGTGAGGAGAAACGAGACCGGGGGAGGAAGAAGGAATGCGTCGCGTTTCGCGTGAGGAGAAACCGAACTGGGAGAGAAAGAGCGAACAGAGAACGCGTCGCGCAAGAAGACGTCAGGGAGAACGTTCACGTGAACTGAGAGCCACGTTGGCGCTGACGTGGAAAGAGGGGAGGCAGCAACACACGTGGTAGACTGTCCAGATCGTGCGCGCAACGAAATGAGCGGCCAGCAGCGCGTCGCGCAAAGAAGACGTGCGCGAGAACGTTCACGCGATATAAATTCCGTTTTTTTTCCTTGCTAACCTCTGATGGTAAGCTAGTATTCCTTTTTTTTAGAAACGAATGTCGGCTCGTTGTTGCTTCAGCATTTATGGGCTTAGAGGATAGCACCATGTTGGGCTGATGCCGGCCCATCATCCAACATAGATTATCACCGAAGGCCTACAAACCCAAATCAATTTCTACCTCTTCTCCCGTTCAGCGTGCCGTGCAAGTCCGGTGGTCTCGTCGCCCGGTTCCGTCCACAGAAAGGCTAATGGCGACCGCCATGAGCACCCGTCTCCTACGGCTCGGCTTCCGTCATGTCCCCTCCCTCCTGCTCCGGGGTCCCCTATTCCCCGCCCCGATTCTGGGCCCGGGAGTCGGCAGGGTCGGGTTGGTCCGGCTCCGATGTTCGGCGGCCGATGCCGGCGACGGCAGGGGCAAGAAGGTTTCAGCACGGCTAGCACTTGCACAGCAGGTGATGCGTGACGCAGAGGAGCGTGCGGCCTCGGCCGGCTCTGACCCCGCCCCAAAGATTACCCTGGGTAACAAGCTCCAAATACCCTATTCCCGCAAAAAAAAAAGCTCCAAATACCCTAATTGTCCCCATTTCCGTAACTCGTGCCTGCTTGTTTAGAAATCAGAAGTAAACTCCTCGAATCATGGCAAAGATGCCAAAGAACCTGTAGTAAGAACTAGATTTTTATTTGTCTTATGACCAGAAACATAGAAGTTGGCTTTAAGATCACGAGGTGCCACATTTGCTAAATGTCAAGTTTGCTTACAATGCATCTGTGGTAAAAATGCTATTTACAGAGCAAGAAACGGGCATCCGTTGCAGCTCCTTAAGTCCACTCTACCTAAGCGTCAAGAGTCTAGCGAGTTGGCCCTCCTGATTGCTCATTCAGCTGTATGTGTCTCTGGCTCTCTGCTACTCACACATACATTTCATGATAAGGACATCTTTCTATCGGTACTTACTTAGCGCCCTAGAATCTATAAAGCTGGCAATGTGGTGAATGCTAGCTCTGAATTCCATTTGGTTGGTCTGTTGTCGATCTGCAAATTTTTAAGCAGAAACCTGTAGTTTGTCAAACAAGTATATTAAGATTAGAGAAGTTGCTAATAGTTATTTCCCTTATGGGTTGTGGCAAAAAGGAATAAATGTTAGGTACAGCCTTGAGGTGATATTGAACTTTTGGTAGCACATTGCTATATCTATCCTGTAACTGTAAGTTTACCTAAGAGGCAATGGAACATCCTGTCTGATTGTTGTGAGGTGACTACTAGCGAGTAAAATACATATGCTTTGCATGGCTTGTCATAGGTGCTTGTTATGCTCATGTAACACCTTTTAATTATTTGTAGTAGGTGTATATGATTGTCATGGACCGGAATAAGAACAATAGTTTGAAGAAATATCTAAGCTGCTAGCACTCAGATAGCATATGTTGCAACTATTTATGTTAAGGCCTTAAGGGTATTAGTTCCACATGCTTTATCCTAGTGATATGTTTTGATTCCCCATGACTGTCAGACAGTGTCTCCAATTGGAACATATATTGAAGCTGTTCTGAAATACCCCATTTTATGTGTGCAGATCATGTTACTCTTAACTTTGCGAGAAGTGGGGGAGCTGGTGGTCAGAATGTTAATAAAGGTTTGCCATTTTTCTGTTCTCCTTACTTTAGTTTATCATCTCATATTTTTGCGTAGTATATCTGAACGACTCTTGATTAAGAATTGTGGAACTTAGAACTTTAAAAAACAATTGCGGAACTTATGATTGATCTATTTTGTTCAACATTTTCAGTTGCTTGTTAGCATGTTTGTTTCCCCTCTTGTCGTGATCAAATAATTGCTGTCGGACCATTAATGGGATGTTTTGTTTGAGGTATCACCTTGCCCTTGGATGGGTTAGTGCAATATGGGATGATGATCCATCAAATTACGAAACTATATTATATTCGTCAACCAAACAAGTGGATTAGGTTCAAAGCTAGTCAAGTCATTCAAACCAGATACCCCATATCTCTTTATATTCAGGATGTCCAAATAGTGATTACTTAAGTACTTACGTATATTGATTTTACCTCTTTACAGTTAATACAAAGGTTGACATGCGGTTCAATGTCGAGAAAGCTCATTGGCTTGGAGAGAGGATTAAGGAACGGATATTACAAACGGTTCGAACGACCTCCTTATTTTGCACATCTTATTTGTCTATGTCACTATCATGTTTCAAGACGATTCAAGATCATGTTGTTTGCTTTTAGTGGATGTTGCTTTTATGTGTGTCTTGTATGTATTTCTGTACTATATTTCATATTTAGAGAGGTTATTCACAATTTAAGTTCTCTGTATGCACAGGAAAAGAACCGGATAAATAAAGATGGTGAACTCGTGATGTCTTCTACAAAAACTAGGACACAAAAGTAAATATTACTTAGCTAGTTTTTTTTAATCATATTTGGATAGCAATTGACATGTTTTATCATCTTAGGGGCAATATTGAAGATGCTTTGCAGAAAATACAGGTATTCTTCATTCATCTCAAGTCTGTCTAGAAGCAATTTGGATGGGTCTCTCTGTTATCGTTATTCTTTATAGCTTACTGCATAAATATTTCATAAACAGGCAATCATTGATGCTGCAGCATATGTTCCTCCGCCACCTTCAGAAGAGCAAAAGAAGAAAATTGAAAAAATGTAAGCTGTTCTTTAGATCATTTGCTTCCTCCAAATTTAGGTGCTAATGTGAGTTTCTTACTGTGACAGAGACCACATTTAAAAAGTTCAATAATTTCTCTGGAAATGCATATCTGCCCTGCATGACGCTGTTTATGATTTCCTTGAATGACTAGCACTTTTATAAACTAAAGAACTAGCCCATCTGTTGCTACTTGCGAGGAGTATTTCTATTTAACGTATGCGTATACTCTTAAGGGTTTGTTGGTTCACTGCATAACATTACCAGGTTGTGTGATTGTTTGGTTTGAAGCCACAACTTGACACAACTCACTTAGGCAAGTTTGACCATTTTGGACTTTTGTTTCACTTGCTGCCTGGCCTGATGTCCTACCTAGCATAGACACATTTTAGTTTCCAAAACTTGCCACAATTGTGGTGGATGCTTAGCATTTTTTTGGCAACGTGTGACCTCAAACCAAACAGGACCAAGAACCTCATTCGTTCCCCACATTAGTGTTTGTTATTACAACTACGACTTGCCGCACTTTCTTAGCTCCATGACCCTTATGTCGTGGACTCAGGGCATGTCTGGTTGTTAGTTTGTCCTACGATGGCAGTTATTTGGTTTGCTTCCTCAACTGTGGCGCCTAAAACCTCCTACCCCATAGGTATATTGCAAGCAAATATAACTATTGCATCTTCAAGCAAAGTTGAAATCTGTGCTGTTGCATCTGAAAGATGCTCCCTCCGTTCCATAATTCTTGTCGAAATATTACATGTATCTAGATGCCTTTTAGGAATAGATACATCCATTTTTGGGCAAATTTGAGACAAGAATTATGGAACGGAGGGAGTACATGAGAAGATATATTATCAAAGCACACTGGTTAACTCAGTTGATCTATGTGTCATGACAGTGCTGCAGCCGCTGAGAGGAACAGAATTCAAAACAAGAAGGTGCTTTCACAGAAGAAGGAATTTAGAAGGAACAGAACTAGCTGGGATTGATTACAGGATAACAAAAATGTCTTCTCCATGGTAACTGCTGTTGTTTTTATCAATCTCCATGTTGTAGTTTTAGTGTCTACTCCGTATGTATCAGTAACATCACCACATAAATTCCGAGACACTAACCACTGGCATTTACTCAGCGTCGGACATAGCTTCAGCTGATTCTTGTACCCATATAGATGTAAAGAACGGGTCAATGTGGCGGCATCTTGGTGAATGAAGATAACAGACAAATTTTTGTCTCGTCCAGTCGGAAACCAGTAAAACGTAAAGAACAAGGGCAAAAGCATGGTGATGCCATCTTGCTGGAGATTGCTAGTTACACAGCCAGTTTTTGTTTCATCCATCGGAAACCAGCGCCTGACGAGTAACACTGCTTCTGTCCAAATACGCACTATGCATCGGTGGTCCTGATCGCTGAACTTACCAGATGCATCACATGTTCACTGGGCACTCATATGTAAAACTGTAACAATCATTCACCCAATTAGAACTGCCAGCTCTACCAGTTTGAGAATCGTGCCGCGTGTTCTGAGCGTTGCTGTGCCTAACTGAGCATTCAGATTTGTGGGATCAACGTGTTTTTTTAGATGTTGGGATCAACATGTTGATACCGTATCCATGGACGAACCTTTTTTTTTCAAAAAGACATTCTAAGGGATTTATACTGTTATCTATGACCATACATCATGTAATTCGTATATGTTCTCATCTTATTGATTTGTGTGAAATAAAATAGTGATGTGTATAGTGTGACAGAACACTTGTACTTCCTCTGTCCAATAAAAGATGTTAACAAATTTGAATGTATCTAGATGTGATTTAGTGTATAAATGCATTTAAATTTAGTAAAAGCTGAGACAGTACAAGACTTTTGGTGGTTGACCATCAGAAGTTATGGGCCGTGCTTCGCTGGATCTGCGTTCGAATGGGGCATGTGTAGAGTCACAAAGCCTTTTTCTTTTGAAATGCACTGAGGGGCTGCGAACTGGAAAGGTTAAAAATGAGTACTTGTACCATACAATGGTACGGGATTTTGCAGAGATTTCTCACGGGACCATCTAGCTCGAATTTCTTTCCGCCAAAATTCGAGCGACCCACGTCTGGCCGGCTACAAAGTGGCTGTTCATGGCGCCCATCAGCAGCAGGCCGTACAGCGAAGACGTCTTCAGACCGTCAGAAGACCTTGTAGGTTGTGCCAGCACACTGCTGGCGTCCCGTTGCGTGACAGCGTGAGCACAGTGGCACGCCGTGCAGTCCTCGCTCCGCCAGACAGACGTCAGATGCCCGGACGCATGCCGGCATGGGCGACAGAGTTTGGCCCGGTCAGCTCATCTCCGTCTCATGTCAGGCTCGGCTCATCTCAGCACAGCGCTCGCAGACGTGCCGTTCCATGCCGCTCGCTCCCTCCCTCGTCATTCGCGCCGACCCTTGTCAGACGGCGGGAGTCACGCGCCGCTGGCGACCTAGCGGGGGGTTGCCGTATGGGTGCACCAGCAGTAGCTTGTTTGTTTGACCGGTGGGTCAACAAGTCACGTCGCCCTGGCCAGTAGAGTAGCTAGTTTGCCATCTGCGGAGACGCTCTACGCCCGTCGTGTCACTCCATTTGTCTCCGCCGACCCGTCACTCACAGCTGGGTCGATGTGAAAGCATGACGCGACGCGGGCGTGGAAAAAACCGGGAGCGGGGGAGCGGCCGTGGCGGAAGGAACTCGAAGCCGATGGATCCCGCGAGCCGGCAAAAACCGATCGGCATCGTCTTCCCCGCGTGTCTTCGCGGATCCGTGGTTAGGCTGAACGGCGGCATCGGCCTGCCGTGCCCGTGCGCCGCAGAGGCTGCACAGGCAGAGCACGGACTTGTTTGCTGTACCCGTTCGCTGGGTATCTCGTGGCCGCGGCCCGTGCCGGCGCGAACGAGGGGCTACCGGTACCGAGGCGTCTCGTCTGCGGTTTTACTGTGCTCCGGTCAATGGAGCTGCGGTCCGCAACTGTAGCTGTTCCTATCGCCGTCCTGTATGTTGGGACGTTGTTGCTGCTCACGGACGGAAACAACGGTACCTTTTATTTGTAATGTTCTGTTTTCTTTTATTTAACCAAAGTTACAAAGAAACATAATAACACATACAAACATATACTTCTTCCGTCCCATAATACGAGGCATGCGCACATCCTAAGATCTTCAAATATAAGTTAAATAATTAAAAAATTATATCATTAGAAAGTTTTTTATAACGAATCTAATAATGTATTTTTGTTAAAAAACATATATATTTAATTAATCGAATTAAGAATTTAGAGATGCATGCGTGCCTCATATTATGGAACGGAGGAAGTAACATGTATGTATTACAAAATATATATCATGACACGTTAATAAAACTAATTTATAGTTATTATGACAGGTTAATAAAACTAATTTATATATGGAGTCGGTAAATTAAATTTAACAAAGTTTGACTTGGAATGAAGCTACAACATCTTGTAATTTGAGAATGAGAAGGCCGCGACCAGAGTGCTTCCTTAATAACATGTGCTCCATCTCGATCTCGCTCATGGTTGCTCCACATCCACGTGACATTGCGTAGGTTACACTGTCCTTCACAAATGCATGACAATCTTAAATCCTAACATTATATTTTTACACTATCTTTTATCGTTTATATCACAATTTAGTTCTTAGAAAATCAGACAGGAGCAATTTTATGTTACCTATCCAGATATATACTTCCTCCGATACTAAATTGTTGTCGAAATATTACATGTATCTAGACGCTTTTTAAAAATAGATGCATCCCTGTTTGGGTAAATTTGAGTCAAGAATTTAGAATCAGAGAGAGTATTTTGTATTTTCAAGCACAGTTGAAAAACTGATCACATTCTTCTACTAAGTAACGTGTTTACATATGGAGGTATTACGAAATGTTTTCTTAAACAACTTGCATTTCTTGTTATGCTAAGTGAGGAACCAAGAACAAAACAACCAACCGCTATTAGCTACTCTTATTCTTCAATGAAAAAAGTAGGACACAGTATATGCGCCCTAGCCAAAGTATGTGATGTCGACCTCTCAAATCCTCTCATTCTTCTTTCTTACTAGGATATCTCCACCGTGTTGTCTGGCTATACCTTCATTTTTCTTTTTTCCTTGCTCTTGCCACCTTTGTGGTTTGTCTCCAAACCTCCATTAGCGTGTTCGACATCAGTGGCCCTTGGTGGTATTGATCGCCAATCATCAGTGAGGTGAGCCACCGCTTTTTTTTTTCTTGTCCCCGGTCATTCTTTTTTATCTTTTATTATCTCTCCTACTCCCACATCGTCCTACCAAATATGATCAAAAAAGCAAATTGTGGGCACAATAAACTCTTTCGTGGAAATTGTAGTGATGCCTTTAGCTAGAAACGGGCCAACAAAAACTTAGAAAAATGACATCACGTTGGATTTTGCAACGAAATATCTCCTGAAACATATACTTTCAATATGATAAGTGAATAACTTAAAAATGTAAAAAAAATAGAATAAATGGTTTCGTGATCATTCTAGTCTTCTGCATGCTTGTAAATTTTCTTTGAGACAAACAAATATTTTGTGTTTAAAAAATACTCTATCTCTAAAGAATTAGTGATTTTTAGGACTTAATTTATTCGACTTGCTTTTGACATCCCGGAATATTTTTTTCACCTTTGACTCTTTGAGTTTCCGGATTTGCAAGCTTTCATAGCTGAGTGCTCGGACCAAGACTTTATAACGGCGTACCAGCCGCTGGCAGGCGCAGCACACAACTCCGTCTTCCACTTCGGCCGCTGCTAAACCCTTTCAAAAGAACCCCCAAATCTCCCACACTCCAAACACGAAACCCTAGCTCGCTTCCTCCCCTTTGCCGTCCCCATGGCGCCAGGGCTCAAACGCTTCACCGACGTTGCGGGCGACGGCACACCTCTCCTTGATGGTGCCTCTGGCGAGGAGCTCGTCCGCGTGGAGCGCGCCGCTTCTGTTGCCCTCGGCCCCCGCGCGCCGGAGGCCCCGGGAACCCTTTTCGTCACCACTAGGTAACGAGCTCACGGCTCTTACGAGTTGCGACACCCTGCCGCGTTGTGACCATCTCTTCTGACGCCTAATGTTTCGGGCACGGCTTACTTTCCGTTTCCAGGAGGGTGATTTGGCTCAGTGAAGCGGAGAAGGGCAAGGGCTACTCGGTGGATTTCCTGGACATCACGCTGCACGCTGTGTCGCGTGACCCGGAGGCGTACCCCTCTCCCTGCCTTTACACGCAGGTGATTGGGGATACAACCTCTGCTTTTGCTAAGTTTGGGTGCTCGGTGTGGAATTTTGTGCTATTGGTGACTAATATTTGGGTCCTCGGTGTGGATTTTGTGCTAGTATTTGGTACTAATTCAGCAAATGGTTGATCAGCAGTAGCTCTCGTGCTGTATCATTTGTGGGTTTTTTGTTGGGGTGTACTTTAGGTTCGACTGACCTGGATCATTGCTCTGATCCTGTTGGTGTTTTAGCTGAACTAGTATTGGTGGTCTGGTTGATAGTCCATTTCAGCTCACAACACTATATCAGGAGGCTCGTTAGAACGCAGAATGCCATTTTTGTTGTTGCCGTTCCTTCTATATTAGGCAGTGCCTCGTAGCTTGGAGCCTTGGAGGGACATGAGCTTTGGTTTGGTGGGATTCTGGCACATAGATCATTTAGCATACCGATTGTGTCACATGCTGCATATTTATTTATCTTAGTATAGTTTAATGGTAGGTCTGAGCTGTAGCATAAATTGTTGTTGGCACCATTAACCTCTGGAGTGTTGCTTGGTTCACTGGGATGTTAAAACAGAGAGGTATCCGACTGGCGGAATTATGTGGTTGATCGTGTGAGTTACTTGGGAGTTATGGTTGTTGTACTAAAATGTTAGTTAGCTTCATATTAGTTCCCTAGGTGGGCTAATCTCCGTATTTCAATGTCCTTTAGTAGGAATTACTATCTTTAATGTGTACATGGACCGCCTGGTGTAGTGTTTGAGCCTCCTTTCTTGGTAGGTAGCAATGGCCTGTGTTATCCCTGACTAACGTTGCCCATTTACAATCCCAGTAACTAGTTGCCAGATGCTGTTGTGTTTGGACAATTGAAGTTGAAAAAGGGAAACTAGCTTTTGCTTGTATACAAAATCAATCTAGCGTTGGCAAAAAAACTATGAGCAAGTTTGTTTATACTAATTCGTGGTTGGTTATGACTTTTTTATTTGTTGTCAGGTAGGTAATCATTTGTTTGGATTCTCTAGTTCTAATATGCATATCCTGCTTATTTGATTTATTTATAGCTTGAAGCTGAATCTGGCTCCGATGAAGATGCTGGCAACTTAGATTCTGAAGCACTTGGTGATTTACAGCTAGCAAAAATCGCCGAGATGCGTATTATACTGTCAGATGCTTCTCAACGTATCCTTTTAAATTAGTCTGTCTCATATTTTGTAGCCCACTTTATGTCTTGTGCTTTTATGCTGCAGTGCAGTTGCCTTCCGATTTCAGTGTCAAAACTACCTTCTGAAGTGTTTTCTTTATTTTTGAGAGGATTAGTTATATCCTCTTTGTTGACAGATGGTTTCCGTTTCCACTCCAATATTTTATCTCTTGTTACACTGATAGCTGTGATTTTCTAACGACTTATGCATTTAAGAAATGAATTGCACAAATGGGCAGATCGAATATGAAATTAGAAATACTTGTTATGAAACGGATATTTGTTCCTCAAACTTAATTTCAAATCATTCCAGAAGACAACCCCTTGTTCTTGAAACACCTGTGTTATTTTGTGTCTGATATCCTTGACAGACCTTTAGTAGATTCACTTTTTGATGTCTTCTGCCAGTGTGCTGGACTGAACCCTGATCCTAATGTTGGTAAGTAATGTTATGGCACATAATACTTGATTTTTTTTTCCTGGAAAAATTGCACTGCAAATTGGTGTTTTCTTTCAATTTCAGATGAGAATGAAGAGAATAGCTGGTTCCATGGTGAAGATATGGCTGATGGTGGCTGGATTCATGGTGATGAACACATGGCGGATGGTAAGTTTACATTTTATTTACATTTGCTGCTGATGTTTGAGTAAAGATTTGATTGTTATCTTAATTTTCTTGCAGCAATTGACCCTGAGTTTTTTACTGCCAACCCGATTGGTCAAAATGATGGGTATGATCTCAATAGTTCTGTACTTGAGGTATGCACTGACTGGATTTACTCTTCAAAAAAATTAATGACTAGGCAAACATATCAGATTAAGTGAATGTTAAGCTGAGGTAGTCCTTTTTGGTCTTAAGTTCTTGTAAGTGATCTTTTTTCAATGTTGCACTCGAGGCCAATCAAGATCACTGTCTAAGGTCATACCTGAACATGGTCCACAACAAGTGAGTATATCTGAGTTATTTAGCTGTGAAGACAATTAGTGACATGGTTTTATAAAGATCAAGTTGCATGGTTCTAAGCAGTTATATTTATGGATTAGCAGCAACATGATTGTTAATGTAATTAAAAATACTTGTTATGAAATGAGTTATGATGATTCAACGATTGGGAAGACTGGCACATGTCATGCGTTCCTATGTTATGTGTATAGAACTACGGAGTATACTTGACAATGATCAACTATCAGCTAATGCTGCTGTTATTTATACACGCAGCTTCAAATCAATGACCAGCGTTTCGAGGATGCAGATGAAGAGCAGGTGCCCCGAGAAAATGGGCATTAGAAGCGAATATACGTTCATTTTTACGTATCATGTTCCTCAAGAGGACCATGTGATTAGTTTGGTTGAAGAGCACTGTCGGTGCTGCTTGGTTTGCCTCATACTGTTTTGTCGACAGTGTTCTTTGTCCTTCCTAGATGCTAATAGGGTCAATGGCAACCGTGTAGAGTTGCATCGATGGTAACTTTTGTGAGAGAAGGTCTTGCTGCTGGTCAAGAATGTAACATGTAGAGCTTGGTGGAGAATCGAATGGACGGGGTCCAATAACTTTTTATTTTATCTAACCAATACAAGGGGAAAGATGGGGGTATATCATGGTACTATGTACTCCGTATTACGTAGGACCTAGAGATTCAAGTAAAACTGGCTGGAAATGTATTGCGTTGCTGGAATAGTCTTCATTTCTTATTCTTTTTCTTTTCGAAAAGAAAATGGTCTCCATATCGAAGTTCCAAAGGCTGAAAGGTGTTCGCTGGGCGTAAGATTTGGGCTCAATTTCTCAGCTATCCTGACCAGACAACTGGTTTTCAAAGAAACCATTACAATAAATCAAAACAAATGGGTTGGTCCAGGCTAGTTTCTGGCTTTCAGCTGGGCCAAGCGGCCCGACAGGGTCCAAGCTGAAAAGGGTGTAGCTTTATTTTCACCGTGTCTTTCTCCAGAGAAATTTTACGGCTTCGTACATTGGTACTCCACGTATCATGTTACACTGTGGTTCCATGGTTCGTTTCTTGCATGTTGGAAAGGCCTGATACTTCTATGCCGGATAGAGACCTGAAGTGGTTGTTGCGGGAGTGGCCACTCGTTCGTCGGTACGGGAGAGGAGAACAGGAAATGCATACGAACGTGCAGAGGACATCTCATTCAGATCTTTCCCCATGGACGTATGGGCACGTGTAGGCGCCACCGAACCTCAAGTTAAGCACGGACGGGCGTTCCAACACCGATGGGAAGCCGACGACGACAGCCGAGCCGGAGCACGCGCGCCACGTCTCTTGCGTGCACGCGCCGAGCCACCGACCACGGCAACGCGCCCAGTCCGGAGACCCAGCTGATGCAATAACAGCAAAAACTCGAGCAGTGATGCAACACGGTATACATCGTCGTAGAATCGTCAAGCTATTACCTTTCTCCATCTGGCTGGATATATGTCGACGGATTCTATTCGGGTTTTGTTGTCGACTGAAGAACGAGGAAGCACGGGGCTTGGCCAGCAGGGAGATCCTGATGGAAGTTTTCGAATTCATCGTGTGGATCTGATCTGATCTGGTGTGGAACTTGGCGTTGAACTCTGCACCGGCGCCACCTGCTACCAATTGGACCGATGACGCTTCATTCTCAAGTCAAAATGCTTAACCTTGATACGCACTCAAACACACGATGCCGTTTATCTATCTTTTCTACCAACAGGGAAGGAATAATAATAATAACTCAAATAGCATCCAATCACTGTCCAATTGTTTAGTGCTCCGAGCGCGTACTACTATGCACCAGCTGCACATCTTATGCAACATGTGACATGTGAGTGTTTATCACGGCTTTCATTTCGTGTTGACTGGCAGTGCAATACGTGCAGATCAATAGATCATGTCATGTGCGACAGCATGTGAGACACGAACGTATGTGCGACAGAAAGACGAACGCAACCAAGGCTCATCATCGGCAAGAACAACAAGCTCGACGATCGACGGTGCTTTATCCGATTTCATGGCTGAAATGCCAATCCTTATCCCGTGATCCGACCTTTCGTAGGACCAGCACCCCACTGGCCACTCGATTCCCTCCCTGCCCGGTACACATCCGAAAATCGCACCAGATAACGATTAGCCATGATTTTGAACAACTAATCCGAGGTCCCCCAACAACCAGACGAAAATGCAGCAAAATCTCGGTAACTGCCTGCCACGGCTCCACAGATTTCAAAAAGGGGCAAACGGGAGAAACGGAAGGGAGAAAACTGGGTTGCATTTTCCGCAGCAACTCCACCTACTCTTTTTTAGATTTTGGGGCTTCCCGTGTGCACTGCGGATCACATTTATATTTGTACTTTTGCAGTTTGCAGTTGGTTTCGCAGGAACTCACGTTCACAAGTTACTGTTTGACCCTAAAATTGGAATGTTACGATATGTTACCAG
The DNA here is from genome assembly GCF_000005505.3 of Brachypodium distachyon. NCBI lineage: Eukaryota > Viridiplantae > Streptophyta > Magnoliopsida > Poales > Poaceae > Brachypodium > Brachypodium distachyon. The sequence continues at coordinate 66,799,936 of NC_016131.3, read as the reverse complement.
TACATGGCGTCCCGTAAATCCAGTATCTTTGGCAACAGTTCCACGTTTTCAAATTCGAAGCGCGGATCTATCGCCTTCGCAATTTTTTCTGCGCAAGTCCATAAATAATAATCTATGGCCCATAATAAAGCCAGACAGAAAAGGAAAGGAAACGGGGGGATTATTCGGCAGATGTACGAAAGCCCAGGCAGTCATTGGCTGGCTCCTAGAAAATCTAAAAAAGAAAGAGAAATCCCCACGATTTCTCCTCAAATGTAGCGCCGGGGGAAACAAAATCGCCCTAAACGGAGACGCCGGAACGAATCAAAACCATCGCGAGAAAACGGAAAGCAAAAAGCCCTCCAAACCCCACCCAATCCCGAGATCCAGCGAGCAGCCGCATTGCCGCAGATCGAGATGGCGCCGCAGCTGACCGGCGCGCCAGGCTCGGCGGCGGCGGCGGCCGGCGCGGCGGCCGTCAAGTCGCAGTTCCACCACTACCACCACCACCGCCTCCCCCCGCGCCACCACCACTCCTCCGCGACGTCGCTCCTCTCCAAGCTCGCCTTCTGGTCCGTCTGCTCCCTCTCGCTACTCCTCGCCTTCCTCCTCCTCTCCCCCTCCGCCGCCCCCGCCCCGCGCGCCTCCCCCGACTCCCCGCGCCGCTCCCTCCACGCATCCCCTTCCGCCACCTGGGGCGGCGCCGCCTGGGAGAAGAAGGTGCGGGCCTCCGCGCGGGTCAGACGGACCAACGGGCGTGGCCTCTCCGTCCTCGTCACGGGGGCCGCGGGCTTCGTCGGCTGCCACGCGGCCGCCGCGCTGCGCCGCCGGGGCGACGGCGTACTCGGACTCGATAACTTCAACGACTACTACGACCCCGCCCTCAAGCGCGGCCGGGCCGCACTACTCGCACGCTCGGGGGTCTACGTTGTCGACGGCGACATCGCGGACGCCGAGCTCCTCGCCAAGCTGTTCGATGTCGCGCCTTTCACGCACGTCCTGCATCTCGCTGCTCAGGCAGGCGTGCGGCACGCGCTCGTTGACCCGATGTCCTATGTACGGGCAAACGTGGCCGGACTCGTGGCGCTGCTTGAGGCGGCGCGCGCAGCCGACCCGCAGCCGGCGATCGTCTGGGCATCTTCGTCTTCAGTGTACGGACTGAACTCTCATGTGCCTTTCTCCGAGCATGACAGGACGGACCGACCAGCGTCTCTGTATGCAGCGACCAAGAAGGCTGGTGAGGAGATCGCTCATGTCTACAACCACATCTATGGGCTCTCGCTCACCGCCCTCCGGTTTTTTACCGTCTATGGGCCGTGGGGGCGCCCCGACATGGCATACTTCTTCTTCACCCGGGACATTCTTGCTGGTCGACCAATCACGGTGTATGAGAGTTCTGGTGGAGGCACACACCAGACCACAATTTCCCGGGATTTCACCTACATTGATGATATTGTGAAAGGGTGTGTTGCGGCATTGGATACAGCTGGGCGGAGCACAGGCAGCGGTGGCAAAAAGCGAGGGCCGGCGCCATTCAGGACATACAATTTGGGGAACACGTCTCCTGTGCCGGTGACACAGCTGGTGGATTTACTGGAGAAGATGCTCAAGGTGAAGGCTGTGAGGAGAGTTGTTAAGATGCCAAGGAATGGGGATGTGCCTTACACACATGCTAACATCAGCCTTGCACAGCGGGAGCTTGGGTACCAGCCATCAACTGATCTCCAAACAGGGCTCAAGAAGTTTGTACGGTGGTATCTTGAGTACTACATGCCTGAGTTGGCTGTGAAGCTGAAGCAGCACGGCAGTAGCAATAGCAAGGGTTTGCGTGGTCGGAATGGCAGCACGAGCAGCGCAAGATGACTGACTGTTCAGTTTCTGGATGCCCCTCTTCTGACGGTGTGTATCAGAGATCTGATCCCGTGCTTAATTCATCAGATTTTGAGGGGCTCATATTACTCAGCGCCTTCTTCAAGTGAAATGAAACGATCATTAAGTAGCCTAGTGTTGGAAAACTGTTGCTTCTGTTTGCTTCCCATAGCTGAGCATTCACTCCCTGGTTCCATTAGTTGGTTCTTAGGATGACACTGCTCAGAAGATTTTTCAATCATTTTGGGGACAGGCGGTGCATTTTAAAGACCACGATAGATTCTTTTAGTGACATTCTGTACCACAGGAGAGAAGGAAGTACATCATGACTCTGTTTCTTTTGTTCAATTGAAATAGTTCTGATCGACATTCAGTTCTCTCTGAACCATATGTCTTACTGAAATTCATGTTAGTTTCCTGTATGGTGGTCCATACTCTTAGGACCTCTGGTATAAAATATTTTGTTCTCATGAGAATATTAGAATCTAGTATTTCCTTTGTGAATACTGCTGTGATAAAAGTACATCTTCAGTTCTTGCTATCATAACCCACTGTTGTTGAATTAGATTACTTGTTTTGTCGGGGCTGATCAATCTAACCACGGTGTATTATTCATTTTTGGTTAGTTGTGAGTTTGTGATTGCTAGCAAGTTTGTGCGGCATATTAGAATTTTTACATGTTCTTTGGTCACTAGTAATTGGTATAACTGATATGATAGCGACTCTAGCTCTGCTGTTCAAGTGCTCGAATTATCTGATTATGCTTTCTGATTATGAACTAGATATATTAAATCAATCAGTAGTTATGATTTTCATGTCTGGATGGTTGAATGCAATAGTATGAACTGTCAATTTTCAAGAAAACAGAAACAGCAATTCAGGTTATCTGAAAGTGTATGCCAGTGGGAGTTGAGTTGATTACTACTTGTTATAGTATAAAACGGAAACAACAAGTCAGTCTTTTTGTCGACTTCGGGTTGAAAGTTATGTTACTTTCTTATTTTTGTATTGTCAGACATATACTCTTGCAGGGGGCAAATATGTGATTGAGCTCTTGTGATCATGTATGTATTTGCTGTCCATCATTGTATCATGATACATTATAACCACAATTGGTTAGAGAGTATAACAAAAAAATACAGTAATTTTAAAAATCAATGGTTTGATGAAGCACAAGTTGGAACCAATTTCATGTGAGAAAATGATATCTTCAATCTGATTGTTTAGTGCTCCTGCAGTTTTTATACTGGTAAACAGGAAATGGCAGTGTGAACTTTGTGAATTGTGATTGTTCTGTTAGTGTAGTCTTCAATGTGTGTGGTCCTTTTGATGGCCTGGCATTTCATAATCAGCGGCTAACAGTGCTAAACAGAGGCCACCATCTTTTCAGATCCATTTCTCCGTGCTGCAACTATATTGCCTTGTGTATCTCAGTATACAGTTCATTGCATGTGAAGGGATGAGGTGATGTCTGTATTAGGAATAGGAATGCATGTGAGCACGTCTAAACACCTCGCCGGATATATGCAGTTCCATCTTGAATAATTGTTTGGAGGATAGCTCCTTTCTGAATAGTTGACCCTGAACTCTTGCTTGTGCGTCCTTCCTTCATAATGTGTGGTTCTGTCCATGTGCTTCATCCTTTTCAGGACTTCTCATTGGCACGTGCTCTCTTCCTTCTCATCGACGTTGAAAGAATTAAACCTTCAAGAGATCAGGCATGTAATCAGACTACTTTCTATTTTATGGACAATTGACCATAGCAATCATCGCAAGTACGCAGCCATTCCATATCTGGTGGGCATTGGTCGCGTACTGGCGTCACTGGGCTACAATTAGAAGTTGTTCAAGCAGATTTTGACTCTGTTCCTGAAACTGTATGTTTGCAATTGTCATATTTTTCTCTAATACCCTCATTTGTACAGATTTTCCTGCTCAGATTTTCTATGCGATTGTGTACTCCCTCTGTTTCTAAATGTAAGAAGTACTAGTTTTGTCATGAGTCAAACTTAGTAAAGTTAGATCAAATTTGTAGAAAAATCTACTCCCTCTGACCCTAAATCTGCGACAAGTAATATGGATCGGAGGGAGTACCAAAATCTACAACTCTAAATTAAAGTCTATCGTGGTATATGTATCTTCATAGTTTATTATTTGATATCGTACATGCTAATATATCGTATTCTAGAAGAAAAATGTATTCTCATGGACAATGCCGTCGGCGTTCAGCCATAATGAAAGTTGCTTTCGTTTTCATTGTATTGTAGACTAGAGTAGCAGTAACTCATTGCTACTATCCTGCAATCAGAATAGCAGCTATGGGGCAAAACCTGAGAGCAGAGTCACCAAAACTACAGTTGCAACGAAGGATTATACAACACTAACAGATAGATAGTCCAGCAAAACAGCTTAGGTCACCTCTAACTTCAAACTCCCACGTCAAGGTATGAGCACCATCTTCGGGTGAAGATGCAGATCAAGCACTGGATCCCTGGCCACACATCAGGTCGACCGCCTTCTGCATCAACTGTGTATCCCCACTCTTCAGCGTCTCCTTGTCTCCTTCCTTTTGCAAATCTGACCAATAGAACAAAATCGAGCAGATAGAGAACACCAAATCAAAAGGAAACTTGATAAACTTTTTTCAAACACTGCTTTGTTTCTGGTGGTCCAAATCCCACAGCAAATATCAGCCAAGCCAACCATAGAAAACCTGTCACCATAAGGCAAAAAAAAAGAGTGAAACCAGGGGGAAATTTGCGAAAGGCTATTGGGGTACATATTAGTATCAAAAAGAGATCGCAGGGCTCTCAAAATCATTCAGCCATGGGGCAGATGAAGAAAAACATGTTCCAGGCCAATGTCTCTTCCTCATATTATCTGTTGTCAAAACTGTATCCTAGAATAATTGCGACATGAAGATTTGAATTTTTAGAGGAATCATAGCTTTATAAATCCACTTGTTACAAGCCCCAAAAGTATTTCTTTCCAACCTTTTACAGAAAGACTTGAGGAGAGAGACTTTTCTAATGACAGTACCGCTCATCCCCATCGCGGGACAGACGGAGATTATTTCACCTCATGCAGCACCAAATTCCATTGATGGGCTAACATAGGGGTCAAACGAGGACTAAAAGGTAAATGTTATCACATAAATATTTCACAATGCAACTTGGCAATTAGCAAATTTCAAAGGATTCAGGAAATCTCTCACAAAGAGGAGGGGCATCATCCCAGGGATCCTGCCAAAATCTCACTAGGGTTGCTATATTTCATCTTAACCTTCCTCCCAACAAGATAAGAAAATCTGGCCTTAAAGATTTATTCTCGTTCTTAAGATGACACAGTTATAGAGATATTTAGTATGAATAATGTCTTGCCACAGGCCTTGCCATTTTCAAATTTCCACCATCATTTAGCTAATAGACTAATATCGTTTCTTCAAATCTTTAAACCCTAAACCACCCTTATCCTTGGACCTGCAAACCCTATCCCGTTTAACCGGATGGTGCTCGGAGTAAGGACATCCCCAAGGGAACATGTCAAAACCTAGCCATATGTCTGTTTTTGTCGTTGATAAAAAAACAGTGACCCGGTGAGATATGCCAAGTCCATTCCATTCCGTTCATGTCTGCGGACATGTCAAACCCATGCCACATTAGCCAATAGGCCAAAAAAAAGAAAAAAACTTTTTTCTAAATGAACATTACATCCGTCTATTTGACATGTATCCGTTGACAAAAGTAATGTTCAGACACATGCCAGATGGACAAATGAAATGTCATCTTTGTAGATGCCCTTCGGCAAAAAGAAATACTCAGCAAAGAATTTTGCGGAAACAAAAAATTAGCTTTGTGGATCAACAACGAACGCATCGGCATATTTGCCAACAACCTAGTGAGGTGTCGACCTGTCTTCTGCCGAAGGCACACTCCATCGTTTACACGGAAGGCATAAAGCCATGCTCCATTAAATTAACCAGTCTGTCTATCGCTAAAAGCCACCATGAACCTGTTGCATTTCAAAGCTGTAAAAAAAAACTGTTGTACTCATTTCAGCTCGAGCTGTCCTTTGGCCCGGGCGCGGGATCGGCCTCTGCCTGAGTGCCTGTTGGTCTCGCTGTCACGAATCGCGACGTGTCATGGTGTATTTGAACCGTGATTCTTCAAGTTAGGTAGTGCTGGTTGCAAGCAAAGAATCGTGCATGTGCCGTGTCAATCCTCGCGCGTCTTCACCAAAAGAAGCCATTTAGACATGTCCACAAAGGCCAAAGCCGATCAAAGGCATCCTGCCCAGCCTTCCAGTAGAGTCTGGACTAGATTCGCGGCCTTTCATGTAATCTTTGTGACCGACACTGCTGTCACTGCAGCAACAACCGCACTGGCATCGATCTTTCCCAAACCGCGGACACTGGAATTTGGTGAGAGGGTTACTAAAGAAAAAGGAGGTTCCGGAGGCTCGCTAATTAACTCCCCGAGGCTCTCGCCCTAAACCATAAAGCCCAGAAAACAATTTATTTGCGGAGATAAAGCCCCGAATACAGGCTTTGGAAAGAACATGATCGTGCAATAACAGTTTCTGGAACCTGGTTTTTCTACGAAGGGTTTTCTGGACCATGTTGATCTCCTTTGTGTTTTTTCCCCCCGCAAAACAAAAGCTGTTTCCTTGACGGCCCAACAACCTCTCCTCCTTGTCTTTCCTCATGTTCGTCAGAGTGGCGTCCGCGTCTCCCCAGCACCAGGTGGACAACAGGACAAAGGTCTGGGCCGAGACACGTAGCTCTCGGAGTCTAAACCATACAAATATTACTACCGCCGAAAGTGAAGAAGATAAGACGAACAAGTGTCATAGTCATCGCCTGCCTCAGAACTCTCCAGTCTATGATGATCCTACCATGTGAACTTCATCCACCAGCTGTTCGTATCTTCCTTCAATTGTACGTACAGCTTTCTATGTATGATCACCCTCACCAACTGACCTCCAAATCCAGACAAACATACATGCTGAAGAACAGCCGTATTTGGACATAACAAAAGGAATCGCTTGAATTTCAACACATGAGGCATCAGTACCTCAAAGCTTATTTCGTGCCACAGAGATGGGCTGGTTAAGTAAAAACAGTCTCCAGACACCTCCTCCCGCCAATCATATTCACTTGTATCTTGACACTGGTCGACAGGATAATTTAGGGTTGTTTGGCATCGGTGGATTTCACAGGATTTTGGAGAATTTTTTGGGTTCTAATTTAAAATAAACTACTCCACAATTCTCAAAATTCCCTAGAAATCCACCTGTGCCAAACAAACAAGGCCTTACGGTGAAGTGGATCGAGTAAATTCCCCAACAAAACCAAACCAGGTATCCATTCATTCAGTATAGAAAACCAGAGCAAGAACCAGTACACAGTCTACAGACAGTAGTATCACCCAAGCTCTATAATGCTTACCTAACATAATCCTTCATCAGCTATATGTACAGCAGGAGAAACAAGAGCAAAGGTATACATACATACGTGCAGGACGCAGGTGCCGTAACAACGGCGTGGAAGCGATAATTAATCATAGGCGCATATCAGATCGACGGAATTACACGTAGACACATATTAGCGGTATAGTATCAGGGCCTCCACATGTCCTGGAAGGTGGAGTGGAAGCTGGCGAGGACGAGGAGGAGGAGGACGACCATGGCGACGCCCCAGGGGGAGCTGCCCTCGGAGGGGCCGGCCTGGTAGCCCCTCCAGCGGGACTCGGTGGGGTAGAAGCCGAAGTAGCCCTCGAAGGTGTCGACGGAGGAGATCCAGCGGATGAGGAGCACGAGCGCGATGGGCACGGCCAGCAGCACCCAGCTGAACTGCTCCGCGGCCTCCTCGATGAAGTCCTCGTACGTGAAGAACCACGACACCCCCAGCAGCAGCATCACCATGAGCAGGATCAGGATCACCGGGTATGGCAGCGGCGACAGCGTGAACGCCTCCAGGAACGACGACTCCCCCCGCCGGTCGTAGTACGCCATGGTTTCGGTTCTCCGGTTTGGGTTCCGGTGTGCGAGGTGGTGGTGGTGGTGGGGGAAAGGGAGATGAGGGGGACGGGAGAGGTGGGGGAAAGGGCCGGGGCGGGGGGCTGAGTGAGGTGCGCGCAACCGCTACGTGTAGACGTCCAGTGGCCTAGGGCGCGGGGCTCTCGTATTTCTGAGAGTTCGTGTGTGCGCGTAACGAATTGAAAGTTCGTGCGTGTAGTGGAGAGAGTCTTTGTTGGGCTTTGTGGACTTTGTTGATAGTAACTGGTTGCTTTACGTGTGTTCTTGTAAGAAAAAATGCTTTACGTGTAGAAACCATGGAGGCAGACTCTGGACGTCTCATCAGCAATCAGCTAGTGGGAGCAAGGATAGAGCATCCGAAAAAGTCCTTGTGCCACGCGTACTCAAGCGTACAGAAGCAGCGCGCTGCTGTGAACTATTCCTGCTATTCCTCCTTTTTTGGGGGAACAGAAGTCATATTAGTACCATTAGTTGTAGGATGATGCATGCTGTTTGCCTTCTTTGGGGAGACGGTCTCTTCTTCATTATTTCTTAACTTATACTGGTGCTGATATGGAGAGGTGAATCCACAGACGTGGCGCAGGGCGAAAGGTAGGCACAAGATCGAAAGGATCGGCCGATCGGGTAGTGTACGACGAGATGTCGGATACTCCAGCCAGAACCTGAAAATGGAGCTTGTCCAGTCACGTAGAAAAGTATATATTCCACCGCCCAATAATTGAGTGGCAATTACTCGTGGATCATGCATCGAGGGCTTAAAGCTCACCCCTTGATTTAGGCACAAAGGTAAGGAAAGTGAGACCAGGCGCTGGATCTTCTACGGCTATGCCATTCTTGTCGAGATATACAGTGCTGGCCTAGAGAGTAATTTCTGAAAAATCTCAAAGCTGGAGTGGCAGGAGTGCAAAATTTAGTTTCACCTCACTAAGATAGCCACACCATCTTATAAGAATTTATGCTTATTGACCTCAAGCATGATATAAAAGACAAAAATATACTCATTCACTCCCACGCCACGCAATACACATTCGCCCTGCTTCGTGGATTGTGAAGAGCCGGGCTCAAAAGAAATTATATGGTTTTAAGTTTCTGTCAGTTGCGCTTATTTCAGGATTCTCTGATGATCCAGTTAGGAAAATACAACTTGCCCAAGCAAGAAACATAGGAAAAAAAACATTACATAATTACAACACAACGCCAATGAACCCACCTAAAGAGGAACAAAGCTATGCAGCATACATTATGTTATAATCAACGAAATAAGGCAACACGAGCAATAGGAGGAGGACTGTCACAGAAAGCACCAGAGAGAGGGGCAAACATAAGCATAGAGCTCAAGCCAAAGCATGGAAACTAAGCCGGGAAAAACAAGCATCATCATCAGGAAGTCGCACCGATGTCATCATTGGAGAAAACAATAGACGATGGAGGCTCGTGGAGCACGCATAAAAGTCGCTCAAAGCCTCCACCGGAAGGTGGCTGTTCCGAGAGAAGTAGAAGAATGACCTGATGGTAACATGCTTTCGAAGAGTGCCACGAGTGAAAAATATCTCCCCAAAGAGGATGGTTTACCCATCGAAAGAGTGTAGAAGAAAGTCACATACGACGACATGAGGATGATAGCAAAGGCAACCTGACAGAAGTTTGCTGGAGATTTGGAGCTAACTGAAGGTGGATCAAACACGATGACGGGTGGTGAGGAAACAATGCAAGCAATGACAGAGCACGAAGCAGGCATCAGCCAAGGGATGTGCAAAGGCTCAAACAAACAGCGCCCTCATGAAGGGAGACGGCGCCACAAGGCGTCGCCACTGCCGGCACAGTATACACTATGCAGGGATTTTTCTCGGAACATGCAAAAGATACATCCTGACCACTGCACACATAGATAGGGGACGAAGAGAGGTTGGAACAACGTCGCCAAGGCGAGACATGGTGACGTGGTTATGACTAACCACGTACTTGACTCGAATATACCCGGTGCAGCCCAGCTAGGGGCCCACAAGGAAGCCTACTACGACTCCAGGAGTTTACATGCCAAATCTTGCGACTCAAGACAAGGAAGGTTAATTAGAATATATCTCCTCATTGTAACCGACTTGGACTCTAACTGAGACCTGAGTTCCTGCATATATAAAGAAACAGGAGGGGGAGCCAAGAGGACACCCCCAGCTTAGATAGAAACCGCCTAGACGCACTCGACGACTCGGTTCATCTAGACTCTGCGGCACCCCATTGTAATCGACTCATTAATACTGATCCGACAAGCAAGACGTAGGGGTATTACCTCATTGAGAACCCTGAACCTGGGTAAATCGTGTCCCCTATGTCCTTGTTAGCCGACAAGTTCGTCGACACACACTCGAAATCACTCGAAATCTTTCCTTGATACAAGACATGTACATCGTCCAAATCACATCTTTGTCACATGGCAACCAGAGCGTCGCCGTTGTCGGCCAGCATGCACCGGCAAGGTTTTCACCCACTCACTCCCTCCCCCTACACACAAGCGCGTGCACGGCAACCTGCTCACGATGATGACATCTAGGAAGAGCGGCAGGGCGGGTATGGCTTGGAGACTTAAGGGAATGAACCTGAAATCGAAGGCGAACAGTGGAGAGGGGCTCTTATGGAGGTCGAGATGTACATGCTGGTTGGGAGTGGAGGCGGGTGGAGGAGCTCGTGAGCGCGCGAGGAGGCCCTGCCGCAGCCGACCGATGCACGGCTGACGCACGGGACCTCGACGATAAACACCTTCGACAACGACGGGGAGGAGCGGATGGAGGTGGAAGGCAGCGCAGAACAGCGAATCTCCACCGGATCTAGCCCGACAGACGCCGGATCCGGGGAAGAGAAACGCCTCGACGACGACCAACGATGGCATGTGACGGATCCGGGCAGTGAAGCCCAACTTCAAGCGGATCTAAGCTCGGGACCCGCCTCAAGAGGTTGAGCAACCGATGGAGCGTCGCCTCGTGCCAGGATCCAGATGCGAGGAGGAGGAATGACGCTGAAGGAGATATGGATCCCACGGCCTGCGCGTCATGCGCCGTCCACCGCACGGGCGTTCACCCGTCAGCCTCCTTCTGTGATGACTGCGCCCGTCCAGATCTGGGTGAAACCGGCAAGATGCCAACTGCCTCGCCGCCGCCGTCCTTGAGAGCCAACATGGCTTCCCTTCGAACCCTTTCTGGCGACGGCAAGGAGCAAGATAGCGGGGAGAGCGGCCGACGGCACTGGGGAAAGGGGGTTGCCGCTCGATTCGCCCGTTGGGAGCGACGCGGGGCTCTTTCTTCTTGCCACCCTACGGATTTGCATTATAATGAGGTGAACAGGCATCTCGAGACAACAATTTATGGCTTACTCGGATTGGAATGAACGAAACATACGAAAAGAAAGGATTTATAAGACGGTAGATGCTAAACTAAGGATTTAGTTTGTTTCGTTCCTGTACAACAATGAGGTTGGACTAGATGTCTAGTTTCCTCCAAAAAGCACAAGAAATCAATAGAGTTCCTAAGGATTTATTTGCTCATTTCTTGCAGACGAATGCATTGATGGACATCTATACAAGTTTAAATACTTCCTCCGTTTCATAATACTTGTCGTCATTTTAATATTTGAACAAAAACCACGAGAAGAATTACGGAAGAGAGGTGCATTTGAATTAAAACCACGACAAGAATTATGAAACCAAGTGAATAGGTTTTACTCATTTCTTACTTTCGCAACTTCACATAGACTAAGCAGGAATTAGCTCTTCCCATTTTCGAAAACCTGTAGTGACCGAACCGAGATAACCATACTAACCGAATGTCTTCTGGATGCAACATATACATTTTTTTGGGGGAGATGCTCAGATGCAACATATACATTTTTTTTTGGAGAAAAAGATGCAACATATACATAGGCAGATGTGAATTCGTATATAACGGCCCCGTTGGGTCGACCCACCTGACCCAACGGGTCAACGAGTCCAGGCTCTGCTGTCCCAATATTTCTTTTGAGGGAGGCTCTACTGTCCCAATGTGCAATCAAGGCCGATCCGACCGCCTCATGGGCCTTGACCTTTTGGGTTGGCCCACCTTCCGCAATTGGCCAGTTTGGCCCATTCCATCTCCATCGGCGCCTCCTTCCCATCGGCCGATAGGCGCAATCACCCCAGCGCCGCCTCTTCCTCCATCGGGCGATAGGCGTAATCACCCCAGCGCCGCCGCCCGACCGCCGGCGCAGCATCCTTCCTACCCCGGTTTTCATTCTCCATCGTTATTCCTCCTCTCCAGCAGCTTGGTCTCTTCCCATTGCCCCCAAAACCAACCACGAAAAGCCGAAACCCTCGCCTCGCCGTAGCAATGGCTGGAGAAGACGCCACCGCCGCAGCTTCCGCAGGCACTGAAGCGCTGCAGAATCCGCCCAAGAAGGAGGAGGAGGAGGAGGAGAAGGACGAAGACGAAGAAGACAACGCGCCGCTGTCGGTTTCTCGAGGCAGGAAGAAAGCGGGCGGGGGGGCTGTCTCCAAGCCCAAGAAGGAGGAGGAGAGCGATGACGAGGATAACATTCCGCTCGCGCGTTCTCGGGCCCAAAGGGCGATGATTGGTACTGTAAAGAAGGAGGAAGATGAAGACGAGGAGGAGGAGGAAGGGGAGGAGGATGCCGACTTCATGCCGACTCCGCGGTCTCAGGCCAAGAAGGTTTGATTCGTATATTTTGTTAGCAGCATGGCATTTTGAAAGATCTTTTGATTATTTTGTTGATATTTAGGCATTTTATACGAGCCTTTTGTGATTGCTAAGGATTCGTAAACGCATTGGGCAATCTTTTCTTTAGGAGTAATGTGACAATGGTCAAGCTGCGAACAGCGATTCGTAGAATGTATTCTATTTATTTGTTTCTCATTGCAACTGAGATGTTTTGGCTTTAGTTTGATGGTTTCTCCCAATCTTTCTTGTCTCGTATAATTTTTTGACGAAATGTAGCAGCTAAGAAGAGGAAAAGTAAAAAAGTATAAGTACAGGCCAAAACTGAAAAGAGCACAACGCAGAAGCTACTACCTCCGATCCAAAATAAGTGTCGCGGTTTTGAACTAGCCTTGAACTAGGTTTAGTTCAAACCTGAGACACTTATTTTGAATCGCAGAAACTATAAAGACTAAAACAGCTATAACTAACATTGTATGATGATAACAAATATTGCTGTGTTTTTTAGGGAAATGTGAAGCAGAAAAGCAGTGTCAATAGCAAGGCAAAGGCTTCTAAAGTTAAGAAAGAAGAAACTGATTCTGATGATGACTCCAAGGTTGCAATTGTTCTCCTTTTCTTCCAGCTTTATTTTCGTTGATTCTGTTGTTGAGGTTAATAAGTGAGAAGTTTTCAGCTGACATTGCTGAAGAAAAGTACGAAGAACTCCAAGATTAAGAAAACAAAAGATGAGGCTTTTGAATATGATACCAAGGTATGCCACTACCACGATTAATGTTGTGTTGTTTAGTTGCTAAACTATTTTCTTGATTCGATGAAGGAGAAAAAGAAAATAAAGAAAGTTGCTATCAAGGAAGATAAAAAGACGGCTGCTGGAGAGAAGGTGAAGAAGGAGAGAAAGGTGTATGAATTGCCAGGGCAAAAGCATGATCCTCCTCCTGAAGTATGGCCATGATGGCATTCTCTTTCTGCCATGTTCTTGTCCCTATCTGCTATGTTCTAATCCCATCCATATGAGAAATAATTGTTATTTTCTTTTTCTGCAGAGGGATCCATTGAGGATATTTTATGAATCGCTCTACGAGCAGGTGCCCAGTAGTGACATGGCTGCAACATGGTGAGATACCATGTTTATGCAACACTTTACATGGCTTGTTTGGGTTATTTAAACGAATGTGTTGCCCCAAGGATCATGCTAGAATACTGTTTTTGAGGCAAAAGTCAGAGGATTCTCTACCTTATAACTTCATGAAGTTAGAAAAGCCAGGAAACCGGATGCGGAGTGAAATGCATACATGGCTTGTTTGGGTTATTTAAACCAATGTGTTGCCCCAAGGATCATGCTAGAATACTGTTTTTGAGGCAAAAGTCAGAGGATTCTCTACCTTATAACTTCATGAAGTTAGAAAAGCCAGGAAACCGGATGCGGAGTGAAATGCATTGGTGATTTTTGACATGTTCTCTGTATTTGACAGTCAGTTATATAGCTACCGTTATGCCGCTTTGCTCATCTTTATACTTGACTTGCTAATTACCCAAGTGTTGCTACGGATTTGGATAAACCCTAACAAAGTGTTTGGTTTGAGGGAATTAAGGCGAGGGGCTGGGAGTTTAGGGGTTGTGAGATATATAATCATCTATCCTGTTGATGGGAGTGGGAATCTCTGAATGATTAGTCATGGGAGTTGAGAGTCCAACTCCCACCATTTTAATAACGAGGGGAGGGGTGGGAAATGAGAGGGAGATGGTTTCTATAGAACACCCCAGCCGTCCAATTGTGACTTATGTTGTCCTTTCTAGTCTAATCTCGTGATTCCCCATAAACCCAATAGGGAAGAGACTTCCCACTTAAATTCCCACCACACACCAAATACTCCCTCCGTTCCAAAATGTAGGGCGCATAACTTTTGTTGATTGACAAACTTTCTAAAGTTTGACCAACTTGTAACAAAAAATATCGACATCTACGGTGCCAAATGAAGATCATTAGATTCTTGTGAAATATATTTTCATAATATCTTAGTTTGACTCTGTAAATATTGATATTTTTAGCTATAAAGCTTGGTCAAATTTTAAAAGTTTTGACAGTTAACAAAAGTTATACGCCCTACATTTTGGAACAGAGGGAGTAAAAGATTGGGTCTAAAATTCAACTTCCCTTGTCTAACTCTACAACAATCTCCTTCCTCTAAACTCCCGCTCCCCTTCCTTAATGTGACCAAACACGTGGTAACATGTCTAGCCATTGTCCCTGTGCTCCATGGCACGGCATCAAAAGTTAAGCAAAAAAAAAATCGAGATGGTTCCACACGTAGAAATTTAGGAGAAGGTGAAGGAGACTGTAGCCACCAATTGACATCTTTATAGAAGTAAACATAGCGAAATCAAATTCTTGTGGAACTTTAAGAATCTCAAATAGTTAGAATCTCAAATAGTTAAACCATTTATTTCAAAAACAAAAGGCTGTCACCAATCAGTGTGAATGCCATCCACTCACGGTAAGTTGTCCTATTCTATTATTTTATAAGCCTTGTTGAATTAACATGAAGGTCTGTCATGTTCTACTGTTGTTAGATAAAGTAGCATCGAAGGCGAACCGAGTTTGGTTGAAACTTGAGAGTGCCAGAACATTTTAAGCTTTTCCTGTCTAGGGTTGAATTCCTGAGAAAGGTGTATGGCGGTGTTAAATATTGAACTCCAAGCTCCTAAGGTCCGCCAGATGCCACATCTGAATGGTTGGTTGCTTGCAAAAATCAATGGAAAAGCTCACGCAGTGATTGGAATCTTGGCCTAGTCTGTGTTTCTCAAAATCTGGTTGGTGCAGGTTCAGATAGGAACTTTTTAGAATGAGTTACTGTCGACTATAAAAGAGTTTGGTGGGGGTGTCGTCTGCGTGGCTTGTGCACATCTGCTTTGTACCTCTCATTTTATTAATGAAATGATTTATGCTGCTTACAGTTGATGCCTTTATTCTTTGGTAAACATGATGTGTCATTAATCAGAAATAGACCATGTTTCACCAGTTAACAAACCTAGCTGGTTTCCACTTTCCTGTTGTTCCTGGCAGAATCATACATAGGCATAGTGTGTCATTCTGGTACTAATCACTTGAAGCTTGTGTTACATTGTTATTCATTTTTGTCCGGTATGTACAATTTTATGCATACATTACTAGTCTACTATTTCCTCTGGTGTAAGAAAATCTTTGGTAACTAATTGCTTGAAGCTTGTGTTACTTGAAGCTGTGATACATTGTTAATATCTTTGGTAACCCTTTGCATAGGTTGATGGAATGGGGCTTGCTCCCAGAAGATGAGGCTAGAGAGGTCTTACGAAAGAAACAGGGTCAGAAACTGAAGTCACCGGTCAAAACAGTTTCTGCACAGAGAAAGACAAGTACTCCAACTAAGAATCAACCAAGATTGGCTAAGGAAACCAAGTCAGCTGCAAAGGACACTGGAAAAAGCACAGCACAAAAGAAGAGGAGGGCAGCTAGTGACACAGATGACGATGATGATGACTTTGTCTTGTCTAAGACAAAGACCAAAAGGCAAAAGATCTCAAGCTAGGTCTCATCCTTAGCAAGCGAGGCATGTTCTTCATTCACCATGACATTAAGCTAGATCAGGATAACCTTAGGAAGGGATGAAATTTTTTCTCTTTCATATGCTGATGAGAAGCGATGACAACTTTGTCTTTCTATGTGTACAATGGTTCCATGTCTTCTGGTGCTTGCGTAGTGATTCATTTTTTTCTTCTACCTGAAATGCTAATGAGAAATGTGAGAGGTTGTCAAACTGGCACATCAGCGTTTGCCCAAAGTAAACTTCTCGCAGCGTGAATTTGAGTTTCCTGGACCAGCAAACTGCCATGGCTGGTAATAACAAAGAAGTTTGTTTTAAGTAGCTCACAAAAAAAAAGAGTAGACTGCAGTACCAAACTTCACATATTTAACAAGTAGATTTGGTTGTTAGCACAGTACTTTAAAACAGAATAAGAAAAAAAAAACTTTGCAAGTTGCAAATATACATGCACACAAACTTTCAGAGCGTCACAAACTAATAATTTCTGCAACAATCTTAAGCCTGTTTACTATGCCCCAATGTTGCAA
Organism: Brachypodium distachyon; assembly: GCF_000005505.3. NCBI lineage: Eukaryota > Viridiplantae > Streptophyta > Magnoliopsida > Poales > Poaceae > Brachypodium > Brachypodium distachyon. Next base: position 66,783,244 of record NC_016131.3, on the reverse strand, counting down.
CCTTGAAATGCAGAAATAATCCAGTGAACACTCACACCTTGGATTGCCGTAACACTGCACTGCAGTTGCATTCTGTTGTGTAATTCTCTGGAGTGCTGGGAATCAGAGCTAGGTGTTTTATTCTCCCCTTTTTTAACTGATCATTCTCTATTTTTTGAAAGATAGCTGAAGGCTTTTGTCCGTGGTAACAGCTCCCCAACGAAAGTTGCAAAACATTTGCATATTCCAATTGACAATGTGTCTGGCTCGGAAGCCTTATTATTCCAAACTTATACATCAACCAGGCCAACAAACCTGACGAAACGGCATCTTATTTTGCATCCTGTCAGGTTGTCACCAAGCAATGGATGCACGCAAATATGCAATGCATGCCCCGCAGCGCGTGATCAGACAAAAAGCACCATCACAGCCACTGTTTAAAATACAGAGAGGCCTTATGCTCGTCCTCTCATACTTAACTTTGTTGTGTGTACTGCTTTACTCGCTCGGCGGCGACGGCACCGCCGGCGAGGACAGCAGCGTGGACGAACTGGACAGTGACTCATGGACGACGGTGCTGGTGGAGACGAAGACCGGGTCGCCGCTCAGCCGCAGCATCACGGCTCCCAGGACCTCCGTCAGGAGTTTCTTGAACTCCGCTTCGTCTACCGCCTTCCCGTCGTGGGCGTTATTCGCCATCTTGAGCGCCTCGTCCACGATGGCATCCACCTGAGTCAAGTCATGTCCAAAAACATCAAAATTCTGTTCAATTACTGCAACATCACGGTGTCGTCGTCATCCGAAAATGATGTGCCGGCTAAAACTATATACTACAGTATTACTAGTACCTGAGTAACAGAGCCATGAGGTGGTAAGCTTGCTGCATCAGCCATCTTATCTAGCGCGGCTCGCAGGCACTCCTTGGACGCCTTCTTCTTATGCTCTACCGGCACGTCTTTGCAGACAGAATCCAACAGCTATAGCACAGATACATACCACAGATCAGTGTTGCCGTGCATCGACCAAAACTCTCTGTAAAAAAATGTGAAGATGATGAACATGAATGATGAACCCCGGTTAACTTTGATCACGCACCTTGTCCAGCTCGAACTTGTTGGCCAGCAGACTCCTGACACCGCTCCCGTCGAAGGTGTTCTCGGTGTGTGCGACGATCACAGGCCGCTCCTGGAGCCGCTCCACGACGTCGCCGAGGAGCTTCTTGAGCTGTTCCAAGAAGATGTCCTTGGACGCCACTGGCTGCTCAAGCTGATCGGCGGAGAGTCGCTGCAACGCCGGCTCTATGACGTTCTCTAGCACCTGTTGGCAGTCAGTGACACAGAAAAATCTTACATTTCTGTCCAAACATCTGGCAAAACCAATGGCTAGGATCATATTAAACACTTAATTACCCAAGGGTCAGCAGCTGGGGGCATTCCATGGTCGACGCCGAGCTGCCGAACAGCAGCTAGCAGGCGTTGCCGGAGAGAAGAGGCATCTTCAGACCCGGCTTGTGAGAAGATGGCAGCGGCTGCAGGTTCGTATCTGGGGCTGGAAACGAAGTCCCTCAGGTCCTCGCCGTCGATGCGTAGTATGACGATCGGGTCCCTCTTGAGCCCGGCCGCCATGCCGAGGAGAATGTCGGACAAGACCTCTTGGAACTCTGCCCTGCTCACCCCCTCTTGCTTCCCTTGCGTGACCTCGCTCATAGCCTGCACGTTCAGGTTTGTGTTGTGTGTAAGAGATGAACAATGTAACAGCAGCGAATTCCCAACCGATGTGAGCATACTCTTCTCCTCTGTTGTTCATAACCAGTGGAGACATAAACGTTTTGCTGAAGTTAGGTTCAGCTGGATCAAATAATCTTACCGTAGACACATATTTGAGATCCTAACATGCAAGTAATATAATATACCACTGAGGATCTCCTGTTCATAAAATTGTGAATAACATGTGTTTTCAATGTGAATAGAAAACTCTCCACTTTTATTGAGCAAGTGAATTCCACTTTTTACCTCATCTAAGAAACTTTGTGACATATTTTACCTCATTTAATAAAAATTCATCTGTTTTACCTGATTTACGACACTTGACATAGTTTTACCCCATTTAAGGTTTTCCATCATCCCGACAAAGTGAGCCCACTTGTTAGGCCTACGTGGCATATCCACGTCGGAGGCATTTGAATAAGTTACTGATTGAGCATGATTTAAAATTCTGGCAACCTTAAATTTTCAAAGATCACAAAAAATTTAGAATCATTATGGTACTATCTTGATCAAAATTCATTGAATTTAGATGAATTTTGACCAAATTAAATGTCATTTTTTAATCTTGATAGTGACCTCGGATGTCAGATCTATGTGGCCACTCAGTGCGGTTGGCAACAAGCTGGTGTGGCTTAGCTAACTCGGACGCGGGCGATCCTATTCAAAGTTTCAACAAAAAGTTCGACATTTCGGTAGGTATAGAAATTTATACCTCAAAATTTTGAACTAGATTCAAAGAAATTTAAATCATGACATTTAAGTTTGGTCAAAATCTGACTAAATTCAATAAATTTATGTCGAGATAATACAAAATCATTTTAAAATTCTCGGTGACCTTTCAAATTTTAGGGTTGCCAAAATTTTAAACCTAATCAAAATCATATTCAGGAGATACCCCTCCGAGTGTTAAAACGCCAGCAAGCCGGCCTGATATGTGGGACCGTTCTATCATGATGGCCGAAAACCTTAAAATGGGTAAAAACTGTGTGAAGCATTTTTTAAATGGAGTAAAACTAATGAATTTTGTTAAGTGGGGTAAAAAGTGCCAAAAACTTGAATTCACTCTCTTTGAGCTGGAGCAATGTTTAGGACACAGCAAAATCACTTGTGCGTTGTGACACCGGCTGTGAGATGATAATTCCTTCTTTTTGCGGATAACGAGACCATAATTCCTGCATACATCATAATAATTGACGTGCATTATAGTAAAGAATCGAGGATGAGATAAAGGCTTTGATTGTGACGTCTTAGGTTATTTTCGAAACCTCCACTGGCGTGCTTGAACTCAGGTTCGGGGCATCTTGACACAGACTTGTGGGAAAACCTGCATCCTGTTGCGTTCTTGTGTCGAAAAATTGCTCACGATTAATGACTAACATTCGTTTGATTGATTCGACCAGTAATATTATTCCGTTTGTTCGTGTTGCTAAGTAGGTAACGATTTATCGTAGGAGATTAGATGACGAAAAATATCTCGACTGCTAAATACACCAACAGCCACACTTCTACTATCCTCTTGTTTTGATCCCATGTATTATAGTACGACTACATTATTATCATCCGATATTCCTACGCGATAAGGCCATCGACTTTTCTGGTTTGTTCGATTCAAGTCACGGCATCTGAAAATATCCTTGCAAGAATTCAAGCAATTATTTGCAGGGAAGCATACTAGAATTGACAACTCAACTACTGTCAAAATAAAATAAAATTTGTCAACTCAACTTGTTGATTGCTTATAGCTAGTTCGTTAAATCCATGATGAATCTGTAAACAATAGAAGCCTATTACTTCGTACAAGGATTTGCTCAAAAGTAGAAAAGAAGTTCAAGAACACCAAGGATCTGCATCTTTTATATATAGGTCGTGTGCGAATTTTGTTTGATGTATCCCTTGATACAACACCACAGTTAAATAAAGCTCCCGTTACAAAAAATTAACCTTACAAATTTGGTAGAAATCAAACACACACGGCAAATTGTATTGATTGTGCTACTGAATTTCCGGTCAAAAATTGTGCTACTGAATTGATATAAGCATGATGCCGTCTTATATTAATCCATGGAGATATCGGTGCTTGCTGAAAGGAACGTATAATTCAGGTCTCACCGAATGTGTTGAACCAAAAGCAAATTCTTTTGGGGGTTCAGTGAGTGAAATTGTAAACCTTGTAATTGAGTTTCATGGCCGGGTCAAGCGATTTCCACTTGGAAATCTACGGTTACGGTTATAAGCTACTTACTGACAAAATGCTGAACTAAACTGAAGTGAACACACAACATATCAAGCTTAAAACTCGATCACTAGCTAGGCTTACTTGATCGAGCACAACTAGCAAGACTATCTTGGGTTCAGCATGGCAGCATCGTCCTGGTTTACCTCGGAGTAGATGTGGTCGGCGTTGGGGTCGGACCCCTGCGCGGGCAGCCCGAGCGCGGCGCCGATGCCGGCCACGGCCGGCTGCAGCTCCCGCACGGACAGCCTTCCGTCCCCGTCGGCGTCGAGCTCCCTGAACTTGCTCTCCGCGAACATGCCGAACGCCTCCCTGTCCCCCACCAGCTCCCGTATCTCCGTCCCGTCCACCACCACCTTCTGCCGGTCTTCCTTCTCCCCACCCTGCCGCTTCTTCGTCTTCCTCCGCCCGAACCAGCTCCTCTCCATTGCCTTGCCTCCGTGTTCTTTATATACTGATGGTACTACTGCGTGCCAAACGAGAAAAAGTTGCACCGGGCGCCGCCGGCCTTTTTTTTTCCACTACAGGCAGCTCTAGGATCAGGAGACGGGAATGAAAAGCATTTTGGAAAGGAAATCAAGGAACCGGCCGGGGAAAAAGTTTGGGAGTGGTCGGCGGCTGGATAACGCGCGTGCACGGCCGGGACACGCGCGTAGCAATCACGCTTTTGATTTTTATTTTGTACTGCACCGGGCACAAAAGAAACCGTAATCACGAACTCACGGCACCGTGGGATCAATTCCCAGTATCGGGTTGCTTCATGCTCCCTCCGTCGAACATCAAGTGATTCAAATTTGTTCAAATATGAATGTATCCATGTCTAAAAAACGTTTAGATATATGTAACAGAAAGTCACTTTATATGGGAAGGAGGGAGCATGTGTGAAAGTGTCGATCGGTTTTGGTTTCTTTATTGTTCCGAGCTCTAGTTACAGTAGAGATAGAAAAAGGACGGATCGACATAGACTTGTTTGTTTTGATCGATGTGGTTCCTTCTCCGGTGGGAGAAAGCATCATGGTCGGTGCGGGTCTCCGTCGTCGTGGCCGGGCACCATGGCCAACAAAAGCGACGACGACTGGTAGTGGTAGGGCCGTCGGTGTGTTTTCGTGGCTGTGCACAGCTGCAATTAAAGGCTGTTGGAGTTTTCTTTGGGTGGGATATTATTGATCAGCGTTTGACAAACGACAAGGATAGTTAGCTAATCCAGCCAGGGCTCGCTTAAAACGAGTGAAAGAGAAAAGGGAACTCGTCGTCATCTCCTGACCTTTCCGCCTGCTTTAGCAATTGACGTCTGCTCGATCGAGCTCGTCTAGCTTCTAAGCAAGGGGAAAAAATGATTGCCGTGCCAAGTTAGCTTCGTGGACACACAAGTTTGATCGAGGTACGATCTAAGATTTCCTCGCGAAGAATTTTAGACGCGACACCCAGCTATTTAGGAATTCTACAGGCATAAATAACATAACGGGAGATGTTTCATGTCTTTCTGAAAGACCAATGTATATTCTGATAATGTTATGGCTCTCACTATGAGTAGCCATTCCCAACAGGCCAACACTTCACTGCTTCTAATGTTGTATACTTGGGAAAGTCAAATTGTTGCATTTAGCCAAAGTTTCTGCAAAATGATCTAACTGTACAAATCACATACAAACTAACATACAAATGAACTAGGCCATTGAAGAATGTGAACTAGGCAGTTTCAAACTGCAAGCTGCACTGACCACCTAGTCGGCAAAATTGTAAAACACAAGAAGCATGGCCCACCAGTCTAAACTTTGAAGTATGCCTAAAGAATCAAGAAGATACACGCGTTCATTGCAAATGCAACCAATCTGTATATACATATGCCCAGTGGTATTTACAACTCCAAGCACAGAAACGGGCAGGTAAAGATGGTAACTCTGAAACTCAATCAGATATCATCCCCACCAAACAGCATGACACTCTAAAATTCAAAAGAAAGGAGCAACGCAATGTGCAAGAAAAGAACGGTCTGCAGCTAATTTCCTGCAGGACCCTCAGCGATAGCACGCCTCCTTAGCTTGGCGCGAGTCACGCGGATGGTCTCTTCCATTACTGTCTCCTCTAACGCAGGATCAAGCTCTTCCGTGCCTTCTGCAGCGTCGTCAGCCTCATCGACGACCATATTGTCCACTCCATCGGCTTCAGGGGATGGAGGAGCCCTAGGCTCAGACCTTGGCACAGTAGTGTCAGCAACTGGAGCCGGAGCCGGGTCGGCGGCAGTTTTGACGTCGCTTTTCTTTGTGATCTCATCAGGTTTCGTTGAAGATGCAGCTGTTGTTGGTCTCGAGGATGCCACTGGACCAGCTTTCGCAGATGTTTGACGCTTGATCTTGGGGGAAACAGGTTTGGTCTCCTGAGACTGCTGTGCCATAGCTGCTTGCCGAGCAGCAATAGATGCTGCTCTGCGCATAACAGGTGGTGCTTGTTTTTGTGGTTGCTGCTGCTGTACCTGCGGTGCTGGTTGCTGTTGTTGTGGCTGATGTGGTTCCTAAAGGAAATCAAAACATGATTTTATTATAACTGCATTTGAAACTTTAAGGATATCTTGAAGATGGGTACAAGTGCATATTTCCATTCCTAGTCTGAAACTGAGAAGCTTCCAAGGCGCACTAAAATTAGCTCAGATTTATCCAAAACCTAATCTTGTGCTAACCATGCATCATGCCATAGAGCAGACCTTAATTTCTTGTGCATTAGTTTGTACAACATATAGAAAGAACATCCAAATGGTGTAATTTTCTGAGTTTTAACATTGGTAAATGAACTTATATTTAAATACTCCCTCCATTCCACAAAACAACTCATATAGATTTGTGCACTTAAGACCAATGCAGCTGTCGTTTCTAGCGCCTAACCACTCATATTGGGTTAATAGTAAATGGATGTGACTAGTTATTGGCCGGATGCGGTGCGGGTACCAAGAGAAAAATGTGGTGTATTGTGGAACAAATGAGAAAAAATTATATGAGTTGTTTTGTGGAATGGAGGGAATACAGAATTGAATTACTATCTAAGCGCTGGCTAAGGCTCCATTTCATATCATGGTAGTAAAGTTTGGTTCAGCCACCTTCCAATATCTGGGTGTTTGGCTACCGGTTTTCCTTTTTGAATCAGTTTGCACACGCATAGGCTACCACAAACTGAGCCTCAAGATGTCATCAAACTTCTGATTAGAAGTGAAAATACAGTTCAGGTAAGTGCCACCAGATGGCAGATATGAAACTGTGAGTATTTTTTAATTCACTGGAGGGACATTAGAAATTCGATAAAATGTTGGCGAATTACCGGTTCCTATGTAGTTAGCAAGTGGAAATATATACCCCCCCCCCCCCCCCCAACCACCACCAAAAAAAATATCAAAATATATGATAACACAACAATATTTTGATGAGTGTAGCATAGTACTCATATATCAAGTGTTCAGTATTGTTTCTGTGTTTTCGCAATAATGCCACTTGTGATTCTCCTGTGACTAAAGTCTTTTGTCAGGCCATGGTAACAAAATTACACAACACTTCAGGATGCAAATGATGTAAAGCTAGAACTTTCTAATATCAGCTTAAAAAGAGGCTTCAATAATTTATGTTATGGCTCAAAGGGGAGCTCTAATGCTATCAAGGCATATGATAGATTCTGCATATTTTATATGCATCAAAGTAGTTCACTATACACCACCATATACAAATCTATGCTCACTTGGCCCATGAGCTTTCTAAAAAAGACAGCATATCCAGCCTAAAAAAATGATACTGCTGTTCATAAAGTACAATACATTTGGGGTTTGGGTTTGCCAGAACACTTGGGCCATCTTTGTATTCTCATGGGACAGAGATTATATCCACCTCACAAATTTACGTGGAAATTTAGAAGCCATCATATAACGCAATAACTGTGTTTTACTCCTATCATGCAGTGGAGATCAGAAAAAGAGAAAGTCAAGCGAGTCATAAAGAGGTTTCAAGATTGTAATAGTGTCCTATGATTTAGCTTGCAGACTATGTCTACCAACAAGGAAGCAGCAACTTCTCCAAGGAGATTATATACTAGCATTTTCACAAGTTCAAGATTCATGCAACGGTTGTTCAGTGATCACAAGCATTGATGCTTACGGTCCTTCATACCATCTCAAATTGTGGGTTGAAATAATAGATGTTGCTTTAGCTTCCTCTTTTTATGGCAAAAGCACACTCCAAAGAAGTTTTGTCAGCATACAGAACAGATCAATGCTTAGTACATTACTGATTATTTTTCAAGAAAATAACTCCACACACCAACTTAAAAAATATCATTTGGCAATGGCAGTAAAGGCATCTTGCATAAAAAATATAATAACTAGTATGCTAGAATTGCTTCAGAAGCGCACAAAAGAACTTGAGCTTTGGTAACTGAATAAGCACCATGGCACAAGGCATTGAGCATCCCCAGGGTGAAAAACATCAATTGTTTCAACAGCTTTGACCTGAAGGAATATAATACAGTCGGTATGATCCGCACCTGAGAACGTTGTAGCTTTGATCTTTGGGATGGCGACTGTGAAGCAACATACTTCAAAACATCAAAGAAGGTATTTTGTCCTACAGCAGCGGCCTTCTGGAAATAAACGACAACTACATCACTGGCCCTAGCTCTCAGTTCAAGCAAATTACGGTCGATTTCATTCTCATGCTGTGAAATATATGGCTTAAAGAAAGTCCCATAAATGTAGGTAGTTCCCTGCAATGAAAGTACTCATCAGGCAAATGTGGAGAAGACGCTACAAAATAGAAGTTGCATGGGACAAACTGAGTACCTTCGTCCTAGGGTACCACAAGTATATAAAGAACATCAGCTTTGCCTCTGAGTAAAACGGCAGCCTGCAACATTAGCACATGCATGATGGAACTTATGTTAGAAACTGTTCAAAGACTTGGTGAAAGAATGCAACTTTTGGTAGTCTTACCATGATATTGTTAAATCTCCAAACCTCTCCATAACTGTCATGAGAGCAACTAAAATCCTAGACACAAGAAACAAAATTTGCAAGATTATTCACTTGGCTAATGTTGTGAACCTCCTATCATAGAATTGAAGGAACCGCCTTACCAGTATTGACACCAAAATATGAGCTGCTCGATCTCAGGTTTGTTCAGTTCAACAGTCTTGTAGCACTCATATGCAGGATAGGCGTAGCCGAAAACCAACCTGCATGCAAATTGTGTATAAGAAACTGTACACGAATGAAAAGTCAGTGCTTCATGAGTTCATTCTAATCCCCACCAAAAACATTATGCCCGTGCCTTATTATCAAGTTCTTTTCCATGTATGATTTTTTTTTGTAGGTGCTCATGTTATAACATGATGCATATCTATGAATTGTTTGAGCATTTCTGAAGATGCAAAAGTAGGTCAACCCTAAAATCAAGCACCAACCCTTGCATGTATAAAATCCACACTACTTTATTTTAGTGTTTGCTATGCTCTACAATAATCAATTGGAGGCTTGGAGCAATTAGTCATTTGAATGTGCACTGAATTTGAGGCTTTGAGCATCTCAGCATAACTCAATGGATTATTTGAGGCACACCCACGAAAGAGCTGGAATGTTTACCAAACAAGCACACAAACAAGACCTAATTCAGAGGCAGCTTCCAATTAAAGATGTCAAGGATACAATGTTGAAAATATTTGTTCAAATCGAGCCTAGAAACTGAGTGTTGACATTAATTGGTAGAAATCCAAATTAAATCAATGTGCGAAAACAACAAACCGTTATCCGATCCGCATTTCTCAAAAATCTATAAATTGAGTATCAGACAATAATAATCTTAAAAAAGAATCAATCTGCATCAGACTAAACGAAGAGAACATTTGACCGTTGTGCAATGCATTGAAAATTTACTCCCATGCTCCTCGACCTCGAGACAATAATTTTTAAATGCATTGAGTGCTCCCGGTTCCCTGTTTAACGCCGGGAAAGAAGGTTGACAAAACCAACAATAAGGAACACATATTGCGAATTGTTTTTCCAAACAAAGTATACGGATGACAGAAACCAAGAAAATGATTCTTAAGCCCTCTGAATGGAGGCCCATGCATCCTCATTTCAAGATAAAAAGAAGAAAACCATGCCTTGAATCACTTTCCAAATTCAAAATGTTCAACAACTGCCAGGACCACATTTGAAGGAATCAACGGAAGGGGAGTGCTTACAGGAGAATCCTGGAGAGGAAGCCGCCCATCATCTTCTCCGACCGTCTGCGCACACCCAGATCCAGAAAGACAAACACAAATCAAACGATATGACCAACACCGAAAGGAAATCGCGACATGAAACCTGAGGAACCGCAAAGAGAACCTCAACTGAAGAAGGGATCTGGACGGAAGGCGACGACGGGAGGAATGCCGAGCGGATGGGTCCGCGCCAGACGATGAAGATTGCGTCTTCCCCTCCTTCCCTCTACGCTGCCCCTCCTCTGCCACGCCTAAAAATACCTCGTAATGCGGCGGAAATGGAAACGGAATGCGGAGAGGGAGAGGGAGAGCCGGAGAAGAGAGGCGAGCACGTCCGCCGTCAGCTCGCCTCCAACTCTAACCAACCCCTCCCTCTCTCGTGCCTCTTCTTTGTTTCCTTTTCTTTACCGGTTTATAATAAGTGGGATGTACCTGGGAACATTTCTTTAACCGGTTCTCAAATGTCCCCCTGTCTCACTCTATTGGGGTGTAAGCAAGAAAATTCAACGGCATGTACTTTTATACTCGGTCGTACGAGTACATCATACGATTATTATACTAGCGTGCTTCATTCTCCCCTCTTGTGCCTTTTCCTCCTTATCCAACCGTTAGCAGCAGTATTTCTGCTTTCATTAAGCTGCAGCTCAAAAACCTCCCAGGACTCCAGGAGATAATTAATTAACCTCTGTAGAAATCAGTATATAAAAAAAGGTAAAAATCATCTGATGTGTCTGTTGTATGATTGTGGCATCATCACGCTTCAGGTCCTAGCACGGATGCCTACTCAGCTTAATGCCTTAATGATAGGATGCATGTATAGCTTAATGATTGTACTGCCCCAATTAATCATTTTTCCAGAATTATTGAGACACGGCGCCACCATCTCTTCAGCTGGTAACCGTATAGCCACCGTAGTAGTGTAGTATACCGATTAATCATCTGACCTAGCATAGCGTTTTCTGGTCGGAAGTTGCATAGGATCCAAGTAACACACACCTTCCCTCTTTTCCTTTGCGACCTACCCCGGCCGATCTGCAGCAAAAGAGACTGTAAAGCTCTCACCGGCAGTGAGTGGCGAAGTGGTTAAGCGCGGCAGAGTGAGTGAAGTGAGCGGGCAGAGTAGTAAACAACGGAGAGCTAGCTAGCTAGCTAGCCGCTAGAGCTTCGGGCGCACGGCTCAGATCGAAGGTGGATTGGCGGCCGTAGGACAAAGACAGCGGGGAGGGACGCATCTGGTTGGTTGTTTTGGTGGTCGACATCGAAGGTGACCACGGGACGGACACGCTCCCGAGCCGCAACGTGGGCATGCAAAAAAATGGCCTAGCTGCGAACTGACCAAGTTCAATTGGTTGGTTTACTGTAGTGGAACTAGCCCACCCACGTTCAAGTTTCAGACTTGGTATGGGTGATCACATTTTTTAGATTTGTTTTAATTGGCGTTGTGGTTTGAGAGTGACGTGCCCGTCAACTACGATACGAGGCCCATGTGGTGATTTCATCAATCTCAAGATGATCGGCCGGTGGCTCAGTCTCTCGAAAGTGCTCATAATCATGGAAGCGAGTGTACGTGCGTTCATAGAAACGAGTTTACGCGCGTGTGTGAGTGAGTGTTTAAAAAAAATGGCCTAGCTAGAAGCCGTAGCACGTACTAGCTGTGTGTGTGCAGTGCGCGCACATGCGCGCGCGCGCTTCACATCGCCGGTCAAATCTCGGCGCAGCGAGCGAGCAGGTACCGTTTTGTTCCCAGGCTGTCGCGGTGATATACGTAAACGGCTGGGAACGGATAGATCTCTCTGGCGAACGAAAGATATATAGCGTCCGTTCGGTAAACCGGCAGCTTTGTTGAGCGCGGAGGTGGTAGACACGGGTGACCCGAATATGCGACTGCAGGCGTAGGCACGTGAGCACGTTCCGGCTTTTGGACGGGAGGGTATGCCATGATTTGATTTGCCGTGCATGCATGGGCACGGTAGTCCCGAGATTGGTTCTTCCTTCAGTTCAAGTATGTAATTCTACCTAAACAAATCAGGAAGGTAGAATTAAACCAGCATTGCCTTCAAGATTAGGATTTTTTTCTTCCTAAGTGCTTAAAAGTGCCTATGCACTTTCTTCCAACATAGGGTGCACACACTTCCGTGACGTCTGATTGAGCATGAGGCACGGGGAGCGTCCGATTATTTTGTTGTCAGTCCCTATCCACGGCGCTTCTATTCGGACAGGGGTGGACGCAGTAAATTCGGAGCGGGCCCAGCTGTCACTCACTCGTCTTCCTATTCCCCTCACTTTCCCCTCCCCATCTCCGTTGTCTCCGTCGGCAGGCGATTTTTCAAGTGCATGTTGGGTTGGCAACAACGGCTGGATTTCGGCGGCGAGGGGAGGCGCAGCGGGAGTGAGACGGTGCACCGGTTCGGCTAACGGCAAGTGGCGCGCGTTGTGCCGTGCGGCTGGCGGGGCTTCACCGTCGTTTTATGCGCGCGATGGCGACACCCGGTGAGTGCGATTCGGTAGCTGCATGTTGTGCTGGTGATTGTTGAGGGGGTTCCTGGTCGCCTAGGTTGTTTTTCGGGGAGCAGCGAGCGCTGTATCGAGCTCGATGGGGCACATAGAACAGCGGGGGTCCATTTTGTCCTCGATTTTTTCAGAGACGAGGGTGCGTGCGGCATCTGGCAAGGTCGATTTTGGGGCGGGGAAGCTTCATGTTTTTGCGCGGTCCTTTGCGTGGTGGGGGCAGGGGTGATTGGCGGGGTGGATTTCCCGTTTTGTCTGGGGTCGTCTTCGTGGATCGTTGAGAAGTGTGTCGAGTTGGACGGGTCGAGCAGCTTTTTCCATTGGACGGGGCGACCTAAGCAAGTTCCGTTGGAGTTCTAAATTGCTGCCTCTGAAATCCCTTAGTGCTTTTTCCCGTTGTTTGTAGCTGGTAATTTCAGCCCAATTTCAGTTGTTTTTCCCTTGTGTTTTTCACCTAATCTCGTGCCCGCAGTAAATCCCTCTTAGCAGTTTTTGCTTGTTGTGTGGCCGTTCGCTTTGGGCAAAATCATGTGCCGATTTTCATCCTTCCCTTCATCCTTTGTCCCTTTTTCATGGCATGGTTAGAGAGGACAGTTTTAGCTGTTGCTTCCTTCAGTAATTGCCCTGCCAAAAGCATATTCCTATCATATTCCTATTGTTTAGTTTGTTGCTCTTTTTTGTGAGACTGCCAATTTCCTTCGGTAATCATGCGTGTGATTGCGTCGTTGAGTATAACCTATGGCATCATCTGTACACACACTTTCGAGTATTTATGTTTTTTTTAGTTTCTCTTTTAGCTAAATTCTAGTTGTGTATATGTTGTTGTTATGGGTTTGCCAATGTATTTTTAGAGCCACGTGTTGTTGTTTCTCTAGTATTGGGATACCTCCTAATTGTTGGTTCTAGGGATTGCCCCAAATTCGATTTACTCTGTGTTGTGCTGAACATATCAATTTGCTCTGTGCTAAACACTTCTATTCGCTCTGATTTTTGCTTGTCGTGAAATAGGAGCTGAAATGCATATTAGAAGTTCCATTACGGGCTAACATTTTTCTGAAATAGGAGTCACATGATTAAGCATTCAATTTGGCCTTTTCAGTTTACATTACTGTTTAGGGTCTCAATGACAGTTTCACAAGTTGTTGGAGTAATCAACTACTCCCTCCGTCCTATATTAGGTGCCAAAATATTACATGTATCTAGACGTATTTTAGTATATAGATACGTCCATTTAAAAAAATTTGAGTCCTTAATATGGGATGGAGGGAGTATTTTTAGTAAAAGTCGCATGCCTCTGTAGCAAAATTTTGAATTTGAAGTTGCCAACCTAATTACCCTTTTTGCTTTATCATATATGGTTTCCTCTCTGCTTTGTCAACCATTAACTAGAAATTGTATTAGAGAGTCAACTTTTTGAAGCAATTTATGCATCATTTAGCAATTCTTGCTTTCAATTTCCGTGATAATTTGTTGCTTATTCAACAACTCAACTATTTTTGCGTAAAGGTTGCATCTCTAGCAAAATTTTGAACTAGAACTTGCTAGACTAGTTACCCTTTTTTTTGCTTTATCACATAGATTGCTAGACTAGTTACTCTCTTTTGCTTTATTGAGTAATCATCTCTCAACCGTTGACTAAATTGCATTACAGAGTCGATTTTTTGAAGCAATTTATGCATCATTGAGCAAATTTTCCTTTCAGTTTCTGTGATAATTAGTTTCTTATTCAACAACTCAACTATTTTTAGTAAAAGTTGCATCTCCAGCAGAATTTTGAATTAGAACTTGCTAGACTAGTTACTCTCTTTTGCTTTATCACATAAGTTGTTTTCTAATCTGTCAACCGTTGACTAGAAATTGCATTAGAGAGTCAATATTTTGAAGCAGTTTCTGCATCATTGAGCACTTTTTTGCTTTCAATCTCTTTGATAATTACTCCCTCCAATCCATATTAATTATCGAAATATTAAATGCATCTAGACGTTTTTTAGGCGTAGATACATCCATATTTGATCAAATTTGAGACAATTAATAGGGATCGGAGGGAGTAGTTGATTATTCGACAACTCAACTATTTTAGTAAAAGTCGCTTGACTAATCAACTATTTTTTAAGTAAAAGTTGCATCTCTACCAAAATTTTGAATTAGAAGTTGCTACACTAGTTACCTTTTTCGCTTTACCATATAGTTGATCTTTGAACTGTTAACCATTGACTGAAAATTGTATTCGAGATTCAAATCGACTAGAAATTGCTTTTATCATATTATGGACCTAGCAACCGCAGATAACAGAAAACATACGTCTTATAGCTGCTTCTTTTGAAGGGTGAAGCAAGCAATATAGGCACATGCCTCAGTAATATAGTTGCTTTTTTTAATGCAACTTCTTGTTTCAGGCTACGTCCTAGAACCTTTTTTTCTTAATTAGTTGCTTACACATATGTTTAGCATAATCTTTGTTGCTTTTTTTCTTTCTCAATATACCTGAACACACATAGGGCTCCCCCTGAAGCTGCTTTTTTAACTTTAGGTGATGTAGGTATTTAGTTGCTCACACAATGCCTTATATTTGCTTCCCTTTTCTTTTTCGTAACCTATATGCTTTTGCCTAACCATGCTGGCTATATGAAATCAGTTTGTTGCTTTTTCCCCTTTTCACGCTTGATCCATTGATGTAGGTTTACTACGTACTTTTTTAGACCTGACATATTGCTGCTTAAAAGACATGATGCAGCAAGCTAATAAGCATGTGTTGGGGAGTGGTAGGAAGCTAACATAATTGCTCTATAATCATTCAGATGCTTCACAATTCATTTAGTCAGTGCAACTTTGTTTTAGGTTAGGTATGGTCTTCTTTCCCCTCTTTAGAACCTTTTGCTAATTAGTTACTTATCTATATATTGAGATTTTAGGTTGTCACCTTTTCTTTGTCAATATAATTGCCCACACCTGCCCTGTTCCTAGGTGATATATATTTTTAGACTTTTGTTCATCATTGAGATTGATAGGAAATTCATTTAGGTCGATCACACCCATCTGTATCATAGAAGAAACATCAGTAACATGTGAATAGTTGCATTTTCTAATCAACATGACAAATGCATCTTTTTTTAACTAAACTGGTTTCCCACTGTTTTTTTTACCTTTTTGATGAATTTCTTGGTATGAACAGGTGCTTGGCAAGTTTCTTTGTCTATATCTGTAGAGCGAAGCAATACAGAGGCTAATAATGTGAAGCAATCAGTGGCCATGAAGGAGAAAGCAATTTCTTTGTGCATGTTGAAGAAGCAGAAGTTCCTGTGACCGTGCACCATTATCAAGGATTTTTTATGTGTGTATAGTTTGCTTTCCCTTGGAGGCTTTAAACATGTGTGTGCTTCTCAATGACAACTAAGCAGGAGTTGTATTCTTTTATGTGCAACAAGGAAACCAAACTGACCTAATCGACATGTGGTTTGTGTGTGTTTGCTTGATAGATCCCTACGGCATGCCCACTTAATGTCCAGGGCATATCTCAATTCTGGTATGTTCCAGGGATTGGGAAACATGCAAAATTTCTCCCTTAGGAGAGCAACTTTTGTGCAAAACTGAGCCTAACACTCATGTCTCCTCAGTTTTGCACAAAAGAAAGCTTCGGCCCATGTGTCTTTTGTGTTGCCTAATCAAATTTCTTGCCCAGCTGCAGCATGCCCACTTATTACCAGTGTAGATCTCAATTCTAGTATGCTCTTGGGATTTTGTTTTGGAAAAACATGCATAATTCAGTTGTTTTGTGTCCCTTAGGAAAGCAACTCTGTGCAAAACTGACCTAATCAACATGTGTTCTTTCCTCTGTGTTGTCAGTTTAATTTTTCTTGCCTAGCACCTAATTTCCTGGTCGGATCTAAGTTTCTGGGAACAAGTTGTGTTCTATGGTTGTTTTTTGGGAGAAGCAAGCGCTTGATTTGAGGGGTTGGGCAATTAACTTGCTGCCAGATCAATGGGGCTTGTGAGAGAGTCAGCTCCGGCAACTTTGATTAGATTCAATCAAGATAGCATCCATGACACTTCACGTAGCAGGGGAATTTCGTCCAGAGTTCTTTGGGGAAGACGATCCCCTTCTCGTTTTCCGATCTGAAAAGGTGGAGGGGCGAGCTGCTTTATTTTGCGCGTTGTGTGTTGCCAGCCTGTCGGCGGTTATCTCTGGGTTGGGGAGCGTCGGGCAGCCAAGCGCGCTGGGGGGATCTCTGTCGCGTGGGGTGCGAGGACCAAAACTTTCCGTTAATTGTAGGGTGGTTAACCGTATTTAGGCTGTGCACTCTCAACGGGGAGAAAGTGCATGGGCACTCGCTAGCACAGTCTTTTTTTCTTTTACGGGAATCCAAAACTAGAGCAACTACTGGATTTTTTTTTCCGGTACTAAATCTGCGATAACCACGGTAATCTGAAATCCTGACAATTTATCGAACGGGATTTGAATCAAAATTTGAATTCATTTTCTTAAACTGATTATATGTTATACATACTCCGTATGTAATTCTACAAAAGTAATTAGAGTATATGATGGAAGTAGCCATCTCTCTTAATTCGAGGGCCATAGGTTATTTGTGTCATCAATTCCAATTTTTTTAACAAACATGATTTATACGTGATAAACCAGATAACCAAAATCTTAGTCCCATGTCCCTTTGTTTAGAGGGTACTGTAACTCATATTAGTACGAATTTACCATCTTGCACTGGTGTGTCTCGATGGTTACGTGGATTAACGAGAGGTTTCACTCAGACAGAATGTAGTTGACGCTGTCTCTGATACTGCACAACAGTTTCTCTTCATCTGTCCTGACAGTCTGCTCCTCATAAATTTTGCTCGACAGACGTACATGGGCCTTTGGGGATCATAATTGGCAGGCGAGGGGACTGGTGGTTTAGTGATCAGTCACCAGCGTCATGGATGGCACTAAGCCCACACTGACAACGATATACTTCATCAGCATTTAGCTGGCTGGTTTGTTCTTATGTCGTCACGGCAACCTAACCTTACCTACTTACTCACTACCTTCAGAATCATGATTGCTTCATGAAGACTAACATTTTTTCGCGGGGAATGAAGACTAGCTACTACAATTAATTGAACAGTAGCCACGTCAAGCACAGGAGCTTTACAAACAGGACTGTGCATTCCTACAGTCAACTTGGAGATCGGCGTACTTCCAACGATCTTATTGGTGTGGTTAAACAATCCCACGGGCAGATGGGAACAGAAGTCACTTGTACTACTGATCTAGTACTCCAATAACCGTAGTTACCGTACGTCAGCTTTATCAGTGTGACACCATCCTTGTATGCGTGAAGAAATTAACTAGCCAAGTTTTTTTTTACGTAGGCTCAACAAACTACTTCAAGTCTAGTTACTCTTTTAAACTTGTAGGCCAGGACATAATAAAAATGCGCAATAATTATGCAATCAGCCATAAATAAATACAGTTCAGTATCTGTATCAGCTTATCCGCAAACCATAAAATATGCTGTCACAACAAATCAAATCCAATGCCACGCGTCATGGCTGGGACAATATCCTAGTTAAAGTCCACTCAGTTAAAGAAGATACAGTGATGATTGCATGTGAAGGTCTAAAGGCGAAGATCCCAAAATTAAAGAGAAATCAATGCTTACTTTTGTAACGCTGCGTACCATAATAAAGCTGGTAGGAAACTTTCTTTTTTATTTGTATATACACATATCATGCATGCAATCAGCTTTGCAATAGGGCCCTCTTCCACTTCGCTTTGCTAGCTGATTGTATAGCTCGATAACTTCAGAACGGATAATGGTACGTAAGTACGTACGTACTTTAGCCAGAAGGCATCAGCCTAATAACTTCCTAAGGCTTTGAGCAGCCACCTAACGACAGCCCACACACTCTCACGTAGTTTAATCGGGACGATCGATCTTCGTTGAAAAACAAAGTTGATACAAACAGCTTATTTTAGTTTATGGAGAGAGATAGCAAGCAGAAAAAAATGTTGTAGTACCTCCGTTCATAAATATATAAGCTGCGGTGGTTTGGTTTTTTTTTTGGAACCGGCCCACCTAAATTTAAGTTCTAGATTTGTCATGTGTGATCACATTTATCTGAATTTAATCGGTGATATTCTTTCAGTGGTAATGGTAGGTGATGTACCCATCAACAGCGAGTTATTTGTGATGACTTTGTTAATCTCTCAAATTTTGCTGGCCTCAGCCTCTCATAGGTGCTTGTAGAGATGAGTGTAAGTGTGTGTTTGTGGTCTACATAGCGGGAGCCAACGAGCGGCCCAACTTTGGCTATTTCAGAGTTGGATTCTCGTTTCCGGTGGAATTAGTGGGTCTTTCGCGTCGTGTACCTTTATATTTAGCATCGAAGCCTATGGTTGTTTGGTGGTATCAGTTGTGTTTGTGTGGCAGACGATGGTTGTGATCTTGTTTTGAGTTGCTGGTTGTTTTGGCCTGGCCCTGAGCTCGTAATTACATTCTCTTTACCAATGCATCGATCGCAAGTTTTGCGCTTTTCGAAAAAAGAGTTCGGTTACGAAATCCGGCGGATGCACAATCAAGGATGACACCAAGGCACGATATTTGTTAACGAGGTTCGGATGAAGCTTACATCCCGGGGGCATGACTACGGGTGCTCCTCCCCTTGTAATACCGCAACACTGGTCACCCTGGGCGCCGGCACAAGCCGTCGGCTCTCCCTGCAAGCCTATTGCTATTATTTTGTCATGATCTCTTTGCGCTACGGGCTACCCCGCGGTGCCATTATATATTAGGCCCCGGTTACACGTGTTCGACTCCAGCACCTAACCCTCCGCTAATTTTAAGTCCAACTGTAACCTTACTTGTACACATATTCGATACATATGTCAACAATCTCATCTAGTCAATTCGTTTGGTTTTTCAAAAACTTCATGGCTACACTTGTACATATTCGGTTTTATACCGTTTCTTCACCAAAGGCAAGGGAACACAGTAGATGCGAAGAGTAAAACTTATGATGACTACTGCGGAATCTAATTTGTGTCTGTATCAAGGGACTCTATTGCTCATGTTTGTTGTCTATTGGCTGTACTGTCTTTATGTAATTAATTAATAAAGTTAGTTCGTTGCTTTTTAAAAAGCTTCCATTTCCCGGTCCAATTCCTATTTTTCCGTTCAGTTTACTCTGTGACGCAAATCATCGTCAGATTTTTGTGTCAATCATCGGCAGATTTCACTTGGAAGTAAACCTTGGTCCTCCGAAGACACACTTCCAAGTGCCTGGCAACCTTGCGTACAAGCTTTTGGGCTCCGGTAAGTTTAAGCGATGTGCAAAGAGAATCTACTGAGCCTGCCAGAAGCCTCCTAGCGGTAATTCAAAACACACTAGAACATTGCTGTTTCCGAATCAGTCTCCCGCGCTTTTTGTGTATCACCGTGTTCATTTTTCATACTGTTGTTATATAGCGCGCGGTTAAACTCTCCGCCGTGTTTATTTCCTGTTCAGAAGATGACCATATTCCAGTACGGGTAAGCTTCAGACTGAGAGATGATTTGACTCTGACAGTCTTACCTCAACACTGTTGTCAGGCTGAGCCGCTGAGGCTGGGAGGGATGGCCTCGCTATGGTTCCGTTCCAATATTCCATACATACAGAGTACGTTACTTTGGGCATATTTGATCATATGCTCCACTTCACATCGCATTTTGATAATTTACCCTGTTTTGTCATAATTGAGTTACATCCACCGATCAGTTGACTCAAAAGCTTAAGCTACTGAAAAAAGTGAACAATATACTTCAGCATTTCCTCTTAAATCTAGGCTCCAACATGCCTAGGATGTGGATTCAAAGTGCCTTATTATATCTTACTTGTTTTAGTTAGGACTTAGGAGTAGGACTCGAGCTCATTCCTGGCTCTGGTAGCATAATGAGCACCCCTACAGATTGTGGCATATAACCTGGTTACTCATAAAGTCATAATATAAGCACTAAGACAGTGCAGAGTCACACTAATGTTGCTAACTTCTAAATTGGAAAGAACACTGTGTATGCCATACATTGCCAAATGTTCAACAAAAATATCCTCATTTGCCCATTCAGGGACAGACGTTTTCTGACATTTGAAAGGGGGTGCATACATACGTATATATTTACTAAACAAAAGATATATAATACAACATAAAACAATCAGATCAATCCTGACAGATACATCTCTGCCATGTATGACATAGCATCCTTAGATCAGATTCCTTACCATATCGCCGTTAGCCAGTAATGACAAAACCTTCAATCGTCATCATCCTTGAACTCCCTGGTTAGCCAACCAAACCACAAAACGATAAGACAACTCTTTTGTTCAAGCTAGATCCACTTTTATTTGGAAGATATTGGTGGTATAAGAAAACAACATATTCAGCGATCCACTTCTGTTCTCAGGAGAGGCATAAAAGGTCAATGGGTGAGAGTTTCCTATGCAATGTGACAAACAGTATAGGCAGGTGCAGTTAAGCAATTTTGTCATCTCTACATGAAACACCCCATGTATGAATGTATGATAGCTTCAACTATTTTTCTCAACATGTTAAGCATGATTTCATTTTGGTAACTCGATATTAAAACACAGAAGTTGTTGGATTAATTAGCATGGTTGTTCCAACGAAGAATACATATGCGCGTATGAAAACATTTCAGAGGAAAACCCCATTACCTGCGATCAAGATAACGTGGCTGAATGCCACTACCTTGGCACGTGGTGCATGTCAACGAGCCAATGCCATCACAGTTGACACACTTCGATACTTCAGATTCACCACTGCCAATTACTACGGTAACAGTGCCAGCTCCGGTGCAAAACCTGCATACCTCTGGAAAAATCAACGATTTCTTTTCAACATTCTGGTCAACTAGATGCTGTCACACATGAAACAAAACAAGAGTACACAGTAATGTACGTGATATGCACTATATCCAAGCCATCATATGTTTGTGACTTTCTGTTATGCCTAGCCATCATGTACAGACTTAAGAGTACAGTCTAATTGTTCAAAAAAAAATGCGAGGATAATTGTTCAAATTCACAAGTAGAAGTTTTTGTTAATACAAGGAAATGATTTCATTTAAGATATAGGTATTTCAGATAGGAGAATGGCTGCCATTTTCCATCACTCTTAACATCGATAACTCTGCTGCTTGGCAGCTTGGGCAATCAAAACTTAGTTCAAGAAATACAAAATTCCTTCATTAAGTTAATGGCTGACTCCTTTCTCCCAATGCCACCCGATTCTATTATGACACCGAAGAACTAGATGGAAACACTTTTTTTTTTAGACAATTGAGAAAGAGAAAGTCACGGAATAAAGCATAAATATAAATACATTTCGGATTCCTCACTCAGCAAATGCCACATATAATTGAGCCAAGTTACTATCAGACATTTAGACATACTCTTTGGCAGAGAAGGAAGATGTTTTAATTAAAGGTAGACGTGGTTATTGTTTAGCAAAATGTAATGCAAGTGTGGAACCGATTAAAATGCAAGCTAAACTAACCAGTTGGTTCATATATTATATGGAAATGTCCTGACAAAATCAACTTTAAAGCTTTTAAATTTCCAGCGATTCATCTCATTTTACATGTAATCAAGATACATTTAGATTTGACATCAGTGCACCATGCAAATTGTAACCAACATTAAAATCTATCCAAGCATGTAGAAAAGCCAAGGTTTAGAAAAGTAAATTCGAAGAATGAAGGAAACTAGGACATCAATCAGAGAGCATAATCACATACGCGCGCCAGAGCCGCTGCAGGGGAAGCACGGCTGCGTGTTGTCCCTCTTTGCCTGCATTGGTGGAAAGCAAAAATCAAGTTTTCAGCATTCGGAGTAAATAGCAGGGGAAAGTCAATTGAGCTAGGCTCTTCAGTTCCAGTAACTCCTAAATTTAGTTCATCAGACCCAATCGTCCAACAACTTCTTGTTGACGGGAAACAATATTCGCTACGAACCGGATCGAGGGATAACAGAAAGAACTCACGGAATTGTCGATTTGGTTCTCGTAGAAAATCGGGATACCTATCCCGGCGGCGACGCTGGCAACCCCGACCGTTATAGCCACAATCTGAATCCACCAAGAAAACGCGTTTTAGAACTCCGCGGGAGAGATCGAAGTGCTAACCTCCAAAGAACTGGGCGAGGCGGGCATTGTAGCTCTCTTGGCGCACCGTGTTCTGGTCGAAGTCGATGGCCTGGATACGAGGGTACCGCGCCCCGGGCCTCCGCCGCCGCGGCAGCGCCGCCATGGTGGTGAGCGAGCATGGCGCGGAAGAGAGGAAAGATGAGTGGGTGGTGGTGAGCGGCGAGGAGGAGGTGGCCATAGCTGCGTCCAGCGCGCAGATCAGACGCACCCCGCCCGTTACTGCTTCAGAAGTTCTGGCCTTGCTGAGGACAGAAGGTGAACAGCTCCTGCTGCGCAGCGCAAGCGCATCAGGTGCTTCAGCAATCAGCAGCGGCAACACGGCGATCAGGGAAAGCAGCAGGGGCACACGCAGGCTCCTCGCACCTCGCGGGCCATTCGTGGCCAGGTCTTGGTCTTTTCAGATATGGATATTATCCATTCTGGAAGTTTGGTAGCCTCTCAAAAACTCTACGCTTTGGATTGGGCCTTGGGAGCAGACCAGCTGCGGGTCGCTTTTAGCCGTTTTGCGCGAGCTGTAGTTTCTAGGCGCGGACACGTTGGGATTGTTCGCAAAATGTCCATGCGTCCCTGTGGAAAGTTTTTTTTTAAGTGAACTTCACGTTTTGCCACTTGCTTTTTAAATTTATGACAACGTTCATCATGTTTAAAATTCCGCGTCGCAATTTATCCCGAATTTGTTACATTAAACCTATTTAACATTTTTTTTCTCTCGATTTTGACTGGTTGGGCTCGTCAGTGAGGCCAGCATGGCCGGTGGTTGGGATGCCAAAACGTTAACCTGTCATAGCTTATGTCGTCGCACTGCTTGCTGGTTTGGTTAGGCCAAACCCACGCATCGGCCCCTTCGGCGATGCCACGAGCGGCGGGCAAGCGGCAAAATACAGGGCGACAAGGAGGACTGGAACAGCAGTGTAGAGATGGCCTTGGCAGGCCTCACTGCCAACGATTGCTGATTCATCACATGTTTCAGTTGGGGCTGGTTAGGGTTTTGAATTTGGATATAGCACATGTTCCAATTGGTGCGAGACCGGTGGGTAAGTGAGTTGGGCGAGTTGCAGGTCAGGCGGGGAAGCGGGATAGGAAGAAAATAAACAAGTTTACATATGAAAAACATTATCTCCATATTTCATAGTTTCATACTCATGGATCTCAACAAAATCCATACTCATGGTAATTAACTACTAGTTCCGTCCGGAAATAAGTGACTCCGATTTGTCTAGATTTGTACTCTCTCGTTTCATAATTCTTGTCGAAATATTACATGGATCTAGACGTTTTTTAGGAATAGATACATCTTTTTTTGACAAATTTGAGACAAGAATTATTAAACGGAGGAAGTATTTGTCTAAACATGCATGTTTTATACATACAAATCTAGACCAATCCGAGTAAATTATTTCCGGACGGAGGGAGTATTTTTATGAGACAGGATAATTAACTAGCTCGTTAGTATGTCTTTTATCTTGAATTAACAGGACATGCCATATAAAAATTGATACACAATTGCACCTAGAGCTAGCTTTTCTGCGTCCCTTGCCCCCATCGTGCGCCGGCCAAGGCCCATGGCCGGCAATTGGCAAGTAACATTGAGCATCCAATGCGCGCACATGCATGTAGCTCTAACTAGGAGCTAGCGCCTGGCAGCGATCACTAGCTACTCGGAACTTGGAGGTCCCGAAGGGTAGCCAGCCGGACCACCATGGCCAGTAAACCCTTGCCCATCCTCGGCGCCGAAGCCGCCTCCGGCAGCAGCCTGATCCACGTCCGCGCCTCCTCCTTGCTGCCACGCCGGGTCCCACGCCGGGACATGCCAGGCCGGCATCATCGGCGCCGGCTGCCCCATGGGCGGGTAGTAGTACGGCAGCCCTGCCGCGGGCGCACCCCCAGGTCCGGCTCCAGCGCCCGCGAAGCCGAGCGCGCTGCTGCCGGGCTCCTCCTTGGCCTCCTCCCTCGGCACGATGTCGACGAGGAAGTCGAAGACGTCGGTGCGCGCGATGGCGGCGGCGACGTCGTTGCGCTGCAGCGTGCGGCGCTTGTTCTCCTCGGCGTGGAGCCAGGAGCGGATGGTGAGCTCCAGGATGAAGAGCTCGCAGGCCTTGGCGAAGAGCACGGGCGCCTCGGCCGAGATCATGCGCACGTCCTCGTCCGCCTTCATGATCTTCTTGATCCGGGCCAGCGGCAGCTGGTGGTTCTTGAAGTCGGACGCCGACGCGCGCTCCGCCTCCTGACGCTGGTACGCCCAGAACGCCTGCAGCTGGGCCTGCTGCTGCTGGAGCAGGTGGTGCTGCGGCACGGCCGGCGGCGGCCCCGTGGCCCCGGCAGGCACCGGGGCTCCGCCGCCGGTCGTTGCCGGGGTCTGGGCGCTGTAAGGCAGCTGGTGGTTGTCCATTGCTTGCTCTTAGCTTTCGTGCCTGCATGGACAGATTGAATCAAGACGATTACGAGTTAGGACTTAGGAGTAGCATCAGAAATGATCAGTGCATCATGTTCCACGAGTCATATGTAATTAACAATGGCTACTAACCAGTTCAAGATACATGCATTAGGATGGTGCGGAGGCGACCATGCAGGCACGTAATCTTAATTGTAAAGTTTGGTAGATCAGAAGATGAGGATACGAGACTTGCTATAGGTGGCAAAGTGCAAATAAGGGGCCCTACTTATCTTTTTGCTAGCTAATCGTGCATGCATGTGTATTGTTCATGTGACAAATTCATCTCTCACGAATTTAGTTCCATTAACTCGACATTCCATCCAAGAGTTAAACAAGAAAAATGGATCGCATGCGATGCTAGTGTGTTAACCGATCCATCTTTCTGTTCAAAGTGTTTAAATTTTATTACTATGATAAAACTGCAGGTAGAATCTTAAGCCCGTGATGTGAAAAAAAAACATAGAATGAAATTAAGAGGGGAAATTAGCAGAAAACAGTTCGATCGATGGGCAGAAGTGTATTGATTGATGCGCAAAGACAGACACACAAATATATAGGTACGTATGCGTCAGATGGCAAGCAAAAACTTCGCTTCAAAATTAAGCTGCCGCAAAGCGAACGATCATAAAACCAAAAGCTAGCACAAGCATGCC
Source organism: Brachypodium distachyon (assembly GCF_000005505.3). Lineage (NCBI taxonomy): Eukaryota > Viridiplantae > Streptophyta > Magnoliopsida > Poales > Poaceae > Brachypodium > Brachypodium distachyon. The sequence goes on along the minus strand of NC_016131.3, from coordinate 66,757,245 downwards.
ACGAGGGAAAATCTCTTACCTGAGCGCAGATCAGACGAACCCCGTCGATGAAGGTTGAGTGATTTATACTTCTTCAGGTGTCGAGTTGTCTTACGGAGGAGGGAAGCCAGCAAGCATCAGACGCTTCAGCACGCACGCATGGCGATCAGGGGAAGCCAGCAGCAGGATACGGGCACACTCCTCGACCTCGCGGGCATTGCCAAGAGCGACCAGCTGAATAAAAATGGCCGGCTCTCCGTCTCATCTCATCTCAGCCCAATGAAGCTGAAAAAGATCGCGCGGTAGACGGAGACGACCCCGGCCGGGAATCCCGGATATCTGAAGCTAGCACGCGCGTCATTTTCGCCTGCTTGGAACCTAGCTAATTATCCGTGTTATGATGTAGTTTACCTATATATGTCTTGCAGGCTGTGAACTGTAAAGAAAATATTGCCCTATGAAATACGTACTTTAGTCTGGATCTTAATATGCAATAGAAAATTTGTACTCGTAGATAACAAGGTCATGTGAATAGCTAGCTAAATTAAACAGCATCTGCCAACTGCAATACTAGAATCTGTGTATGGCAATTAATTTGTTCCCCGTGAATTTTCTACGTTCCAAAACACGCCCGTCCCCTCGATGCATGCGCACTGTTAATTCATCGTAGCAGGTTTTTTACATGCTATGAAAACTTAAAAAGTATCTAGTTCTGATTTATTTTTGGCTTGTACCTGAGGATAAGAAAAGATGGAGAGGATATCCGGGAGAGTGGGCATTCGTGGCCAGGCTTGGTCTTTCGGATATGGATATTATCCGTTCTGGAAGTTTCCTAGCCTCTCATAACTCCGAGCTTGGATTGGGGCAAAATAAGCCACCAAACAGAAGGAATTTGCTGCACCAAGTAAAACAGTACTCGCCCGTTCACGTTTACAACAGTCCTCTTGAAAAGTGCTATAACCAAGATATAGGCCCCCTTTTCAGTTTCTGGGCCAGCTTATGGGCCAGTTTTTTTCGGTTTTCTGAACCGGCTTCTTCGAGAAGCTGCCCTCCCCCAACTTTCTAGAGAAGTCAGAACCAAAATTTGATTAGGTTACTAAACTAGTTTGGACTAAACTATTTTGGAAGTATAGCAAAATTTATGACGCGGCTTCTCCAGGAAGCTAGGTGAGGGCAGCTTCTAAGAGAAGCCGGTCCTAAAAGCCGAAAAGAATGCAGCTTATAAGTTCCAGGCAGCTGAAGCTGAAAAGAAGGAAAAATTTCTCATGGGCTGCTGGGAGAAGTCCAACCCAATTCACGTGTAAAACCAGCTGCCTTCTGGGGCTTCTCGAGGCACCTTTTTTTTGAGTTTGCCATCACGGCGAACCGATATTACGACGAAAATGCCACCGCGTCCACTTTCCCAACCCACTCCCGACCCGAAAACCCCCCAGACCCCGCCCCGACCCCTCCCTCTCCCCGACCTTGCCCGCTCACGCTTCTGGCAGCCCTAGGGTTGGGGTCAGCGCCGCCCTCCCCATCTCCTCCGATGGCCGTCACCTCCCCACATCTCCTCTGCTCTCGCCGCCCCCCCCCCCTTCTCCTTGTGTAGTGCCGCACCGCCCTGAGGTCCTCTTCGGGCCGGCCCGATTCACGCTGGCAAGGCCGAGATGGCATGTTGGCACTGACTTGTGGGCCACATCAGTCAGAAACGTCGTTAACGCGCTAAAACTCGAGTTAGGACTTATGTGCAATAGATTAAACGAATACTATGTGTTTTGTGCAAAAAGTACTTTTTGCGTAGCAAGCCTCACAATGATGGGTGGTTTGTGCAATTTCCTCCGGTGACCATGATCCCCCTGCCCCGCCACCAGATTGCACAATGCTCCTATTCGCATCGATGCCCCCGTGAGATGCCTCCAAATTACCGAATGGGCCGAACAACTCAGAACGCAGATTCTGAACCCAAACTTGCCTAAGGTATGGAGTGCACACCATTGAGTGGATGATCAGGGACCGGTGTGAAAAAAGTTTCTACGGAAGTAGGAGTGCACCCGTGCACCCGTGCAGCTGCACGCCACCCACGACTACAGGTGCCCTCAACTAATTCAGTTGCGCACTGCCTATTTGTATGTTTAAAAAAGTATTTAAAGAAAAAATAGAGATAAACTCTCTCAGCTTTCCCGATCCCGACCTCCTCTTAGCGCGTCGCCGCTGTCCTCCTTGTCTCCGGGCGACTGGGCGTCCGTCACCCTCCACACTCGTAGCTCACAGCGCCCCGACTCCATGCTCCTCCTCCATGTATGCGAGCACCGAGATATTGGCTTCGTCGTCGACGCGGCCGCCACCAGATCCTGCTCCTTGCTATAAACAAGGGCGCCGCCGCCGTGTCCCTAGCCCTCGACCTCGCTCCAGCGCGTGCCGCCGCCGCCCTACACCCAGGCCACGGCGCCGCCTCCCTCGCCCTCTCCCCAGTGTGCGCCGCCGCAGCCACCCTCCACCTAGCGCGACGCATCCGCCCTCCTCCAGCGAGACACGACCGCCACCAGCTCCGCCCCCGGACCCGCCGCCGCGTCGTTGCGCTCCAAGACGCGTTCCAGGAGCGCGGAGAGGACGCAAACCACCCGCGCGCGTGTCCGCCGTGGCCGCTAGATCCTCCTCCTCAGCCCGCTTCCTTTCGATGATGCTCTACGTGTGTGCATCGGCGTCGATGACGGCGGCGGAACCTACAGCGAACGGGGGAGAGGAAGATGGGTCGGGTGGAGATGGGGAAACTGTCGGTCGGCCTGTGGTTTCGGGATTTTTTTTCGTCAGCCTACTCCATGCCCTTACCTTTGAATACTCCACCATGTTACTCCACGCACCCCAATTAGAGTATCCGAAGGAAGTATCATCAAATCTGAGCCACTAGATTTAAAAAATGGACAGACCAAATTAATTCCGGATACAGTAGCTAATTAATTCCGGATACAGTAGAAGAGCTCTTAAAACTCTGCGACACACACAGTGAAACCCTTAGCTCCCTCCACCGTAGTGCGCCAGTACACACCCGAGCCAACACCTACAGGTGCGCCTGAAAACTGGTGTGGATTGCTCTACTAAAGAATGCATCTTTTACCAGGCTTTGTACTGTCTGGCAGCTAAATATTTGCTGTTACTTAACGATTATTTTTATTTTTGGGCTCTAAGATGCTCTGTATGCTCGTAAGCTTCCCCAGTCTGTAACGTGCCATCTTAATTTCCAGGTTAGAGCGAATTGAGAGACTGGTTGATGCCAAAAGCTGCCCAGATGTGCACACACAAAAAAAGCTGCCTAGGCTACAGTTGATTATCAAGTCGATTTCACAATGATGCCAAAAGAACAAATGAACGAGTGACTCGTGTTCCAACTTCGAAGTCGCTCGAACAAGAAAACATGTTAGTTAACAATAAGACTAAAGTGCGTGCAACCAACACAAAGACCCTAGCCCCAATATGACAAAATCTGCATTTTGTGATCACAATCTGTCAAGTTTTGCCATGGTGCAAGCTCCATGGTCGGCCATGGGCAACCGGGTCAAGCAATTAGTATGATCTGTCCTTCAAATGACCACCTGGAGAAAACGGAGCCTGATCCAAAGTGGGCACGAAGCTGCAGACGGACAACAGGCAGGGGGGGCGTGTCAATGTCACACTGTCATGGCTGTGCTTAAGTACAATGAATGAATACTAAGCTTCTGCTGATGTTTCAGCAATATTTCGAGGCTCGTTAATCAAACGAAGCCATTAGCATAGATTTCGTACATGTATCAGTAAGCCGCCATCAGGTTAGGTTAGAGTCGAGGACAAAAAGGATGCGAATGTCTGTCAGATGCTATTGGATGATAGCACGCCCATGCCACATAGCAGGTTTTGTTTTCCATTGCATTGGTTTGAGCTTACTCTCATGCTAGCTGACAAAATTCCGTGAAGAACATTTCAATTCCATCGGTTTGAGCTTCCTCTCATGCTTGGCTGACAAAACTCCTTGAAAGAACACCAAGCAAAGATCCATAAGCCTCCTGACATACTTAGAGACCAGGTGTTAGAAAGGGAAAAAATGTTCAAAATTGAATGAGATGTCTACGACGAAAGTCACAAGGAGCTAACTTTAATGTTTTTTTTTCTCTTTCTTCTAAGTTGCAGTCATTCCAGACAAGCTACTGCAAACACACAAATATAGTTAGTTCACTCTGTTTTTCTGTTGAGCTCAGCTCATTCGTACCTAACATGTACTTGTACCCCTAGCAAGTGAGGTGAGAGATTTCAGATTTTTTCCCAACTACACCAGCCTCCAATAAACAAAAGACACATTCCTCTGTGTCTGAAAGATCTAGGGCTCTATTGCAAGTTTGAATATATGTACAAGGTACGCCCATACCAACAACAGATATAAATCTATACCTAACAAAACAAACTGCTTCTCGAACAAATTGCATCGGTTTAGCTAGCACAAGCACTACAAACTGAGAAAGTAAGCACCAAAAGAAAAAATAGCATGGCATTACCTGAGTTAAAACGAGGAGGTCTTGAAGTACTTGATTAAACTACAAGAAAGAATAAATAATGTTACTCTAGAAAAAATGCCTTTAAACAATACTGATAAAGACACAAAGTAGAGAAAGACTGACCCGAGTTGCTCCGGAGTCATTGACTTGACCTTGCACAGACCTTCTTGTATTAAAGGATAGAAAGCGGCAAATTTGGAAGATATGATGAAGTTCTTCATTTCAGCTGGCATTGGCAAGAGTCCGAGCTGTGTGGTAGCAAAAACATAAAAAAAAAAACAGTCAGTATAAGGACTGTATCTTGATATTTTATCTATTTAATGTTGGGTTGTGTGTGTGTGTGAGTTGGGCCCATAAAGCCCATGTATGTGGATGTATATCTATAGCAAAGAGAGACGAGAAATGTGAGATGAATCCAGAAAATTCCCCAATACCACATGGTACCAGAACGCAGGTTGGAGGCGATGCTTGGCCGACGGTGAACCAGCGGCTCAAGCTCTGGGTGTTTGGGGGCGTGAGTGTAGGTGGAGGCAGGGCAGCAAGTCTTGGCGGATCCCAAGAGGCTCCGGCCGGTGGTAGATCAGAGGGCAGGCGGAGTTGAAACTCCAGTAGGGGCAGCAGTGAGACAGAGGTCTGCTGTGAGCTTGCACCTGTGGACAGGCGTGTGGAAGTGCACTGGAGCTGCCTGGATGAGACATGGTGGTGGAGCAAGAGGTGAACTGCAGGTGATTGTCAGGATCCTAAAACTGAACCTTCAGGTGCTGACAGTGAGGCTTGTGGTGGCTGGTGGCAGCAGCAGGAAGGTGGAAATGTCGCGTGTGCCTGCTCGAAATCAGAGGCTGCGGCGGTGGCCCTTGGACAGAGGCGGTGCTTAGCTCTTGACTCCAGAGAGAAGTGGAGCATAGCTGCTGCGGGTGGTCTTGAGGCACAGAGAAGAGGAGCGCCCCTGCTGTTACGTGGCTTGGAGCAGAGAAGGTATCTGAGCAGAGAAAGGGAGAACAGAGGAGGTCGTTGCTGGTGGTTCTGGTCCAGATTGCTGTTTATTCCGCTGATTGTAAGTTGCAGCAAGGAGAAAGGCAAAATTGGTGTGCAATAGCATTGAGCAATGGGGGATCATCAAGATATTGAGCACCTGATTGAGAAATTGGCCGAAATGATCAAAGTGAGGAATAAGAGTTATCTAGTTTTGATAACACAAGGCTCAAATGAATTTCTTGAAGTATCAGCCGAGGATTCAGAAAAAATAAGACCGTCAAAGAGGAGTGGGAAAACAACGGTTCTAGGCAATCTTGCTCAAATTGAGAAAGACTTCTCAAACCAAGCTCCTACTGCAAATGAATATTCCCACTCAAATTGGATACTAGATTCAGGAGCATCTGCACATGTCACGGCTAGGTGGAGTGAGTTTGCATCATATGCTCCATATCCTATCACACACAAAGAGACCATCCAGACCGTCATAGCGACATTTAGGCAATGTTTTAAGGGAGACTCAATAACCCTGAACTGGTGTTGACAAATCGAATCTTGACCCGTAGGTAAACATATCTTAATTGCCATAGTTTCTTATGTTTGCACCATCATCACTTGTGTTTTTATTTGACAAAGCTAATAAATAGATATGAACAAGAACATTTACCTCCGTTGCGACTTCAGGTAAATGGACAATTGAATGTCTGCAAGAGGCAAAAAACTCTTGACACGTCAACAGTGAACGTAAGTCATCATCCGAGGCCGTGATACCCTTCTCCAAGATTTCCTTCTTCAGAGCCTCTATCTTTCTGTTCTTGACATGTTCCCTGTCTTTCTCTTGTTGTTCTTTTGTTTTATTTTCATAACCTTTAGGCATTCGTCGGTTGTGCGCATCTAGAAGGCTATTTTGTTCCATTTCCTCTCTCCAATTCGCTAGCAGCGACTGAAGAGTATTAGCGAAAATTATCCTTGACTCAAGAGAGAGATCAGATTTGAACAAACTGTAAGTGTCCTCAAGATAATGACACCTATCCCATGCTGGAATCCATGCAGGGCTGTGGGCTATCAGGTCATATGCTTCCAAAGGGTTGTCTTTCAAAAGACTCAGCACTAGTTTGACATCATCCGGAATACCTTCAGGCATGCATCCTGTAAGCACTCGTCTTATTCGCCGAAACATTGTAAGTGCCCCTACTTCTGAATATGGAACAAGCTCAACATCATGGAGTCTCGCCACTCCTTGTTTTACTAAGATTTTTTCTATACCTAGTCCTCTAATGCATAGCTTGTGTTTTATAGCTGCTCCTGCAATCAAAATCAAAGATCTTGAAAAAACCCTGAAAGAATCTGTGATATCTCTATATATTGTTTCAGGGTTACTTCCTAGAACAGCAGCCTGCTATGTCGCGGGGTACCTTTGTAGGAACTCAGAAAGATTGCTGTTAAAACCATGGAGTTGTGATATATCTTGAGGACAAGGTAGAAGCAAATCATTTGAAATAAGCGGATGCTCAACTGTGTGTTGAATCAAAGATCCACATGAGGGAACAAATCCAGATAAATGCACAAGATGAAGCACTGAACATTCCTACAGTCATCATTAAGCAACAATTGAACAAATGATCTAAATAAATTTTAAACAAACGAAATGTAGAAAAAATAAAAGCAAACATTGTACCTCAGCTATTAGCTTCTTGGAGTCAAATATTGGAAGGCAAATCTGTCCAGAATTCATCTCAATTGGTTTCAAAGAAAAAGAAGGGGCTATCTTTGTCAGATTCATTTCATTCTCTTTGCCCAGCACCTCCAAATTAGCATGAAAATATATCAATAAGGCAATAAGCAAATACAAAGTCTTGTGATTTTGTAGGCATAGGAGATGGGATAAACTTTCAACTTGAAAATAGTACATAGCAACAAAAATTTGATTCAGAATGTAATTGCTTAACTACTTGATAAAAATATTAAATGCTAAACAGTAAACGACTTGATTCAGCATAAGCTTTATTTTATGTAACAGTAGTATAAACGATACAACAAATATCTAACCTAAACAATGTTTTTTGAGATATTGAACTGTTTTGCATGCAAAAGAGAATGCTAAAGGGGCTAAAATATGCAAGGGGTCGACTCCTTCTCAAGAGGGCGTGGGGGGGGGGGGGGGGGGGGCATCACACGAGCTCAATACGATGTCACCAACTCAAGTAGGACCAATCACAAGAGCTCGTGCTAAACAAATACAACATCAGGTGAATCTTTTCCTACTTGAGACTCCATCTAATATTCATGAGAATGTGATTCTACATGACATATCAACAAGGTGTATCCCTAGATTTGAGGAGATGGATGAAGGAAAGGAGCTCGAGTACGTGTTGGAAGGAGCTGGACATGAAGGACAAGCCTCAGGACATGCAACTACAAGTCTAAAAATGGAGGACAAGTCTCAGTACATGTCCCCTATGTGCAGCCACGAATCTGAACCTTGAGGACATCTCCCAGGACATGTCCTACATGTGCAGCCCCATCTTCTACTGCTCAAGTGATGCTAAATGGACTTTTGTAATGGGCCAACCAATAGTATAAATAGATGGCTGCCCCCATCTTCAGACAAGAACTGAGAACTAGTTGAGCTTTGCTCCTTTCCTAGGGTTTGAGCTTCTAAGCCACCCCTAGGATTGGGAGATCCCCTCCACCCTGGGTCTTGCAATTCCTTGTGTTTGTAAGAATCGAAGAGCGTCTCTTTGAGTGGAATTCGAGACGTCCATCAAGTGCTTTGTTGGGTGAGTTCATTGTCAAAGGCTATCACATTGGTGTGTGTTGTTGGCAATTGATTCATCAGGCTTGGCAAGTTATCTTTACTACTGTGAATATCGGGCACCCCGGGAACCTCCCGTATCACCAAATCTTTCTTTAGACACAAAGCTAAACATTTGATTGTCTTTAATATAGTTTTTGCCAGCAATTTTAGGTGGCTTCATTCATGTTCATAGTCTGCAATAATTAATAGCTCTCATGTGATGTTTTATCACCATAGTAGTCATCAATTGTTAGATTTGTAATAGAAATAAGCTAATTACTAGCTGGTTGACAATATTTATAATGAAATTGTAAATATGATACCTGATATATCTCAAAATGCAGAGTCTTGCCCAATCTTGTTAATGCATAAACACAATCTGGTGCAATGCTTTTATCTTGGGACAATCCAAAAATCTAGAGAATATATGTTATTAGATGCAATATCAACAAAATAAGTTAAGCATATAACATTAGAGTTTGGTTATCACATACCTCTTCTAAGATATGTTTAAAAGTCATTCCAATATTCAACATCATCAAACCCACAAGAAAAGGATAAGAGAGGATTTTTGCAGGCTACAACTTTTGATCTTGACTCAAACACTGTAAATGTTGCAGAAAAGCAAACAATGAATATACAGAGATTATCCATATATAAAATAGAAAACAAAATTTAATTTTCAGATATTTTTTTTACCTGCAAGGAGTTCAATCTTAAAAACTTTTTCTTTATCACCGATCCACATATACACACACTCCTCCAGTTCAACCCACTAGTATACATTGAAAACATAAGAACATGCATTGGATAAGTTAGGGAAGAAAATGAATTAGTATAAATATTCACCTCCATATAAATGACGCAGGAAGAGGTAACCCTTTCCAAAAAGGTGGATCTATCATCATTAATTTCAATATCGGGCATGTGCGGAATCAGTGAAGCTATATCAGTTAAGAGCTTTCGATGCCTACACAAAAAAATTCGATACCACATGATAAATCTCTAAAAGTTATTCCTTCGAAGAAAAAAATTATGGATCTAGACACCACAAACCTAGGCATTATGTTGCTATGGTGGCCTAAGACAATGTCCTTAACACGATTAGCATCAGTGTTCTCATGAGAAAGTCGTCTTTGTCTTGGTATTAAGTCCTGAAACATGAAATAATGTCATCAACACTTCATGAAAAACAAGCTAGTAATGTACTACTCCGACAGTTTAGTTGCATTGATCACAATTCAAACAACTTAGATTGGCAAAACAACAATATAGTAGATGTGAATTAGAGCAATTAGAGTAAATAAACAGTACACTCACTGTTATTTCCGGAGCAATTGTTACCAACAACCTTGAGTAAATTTCCTCAGGTATAACAAGTCAATAAGCCAAGAGTATGTACATTCCACATTGTAAAACATTCCACAATGCTAATCAACTATTTATATAATAAAATATAATGTTTTGGAAGACACCAAAAATCCCAGCAAGCTATTCTATAATTAATCATAGGGGGAACTGGCCAGGGGACACCGTTATTTCGTGGTCTTTGTCCAAACACACCACCCGATCGTGGATTTGCTGGGTACCATTACAATTCTCTGGCCATTTACTGAAACACACCGTCGGTCCAAAAACGGAAAGTCTTGTGAAATTACTGTCTTGCCCCCATTCTCTTATTGCCTCTCTCGTGTTTTTTCTCCCTAGCGCTGTGAGTTCCCCAAGCTTGAGCCCAACCAAATCCCTAGCTCGGGCGCAGGGCCTGCCGCCGTCGAGTCGTCGCCCCTCCGCTGCTCGCCCTCCCGCCGTCACTGGCCCCTGCCTGCCCTCCATCCCGCCGTCGCCTGCCCCTGCTGGCCCTCCCGCCGTCGCCTGCCCCTGCCCTTCCTGCTGCTGCCTGCCCCAATGGAGACCTGCGTGGCAAGGTGCTCTGCCCCATGAGGATTCCGGGTCCTTCACCAGCGCCCTCGAGCTCGACGGCGGGAGCCATGGACGCTGCTCTTTCCTGGGTGCCTGACGGGTAATCCCCTTTCTCCTTTATCCCCTAGCTCAGTTCTCAATTAGCAATAGTAGACTCTCTAATTCATGTCACTACTAACTTTCATAGGATGGACAGTAGTTCAACTACTAGAATTGTTGTTCGGGTGTGCGCGTATGCTGAATTTGGTGACAATGGGACACAAATTTGGCATCCAACTAGGGTGAACTGAAAATTGTAGACAGAGATTGTGTTCCTTTCAAGGATTTCAGTGAAGAACTTCATCAAGACATAAAACATGGACTCGATCAGAAGTTGTTGATCACTTTCTGGGATAAAATTAGCCATACTTTTGCAGAAATCAAGCATGATGCTTTGTTATTGACTGCGATAGATATGTACTGGGATGAAAGGAGGCTTCCTATTATGGCTTCTGTTGTTCCCAAAGGGAATAACAGTACACCTGCTTGTATGCCACAACTAACAGCCGCTCCTAATCCAACTGACAAGCCACAGCAGCAGCCTACTGACAGTGAACACGAATCAGCTCATAGTGAGCATGAGTCTTCTAGAAAACAGTGGTTGGAGGACAGCCACAAACACCTGTGGAAAAGGTACCAATTCTCAGAAACTAGCAAAGTAGACTATGTGACCAATAATATTGTTGAATCCTTCAATTCTTGGATTAGAGAGGAAAAGTCCCTTCCAGTCATTCTTCTTTTCGATAGAATAAGGCAGATGATAATGGAGAAAATGGAATTGAGAAGGAGAGTTGCTTATAAGATGCGTGGGAAAATTCTTCCTAGTGCTATCAAGGCTGCAAATGCTAAGAGCCGTGGATTGCCATATGTCCACAGATTTTCCAACCGAGGTCAGGACAATGTTGCGCTTTTAGCTGAGGTTCAAGGTGTTGATAAGGACCTGCAACCATGGAGGCATGCGCTAGATCTCACCAACAGAACATGCACTTGTAGGCAGTGGCAAGTAACTGGTTTGCCTTGCTATCATGTTGTACATGTTATCACTAGCATGAGAAATCCCAAGATGGAAAATTACATCGATGACTGCTACTCAGTTCACAAGTTCCAAAAGGCATATGAAAATTGTGTGGGGCCGATGACAGATAGGCAGCAATGGCCGAAGGTGGACCCCGGATTTAAACTTTGGCCCCCAATTCTGAAACGTGCAGCTGGGAGGCCTAGGGTGAGAAGATATAAAGGATGGGAAGAAGGAGGAGGAAATTCACGCAGAACCGTCACATGCAAACGTTGTCATCAAAAGGGTCACATGCAGAAAACTTGCAATGAGACAGTGCTTGATCCTAATGCACCTCCTCCTGCACCAACTAAACCGAAGAGAGTGAGGGACAGGAGCAAGAAGAAGGCAATTGAAGTTGAAACACAAGCTGAGCAGATTGAAGCACCAACTGCACATGGTGAAGCAACATCTTTGGTTATCTGGACTACACCCTCAAAGGCTTCGACTCCAACCATAGATATTAGTAGCCCAATGACAAGAAGGTAACCAAATCTGCAAGTTTTTTACTCTACTCCCATGCTGCAAAAAATGCTTACACTTGCCTTCAAATTTTTGCAGCCGCAAACGCCAATTAGATCTAGATTCTGCAGCTATACATGGAATGTGCACACCAACTAAACAACTTGCTTGTACTGTTGATAGCAATAGCCCTATGACAAGAAGGTAATCAAAGTATTTCTTCTCCGGTTTAGACTATATTTTACATGATAATTGGTGCCCAATTTGATTTATATGCTTGTGATTATTGCAGCCGCATGAAGCAATTGGGGCTGGATGCTACTATGCGCAAGGTGTCCGAAGTTGCTGCTAAGCGTAAAGCCACGAAGAAGACAACTCACAAGTTGGATGTCAAAAAGGCAAAAAAGTAGTGTTGAATGTTGTATGCCATATGTAATACGTATATGCCGAATGTGTTACGGAGTACTTGGCACTTGAACTTTGTGTGTTAAACGTGTGTTTTAAGCATGTCATTTTGTGGGCTGTTATGTTAAACCTTTGATACATGTGTTATATCTGTTATATGCCTGCATTTTGCAATCCTTGATTTCGTGGCTGGTTTGAAAGAAGCAAAATGCTGTCAAATTTTCTTTATCAAAACTGGCACATACGAACGTCAAAATTTTCATCGTCAAAACAGCCATCCCAAGCTAACTAAACACGTACACAGCAAGCCAAAGCATCGGGCGTAGGGGGTGGTGCTGCAGGGCTCATCACCGTGACATTTGCATCAGGCGTAGAGGTGGCTTTTGGCGTTGCCGACAGCCCCGGCAGTTGAGGAGCACCGGCCTTGCGCTTGCGCTTTGCGCGGACGAGGCGAATCCTGATTCCCCTCTCCATCTCCGCTCCTCGACTTGGCCATGGGGAGGAAGAGGGCTGTATGCCGCCGGGGGCGTCGGCCGTCCCCTTAAACCCTAGCCACCGCCGCTTCGGGGCGAGCGAGGCAGAAGACGGGTTGGCGTAACCGCGTACGTAACGCGAAGCGAGTGGTGCAACGGGACAACAAACTTTAATGACACCCTCAAAAATATGCATCAAAACTTTCTCTCTTTTGTCTTATTTGACAACGCCTCTATCGCAACACCAGCCGCTCCAGCTATGACGCCCTCTGGACAGAATCGCACACCGCATTGAAATCTCATGCAAATGCAGTTACAAAGATAATTAGTTAACTATTGCTATACTAACAAGCAGCAGCAGAAAGACAGTTATGTTGTGGACATTACAATTATTCCATAACCCTTTTGGAAACCAAGTGTGAGATGATACAGTTCCTTTTATGCAAAATCTCTTTCCCGAATGCACGATTTTTATGCAAAATCTCAAAGGGTAATTTCTCAAAATTTCTCAGAACTGTGAGTATAATAAACCAGAGAAATGAATCGCTTACTTCTTCCTCGAGAACAGTTACTGTAGATTCAAGCTCCTTGACAGAACGTTTAAGAATCGTAACATCCTCATCTCTCTCTTGCATAGATTTTGCTTATCTCTGCAGCCTATAGAAGTAGGATAAGTAACTTTATATAAATTGGCATGGAAATAAAAGGTGTTAGTAATACAACACTTATTTGCCTAGCTTCAATCGCAGCAGCTACATTCTCCTCAGCTAACGCCATTGCCATCTGAAGCTTGTCACTTAACTTAAGTATCTTTGCTTTGAGATATTCATTGTCTTTACTTAACATTTTAGTACTATCATTTAGTTTTTCATTACCTGACATCAAACCACCCTCTTCAGAAGAATTAAGCAATAGAATTTCGATCTCCAATCCCTCTATGACCTTAGCTTTGTCTTCCAACGGCGCCAATCAAAGAAACAATTCTCACCTTTCTAGGTGGCATATCCCTGAACTCAATTCCTCACTGGCATCACAATCTGAGGCATTTTCTACAATAAGCATCCCTTCAAGTGCTTGGAATTCAGCTTCAGATTGTTTGTGTAGCTGATAGCTCCTTACTGGCCGTCGTGGCCGTTGTCGACTCGTCTTCGTTGCCGTGGCCGTCGTCATCACGGCCGCCGTTCACTTGAACCCCACCCTACCGACGGTACCCACTACCCAGCGAGGAGGGCAGAATGGATGAGGCCGAGGATGGCCGGGTCTCCATCCGCCAGATGCCCAATCTCATCACTTGGCATCTGATGCCCGCTGCTCAGCGCCTGCACCGTCGCCGCCGATATCACTCGCTCACTCGCTCGCCGCGGAGTCGGACCAGCGGGATCTCGAGGAGGTTTCGCCCGTGGGCGAAGCTCGTGGGGCTGCCAGACCAGATGGTAGCCTTGTAGGAGGAGGGGAGCGGTGGCGGGTGCGGGCGGAGATTGCGGCGGACGCGACGGGAATTCAGTCGGCGGCGGAAGACAGGTGGGGCGTGGCGGGGTCGAAGAAGAAGTCGGTGGCGGTGGTGGAGATGGAGGAAGAGCTTAGGCGGCGGAGGAGGAGCAGCTCCAGCGGGGCAGGCGAAGGGCTTCAGCGGCGGCCGGAGAATAGCGAGGAGAAGATGGGGGCGGCGGCGCCGATCTGGAGGGATGCGGTTCGCGGGGAGGAGGCGGCGACGGGGGAAAGGAGGCGGCGCGGGGGCGGAGGGGAAGGAGAGGTATTGGCGACGACGGCACCGTGACGAGGAGGAGTGGAGCGCAGCGGTCGGTGCGTGCGGGTTGACGAGGGAGGTTTGACGAACGACGAAACCGGGTGCCGAATAAAACGGTCCGGACTTTTTAGACAGACAGCTATAGATTTCTTTGTCACTATTTGCAAAAAAAAAATGCGAATAGCCAACTTATTTTGAAATAGTATTAAATTACTCAAACGGCATAGTTGTTACAATAACACTCACACCACCACAGGACACATGAATGCTGAACTTCGCAAGCTCATGTGTAAAGGAACTACAACCTCCCTTCCAAAAAAAATGACGTGGATTTGTATAAAAATCTATAAATCAACGTCGGAAGTATTAGGCGACTAGTGAACTTGAATCGGATGTTCGTATCAAATTCCTGAATGAGAGTCGCTCTCCACCACAAGCACTAAGTTCCTGCCGTATCAAAAACTGAAGCGACAATTTCATATCTCTTCCTCTTCCCGTCTTCCGAAATCAACAACCAAACACGTATGAAAGCCAACAAAAGCTGAAGCGACAATTTCTTCTCTCTTACTCTTCTGAAATCCACAGCCAACACCCAGGCAAGACAAAAGGCTGACGCCTTAATCTTTCTTTTCTCATTATTACGCAACCCTGATCTTCTTTGTAAGACAACCTAAAATCGATGCATATTTTTTCTAACACTTCAGATTTCAAACATGAGATTATTTGAATATAAATCACAGATATTTCACCTCCTCAGATGAGATAAAAAACACAATCATAAATTATTGTTCCACAGTGAAAGAAATCAAATTTGTAAACTGCAGCAAAAATTTTAACAAGAAATTTTTCGATTAACAATTTGATCTTGCTCCTTGCAAACTGCAGCAAAATTTGTAAAGATCTAGCTGGTGTTTTCTCTCTTCATTTCTAAATTGTACTGACAATAGAAAAAGCATGCGCGGGGGCCACTCGAGGGGATGCCTGCTAAATCCGGGGGACTGGACGGGTAGCTGGTCGGGGGTGCCCCTCACGTTGCACCACGGAACCAGCTCGCACACATCTTGATGCGGGAACCTGCGGAGTGATAGCACACACCACTGAACGTACAGGCCAAAAATCCGCGTTGTTAGGACAAACCTGAACATTATAATTACGAGTAGAGGTAATACTATCTCCGACCCATATTACTTGTCTCAAATTTGACCAAATATGGATGTATTTATGTTTAAAAAGCATCTAGATACATGTAATATTTCTACAAGTAATTCTGACCGGAGGGAGTATTAAAGTTACTTATTGTGTAAATCAGCCTGTATTGCAAGATTCCTCTAAAAAAAAATGGCTTGCCTTAGAAGATTCAGATAGATAGAGTAAGGCACCATCGAATTTAAACTTATTTTAAGTTAAGGGAAAATTGGCTGGGAGACACCGTTATTTTGTGACTTTTGCCGAAACACACCGTCGAAATGTGCCTTTGCCCAGTACCATTACAATTTTGTGGACATTTGCCAGAACACATTGTATGGTTCAAAACGGAAAGTTTGACTTTTTTCACATTAAATTATCATTCTATCCTGTCTAGAATCTTTCAAACTCTTTGTTCGAAGCGTTTTTCTCTCCTATAGAGTGCAGCAACAAAGGTGATGAATGCCCACGTCGACCAACGACGGGCCCTAGTAGATGTCAAAAATCGATTCGTACAAAGGAAAAAAGTTTTCAAAATCAGATTTACGATGTTAGTCCAAGTAAAATGTCAAATTCTCAATTTTAGTCAATGCAATGTGTTCTAGCAAATGTCCACAAAATTGTAATGGTACTGGGCAAAGACACATTCCGATGGTGTCTTTCAGCAAAGGTCACAAAATAACGGTGTCCTGCAGCAAAGTTAAAGTTGAATTTAATTTTTTGCAATACCAATAGACTATCTTTTGTATAATTTTCACACATTATGTGCGGTGATCGCGGTATATGAGAAGCGAGGGCAAGGTGATTTGCCGCAACCAGCCGCATGCAACTCACTCTTTCGTGAAGTAATGATCTTTTGATCAATGGTTTTATGCATAATTTTATTTTTTTCGTAGCGGCCTTGTACTGGTACAGAAATTACAACTCAAACTAGTATGAAAACATATCAACTGGAGGACAACTCTCTTCTACAGGAGGAGACACTGCCGGCTAAGAAGATTGCAATCTCTGAACAACCAGAGCAGGCCTTCAAGATTCGCACTAAATCTGGAGGCTTCGCTTCCCCAGCCTTTCTCAGTGTTTTTAATACATAGTATGAGTAAGTCCCTTTGACACCTTTAAGTTCTTTCAGGACACTTGTACAACAATTTGGAAAAGGGATGTAGCGCAGCTTGTTAGCGCGTTTGTTTTGGGTACAAAATGTCACAGGTTCAAATCCTGTCATCCCTACTTATTATTTATTTCTTCAACAATTTCTTCTTTATTAAAGGTAAAGTGGGTATAACTTGAATTTGTGCAGACTATACGTACGTGAGATACGTTAGGAGTAGAAAAGAGTTTTCTTTTTGAATGAATGACAACGCTCTTAGTTCAGTTCGGTAGAACGCGGGTCTCCAAAACCCGATGTCGTAGGTTCAAATCCTACGGAGCGTGATTCCATCTATCTTATGTCGAACCAGAGTAAAGTAACTTAACGAAAGAAAGTTGAATTGCAACTCCAATTTGACCTCCTCCAGACCAAGGAGGAGGTCAATAAAAAAAATATTACTCAATCAAAGATCCAACTGATCCCCACGCCTGTATTGCAAATACGCAGTCACGAATAATCCCGGTAAAGTAATAGGAATTAGGCCTAAGACGATTCCAAATAGAAAAACTTCAATCATTTCGATTTGTTTGAGGGGATAAAAAATAGATACGATCTATCCCTAAATAGTACTATAAATTATCCATGAATCTCAATGACCAAGAAAAGAATTCGTAATTAGTGTGGAAAAGAGTCGTAGAATACCCGGAATCCAAAAGAAATATTTTTATTTTCTGACTTATTCAGTCCATTCAAATAAGACGTATGTTGTTCGAACCAATAAAGCTGGGGTTATAGTTAAAGCAGCCAATAGAAAACCGAAATAACTAGTTATAGTAAGCATGAAAGGGTTAAATTCCATTTATTTTTTTACTATACTATATATGTTGGTAAAGCACTTACCTAAGTTATGGAAAAATTCATAATTTATCAGTTATTTTATATAATACTGAAGAACAAGATAGAGTGAGATACAGAAGTGTAAAAGAAGGCGGATTCATCAGATGATACATGAGTCACTAATTCCGAATCAAGAGATTTGTTGTGGAATTTTTCAATTGAGTAAAGTAATAATATTAAGAACAACATCATCTAACCCTATTGAAAAAGTCAATTGGATTTCCAGGGGAATTTTGGAATAAGGGAGAAATAAACAAGTGAATTTGAAAAAAAAAACTTCTTCCTATTTTTGGATTATTTCTTTAGGATTTAACCCTCTTTTTTGAGTGAAAGGTGGAATTTGCCCCTATTCTTTCTTATTTTAACTGATTGTATTCCATATGGAATAAAAGGAGAAGAAAAGCATTCCACTATCCCCTGAAGGGCCCTTCAAAAAAGAAACCTCTTCCTTGAATTTACTTTATTTTTATTTCTTTTTCGAAAACGAGTCGCTTCAATTATCCTTTGAAGTTCTATCTTTTGTCTCTCCCCATTTCATCTCGTAAAGTTCCACGCTCGCAATTTAGTCAAGAAACTTAGACCCAATCCAACAAACAAGACAAGGATTAATCACAAATCTTGATTCTTCAAATAATGTTTTCTTTCTTTCATAACAGATTATCCACTATTCGATTTTCTATTTATTAGATATTATGTTAACCAATTAAATTATTTAAAAGGAAAGATTGGATTCGAAGAAAACTTTTCACTAAAAAAGGATAGACTTCACATATACTTGTCCTTGTATTGTGTAAGTATGAGAATATCTTTCCTAAATTCTTTATCAAAAGCTATTGATCATTAACTTCTATTTTCCCAAGATTTTGGCTGCTATTCCGAAGCCAATGAAAATAAGTAGGACTCCAAAAAAGTGGGTTTTCTATTGATGCCTTGAACAACATATAGCTCACCTATAGACAAAGAACAAAGAAGATAAAAAATAAATTATGTTTCGGAACCAAGCAAAACTGGATTGCTGTGCCATAGGAAGGATAGCTATACTAATTCGGTAGACTCAAAATACACCTTTGGTACAAAATTGACAATCTCACAAGGATGAAATGCTAGTAATTTTTTATTTACTGGTTGATCTCATCTTTTACGGAATCAATTCTTTTTTTGAATGTACAAAAATTTGGGGAGCTCAGCATGTCTGGAAGCACGGGAGAACGTTCTTTTGTTGAATGTACAAAAATTTGGGGAGCTCAGTTAATCTTAAATGATTAGGTGCAGGGAAAAAAATTCAGAGACCAACGCACGAACATTGTTTTATACTAAATCAGCGATCCTTCTTATGAATCGGAAATGAGAGAGTACTGACAACAGGCCGTGTCGACTCCGTCTATCAGCCTCACAGTCGTTCCTCCCCGCCCATCACAACGCAATTTTGTTGACAAATCACAAAACAAACTGGTTTGCGCGAAAAGAAAAGATCAGAATACAAACTGCCTTCCGTCTCTTCTGACATCTGGGCCCGAGGTCCCGCCTCTCCCCGCCAGGCCACGTCTCCGCATAATACCACATGGTTGTCAGGACCCGGCCTGTCTCATCCTCCTCTCCCTGCTCCGCACGACGCGAAAGTCGAAACCGATCAAGGCCGTAGTCGCCTGCGTGCCCGCCGGAGAGGAGGAGGAGGAGCCTCTGCCCGCCCCCGGAGACCACCCACCGGTGGGGCCGCACGCCATGGCGAGCGGCGGAGGCGGCTGCTTGCCCGCGATGGATCTGATGCGGTCGGAGCCTATGCAGCTTCTGCAGGTCATCATCCCCACCGAGTCCGCGCACCTCGCCGTCTCCTACCTCGGCGATCTGGGCCTAATCCAGTTCAAAGACGTAAGCGCTCTGTCTGCCCCTACCGTCGATTTAGCTGTTCGCCCAGTTACGTTGGAGGATCTGGTTGGTGCCTGTCTCGCTGTGCCGATCTGAGCTGGCTAGGGTTCCGTGCTCGCGATTTCCTGGGAACCAGCGAGGCTTTAGCGATGGCATTGCAAATCTGGGGAGCCTAGACTGCGCACGTAATTGTTTAGTATTAGTGCACTTCTCCATGAAATTGTGATGCGTTGGTTTGCATTGCCATGATTGGTGGGCTAGGAGCAATTGTATGCTCTTCAATCTGGAATTAACTTGGAGTAGCCAGTTTAACTTTATTTTAACATGCAATTTCACTTGATTAGTGGATCATGCAACTCGCTGGTGCACTTTCTTAGGAACTTTTCTATGCTGTTTTTATTTTAGTTTTTGGCTGTTCCCTTTGCTGTTAATCTGACGTTCATATTTTCTCCCTCAGCTCAATGCAGACAAGAGCCCGTTTCAACGGACGTATGCTGCTCAGGTAATATGCTCTTCTGTGTCAACACTACATTGTTCTCAATTTGTGTTTTGCTATGTCTGGACTCATGGGCAGAGCCACCGTCCATCCACCCCGGGCGGCTGCCTGTTCTCCCCCAATTGAACTATCTTGAATTAAAGTAAGCATAATGATTCAATTAGCATATTTTTATGGGCAAACTTTAGTTTAGAAGGAAGGGCAAATATTTTCCCAGGCTCCACTAATGGGCTGGCTCTGCCACTACCTGGACTATTTTAAATGCTTACCAATGAGTTTATCGGTTTCTGTAAATTGTACTCTGCCCGCTCGGCATGCACTATCAGATGGAGCTAGAAATTGGAGACAGGAGGGGCTAGAACAAAAGGCATCAAAACTTCAAACCATCAAAGACATAGGTTTGTAGTGTTGTAGTTTCTATACCTACGGTTTTTAGGGCACTAATTTAAATAAATTAAAACTATAAGATGAAGTACTAACTTTGTATCCATGGCGCCGTGCACCTGTGAAGTAGCTGACCGCGAAACTGAAAAGTTGCCGTCAATAGATGTTTATAAGGAGCTGCCGCGGCCACCGCCTCTTGCGACTGCGAAGGACTGTAGTATGTTCGTGCGTAGCAAACTGATTGATGATTGTAGGCCAGACCTTCTTTGCCTCTGCCCATGTCCCGGTTGGGCCTGTTTTTACCTCTATAGGCTTTTGCTGTTGCTAGGCCTTAGGGGGCGAAACTGCTTACAGAAGCTAGAATGGCTGCCGCTAATCTCTAGGATTAAGAAACTGTAAATCCATTTGTATACCCACAAGACTTAATACCTGTGTGTCTAATGTAATATTTTTTTTCCTGCTCCTGCTTTACTCTTTGGGCAGATCAAAAGATGTGGTGAAATGGCTCGCAAGTTGAGGTTTTTTAAGGAACAAATGTCCAAGGCTGGCATACAAATTTCTCCTGTGCAATTAACCGAAACTCCTCTGGATTTTGATGACATGGAGGTATGCCATGCTGAAACACTCCCTTCTCATGTCTAAATTTAAATCTCTGAGTTGATTTTTAGACACTTGTGGAATAACAGATAAAGCTTGGAGAGCTAGAAGCTGAACTAACTGAAGTCAATGCAAACGATGAGAAGTTACAGCGGACCTACAATGAACTGTTGGAATACAGTACTGTTCTTCAAAAAGTATATCTACTTGACCTTAAAGTATTTATTCTTGCACACATTTGCATATTGCAACATGTACATATGGTGTATCAGTTGCACAATTACTATAACAATTGTCACCTCAGCTAGAAATTACTCCGAGGTTTGCCTTGTGACGTTAAACATATCATTTTTTGTTTACGTTAATCACTCTTGGTTTGTGCCCTTAGATAGTAAGCTATCAAGGCAACAATATCTTTCTGCCATGCTGAGAAACAATGTTTGACATGCATCACTTGGGAGATAATTGTTAGCTGAGCCATTTCTGTTTGTGGATGGGGTGAGAGGTGGCCAGCGCTGTTATGTCATCCCAGTAAATATGAACATGAAAAACAAATCCAACTTTCCCATTCTCACCTTATGGTAGTGCTTCTCCTAAATTTCTCTTCAACTTGCAGGCTGGTGAATTTTTCTATTCGGCTCAAAGAAGTGCTGCAGCGCAACAGAGGGAAATGGAGACAAGTCAATCTGGTGATATTTCACTGGAGAGTCCTCTGTTGGAGCAGGTAAGATATTTTTTCAGAAATAGCTCCCTCCTTGCCTCTGTTTCCTTTTGGTCTTTCTCTTCCTCTGATAGATTGTTTGTCATATTTATAGGATATGTTTACAGATGCATCAAAACAAGTGAAACTTGGCTCTTTGAGTGGTCTTGTTCCAAAGGAAAAGGCAATGGCTTTTGAGCGTATATTATTCCGTGCGACAAGGGGCAACATTTTGCTCAGACAAGAGTCCGTTGATGAACCTGTCACTGATCCACAATCCGGAGAAAAGGTTGCTTTTCACTTTTCTCTATAGTATGCTTGTTACTCCAATATCCCTTAGGAAGTTAGGATGATACAACTTAATATTTTGATAGGTTTTCACTTGCACTTCTGCAGTGATGAAGAAAGTATGTTCTTTAAATGATTACTCCCTCCATACCAATTTATAGGTCGCCTTAGAATTATCCTGGTTACCAAGGACTTCATCTATGAATGCAAACTGGCCGTTCGCAGTTAATTGCGTGGCTCCTGCACTGCAGCACGCGCTACCTCGCTGCGGTCATTCCATTCCAATGTACGCATGCATGGGCACCTTTTTTCTCTAAGGACCAAGCCTCAATGACTACAGCTCACCAGATTAATTACTCGGAGTGAGCTAGGCCAGCGCTTGCCTGTGGACATTAATTAGTAGCTAAAACGACATCTATTAAGGGAAAAAATTAAAAAGCTAAAACGACCTATAATTTGGGATGGAGGGAGTACAATATGACTTCATTCTTCTGTACAAAATGGTTAAAAGCAAGCTCGGCCACATATGCTAGGCAGTTCCAATTTTGATAGCTACAAGTTTTGTGGCATTGTGTGGATTTAGTGTCCAGTGATGATTGTTACTTAGGCTCAGTTTGCGGTTGCTGAACTACGTTGCACTGACCTTATTTTATATTCTTCTGTGGAAAAAACCATGAAAGCAGGAAAAAGTTAGTTAGCAAAACAGTAAAATAGACAAAAAATGATTGGGCAAACAAGATTATTATAATCTACCATGATGCCAACACAGACTTAAACTCTGATACACTTACAATTCCTGTTTAGTTCTGAGGTTACACTTATTATTTATTCCAAACACACTTATCTCCTAACTTTTATATGATAATAATAATGCAGGTTTCCAAAAATACATTCGTCATATTCTACTCCGGTGAGAGAGCAAAAGCCAAAATTCTGAAGATATGTGATGCTTTTCGTGCAAACCGTTACCCTTTTCCTGAAGACCTTGGAAAACAAATGCATACTGTTCAGGAGGTCAGCACATGGAAATATGATATTTGCAATCTTGGCTGAAATTCTTTATTGTTGATTTAGCGTTTCAATATTTGTACATTGGCTTAAATCCATGAACCTTTGTGAGCTAGCACTTGTAGTGAGGAAGTCAGCAGTTCTTTAAAGTTTTGTGCAGGAGATATCTTTTTTCCACGTCTATTTATGTGCTTTGCATGTGTTACAAACCTGGTTAACCTCCCTGTGCTGATGCTAATGCACCATTGACTATTACCATTTTATTAGCAGATTAAAAAAATTCTAATTACTCTAATGTATAGACCTTATTCTGCTCCTAATTTTGGGCCATAAGGTAGATGTCATTAGAACAGCTTTGCCATGTGATAGTTATGTGCTACTGCTACTAAATTCAGCCTGTAAAGATATAAGGTTTACTGAAATACTTGCAACCACGCAGGTATCTGGAAAGATATCGGAGTTAAAGGCAACAATTGACATGGGATTAGCTCACCGTGACAGCATACTTAAAACTATTGCATTGGAGTATGAGCACTGGAACCATCTGGTAAGCTTGTGCTGCCTAACCCTGCATTTGAGAAGCTCTATCTCTTAAGAGTTTTGCTTCCGTGTAGTTTCGTTGTCACTGCAGATATTTCTTTCCCTTTTATTTATTTGTTCATTATTAATTGCTAATTAGCTCTTAAATCTTGCAGGCAAAGAAGGAAAAATCAATTTACCACACTCTAAACATGTTGAGTGTTGATGTGACGAAGAAATGCTTAGTTGGTGAGGGCTGGAGTCCAGTTTTTGCAACTAGTCAGGTAATACAAATTCACTCTCGCCCTGATGCCTGATTATGTTTTTTGTGGCTGCTTCCTTGATATGCTGGTTTCTGTTTGTGGTCTGCATGATTTACAATATATCTTTTGCAGGTTCAGGATGCGCTTCAGCGTGCTACTCTTGAGAGCAAATCCCAAGTTGGCTCGATTTTTCAAGTTCTGAACACAAAAGAATCTCCTCCAACATATTTCCAGACAAACAAATTTACTTCAGCCTTCCAGGAAATTGTTGATGCATATGGGTATGTTCTCAGAAGCATCATCTTTCTGACTCTTCTATACTTGAGATGCTATTTTTCGGTTTGCCTGTTGCCTTATGGATTTGGAAAAAAAAATCTCCCTATATTCCCTCTTTGTATTTTTCTATGGACGAAAACATGCATCAGACTAATTGTCTCCCTTGCTCACTCAAACTGAAACATTCTGTCTTTAATACATTTTCCTCATTAACATGTCTAGATCTAGCACTTCAAGATCACCATTTGCATATTTGTCATGAAGTATTAGGAACTTTTAATTTTGTGTGTTTTACAGAAAAATAAATCGCAACTTATTTCTGTGTTTCTGTAATCTTTCCTTGGAGTTAAACAAACATGGGCCTCGTTCAAGAAACTAATTGGTGGTAGGGATTGTTGTCATGTTATTTGGGGTTTGGGTCAAATGTCTCAAGTTGAAGTGCTAACTTTGTCTTACATCTGATTGCAGGGTAGCCAAGTATCAAGAAGCTAACCCTGGTGTATTCACTGTTATCACTTTTCCTTTCTTGTTTGCTGTAATGTTTGGAGATTGGGGCCATGGAATTTGCATATTACTTGCAACGCTCTATCTGATAATCCGAGAGAAGAAATTCGCTTCCCAGGTTGTTTGCCAATCTTCATTACATTTTGCGACACCTTTATGTATCTTTACTACACTATTACTAGAAAGTTTACAACACTGTTTACAAATTGTTCTCTTGGAACATATAGTACTGATTCTGAAAAATCTGGCACTTGTATTGATGTCTTAATACTCTTAATGTCTTATTCGGAACACAGAAACTTGGAGACATAATGGAGATGATGTTTGGAGGGCGCTATATAATTATGATGATGGCGCTTTTTTCAATCTACACAGGATTAATATACAATGAATTTTTCTCTGTCCCATTTGAGCTTTTTGCTAAATCAGCCTATGCGTGCCGTGATCCTTCTTGTGGGTAAGGGAAAAAACTCATAATTTTACCTTTCTGCAGATAATTTATGCATCTTTTCTTGTTCATACTTATTTTTTGGTTATTAGGGATGCTACCACTGAAGGATTGGTGAAGATAAGGCCGACATACCCATTTGGTGTGGACCCTGTGTGGCATGGGAGTCGTAGCGAGCTACCGTTTCTCAACTCACTGAAGATGAAAATGTCAATTCTTCTTGGAGTTGCACAAATGAACCTTGGAATTATGATGAGTTACTTCAATGCGAAATTCTTCAGGAACAGTGTAAATGTGTGGTAAGTGTATCTCGCTATATTAAAATGCACTTTCTTATGATTATTCAAAATTCTTTAAGAACAGTGTAAATGTGTGGTAAGTGTATCTCGCTATCTTAAAAAGCACTTTCTTATGATTATTGAATATGAGATGAGGATCTATAGTTCCTGTAAAGAAGTGGCTCATCCTGTAGTAGCTTGTGATGCAATTCACTAGATTATGCTTATTGGATGTTTTCTTTTGTAACAGGTACCAGTTTGTTCCCCAGCTTATCTTCCTAAACAGCTTGTTTGGCTACCTGTCCATGCTTATCATCATCAAGTGGTGCACAGGGTCAAAAGCAGATCTGTACCATGTTATGATATATATGTTCCTCAGCCCGACAGACGAGCTGGGAGAGAACGAGTTATTTCCTGGCCAGAAAACAGTGCAGGTCTATATTCGCGATGTTCTGTTCTGACTATAATAAACCGTGGGATTATTCCTAACATCCACTCTTATACAGCTTGTCTTACTTCTGCTTGCTCTGGTGTCTGTTCCCTGGATGCTGATCCCGAAACCATTTTTCTTGAAGATGGAACACGAGCGAGTATGTTTTAAATAGTGCTCTGAAAATTCTATAACTGTTTCTAAAGCTCAAGTTTACTTATTTACTGAACTCTTCTGTTTGGTATTTATCAGAGGCATCAAGGACACCAATACGCCATGCTTGAGGGCGCAGATGAATCAGTGGTCGCAGAGCTTGGGGAACACCATGAAGAGTCAAACCACCATGAGGAGTTTGAGTTCAGTGAAATTTTTGTTCACCAGCTGATCCATACAATTGAGTTTGTTCTTGGTGCGGTCTCAAATACTGCTTCATATCTTCGTCTCTGGGCTCTCAGGTATTATTAGACATGCACTTCATCTTCTCAGTTTTGAATATTCCAATCTTTAGAAACACTCTTGCTACTACCAATCAACTAATATTTCTCCCTGCAGTCTTGCACATTCGGAGTTGTCCACTGTGTTCTATGATAAAGTTCTTCTTCTGACGTTGGGGTAAGCAGGCCTGTCTTTCTCGCCTCTCTCCATCTCTACGCCTAGTGTTCATCATCATCAACATGATGTCTTGTAGGTACAATAACCTATTCATCCTCGCTATTGGTGTCTTCGTCTTCATCTGCGCCACTGTTGGCGTGTTGCTTGTTATGGAGACCCTAAGTGCATTCCTTCATGCCTTGAGGCTCCATTGGGTGGAGTTCCAGAACAAGTTCTACGAGGGTGATGGTTACAAGTTCGCGCCATTCTCTTTTGCACTGATCACCGAGGAGGAAGAGTGAGTTCGTCCAAATTCTTGTATCTATTAGTCTTTGTAATATCTCGGGTGGCCTTTGTTTCCAGAAAAAAAACATTATTTTATCAAGGAAGAGTCATAAACCTCCAGCCCCTTGTTCAAGCAAGGGAAGTGCAATATCATTTTTATTTAGGTATGGATTACACAGAAGGATTAGTATTTTTTTCTGGGGAGGGTTGGCAACAAAACTCTAGTGCATCACCCTTACTTCTGCGTAATTCTAATAACGAGTTTTGCCTCGTGTTGCTGTTACGGCGCTGTGTATTTGGATATAAATAAGCATGTAATAAAAGGATGTTCCACTGTGATTATTGTCAAGCGCTTCAATCCGTACTCGATTATCTTCATGAACGATATTGTTCACAGTCGTATTGGCACTATCCGCGTCGGACTGTCTCGAAGAAAAAGAAATCTATGGTTGAGTATGCGAAACAAGTGTCATCTGTCCACTATCTGTTCATTTCACCCAGGTTTATTATTGTACAAAGAAATAACGCCTGCAATGTTGGCACAACTCAAAATGTATATGCAACAATATTAGGAACAGTACTGCAACAAGTAACTTTGGGTCTCAGTAATAGAATCTCCATAGATTGTCCCAAAACATCATCTAAGATGCATATACAAAATAACAAAATCAAATTGTTGCAGCAAAAAGTTTTGTCTATTCTACACATATTACTACAAATCTAAGCTCTGAACACATAAATATCAACACGGTTTTCATACATATACTTTGATAGAGAACATCATTACTCAATAAAGTCATGGTAACAACTGCGCTTCTGAGAAATCATATATCATGAAGATTTTTGAAAGGAATGACATTACAGCTTTGCGGGTCTGGCACCGTAACTGCATACCTAGGAAAACATTCTACACATTTTGAAGAAATTGCAAATGACCACGTTGTACATAATTCTTTGAGAGGTGTGTTTTATTGTTTCTCTCCTTTGTTCTTTTCTCCCATTGTTTCCTCCATTTCCTTAATGGTTAAGAAATACTCCATCCGTCACATGTTAATTGTTGCAACTTTGTCTAAATTCTTATGTATCTACACACTAAAACGTGTCTATGTACATGTGTATTTAGACGAAATTATAATACTTAACGTGGGACGGAGAGATTTTCTATCATTAAAACCTGATTTTCTCCAACAAATCATTTAATAAATTCTTGCCATTTTAGGGTAGAAACTCAACAAATCTCCTTACCTGTACTTTTAGATTTTGTTGTGAAAGAAGCTTTGCGTGGCGACGTGGTGCCCGGCAATCCAACGCTCCGTCGCCCGGATGCCGTCGCCAATCCGTACAGTCGGAGGTGTCAGGCATGGAAACGGTGCAGGGGTCTCAAACTGGCCGCAAAGAGAAGGGTCGCCCAAAGAGAAAGGCCAAGGCTGAGACCTAATTAGCTTCGGCGTGCATAGGTTGAAGAGGATCTCTAGCAGCTTTTTTTTACAGCAGGATCTCTAGCAGCTCATGTCAAGCATATTTCACTATAACATCAGCTTCTTCGCCACGCTGGAGAATATTTGGGGAAGAAACAAACATGTATTTTTTCTTGACTTTTAATAGACGTTTGTTTTACTTTCTTGTCTTTCGGATTTCAGAATTTGGGATGCGTACGCTTGAGAGTCTTTCCTGTTGAGAGATGACTATTAAGACTTGTTTGGGATGAAAACAATCGAGGATTACACACCTGAAAAAAATAATGGAATATCTATGCACGCAGATGCTAGTATTGTCAAAATTAAATCACACGCAACGACAATTAATCATGCATGGTATGGTATATATATATTCCAAGAAAAGAAAGAGCAAAAAATATAGCGACAAATAACTAATACTCCGTACTGAGCATCCTCCACTAACAGTACAGTAGTAGGAAAGGATATACGCGAACGGTAAATCAAGCTACGCTGACAGACAGAGTTGCGTTAGTTACTCGTCGATCGTGGGCACGGTGCTCCCGCTGCGCCTGGCGCTGCTGAATGGCCCCGTGACGGTCCGGCCCACGAACTTGCCGGCCTTGGTGATGCTGGTGCCGAACGCGCCGATGCCCGTGCCCACATGCCCAGCGCCCGGCCCGGGCCCGCCCGGGCCGACGCCCGCCGGGCCGGGCTGCACGTTGGTCACCGTGGACGCCACGCCGCCGCCCGCCTCCGCCGCGCCGCTGACGGCAGCCGTGCCCTCCCTCGCCTTCCGCCGCTCCTCCACCGTCTTCTTCTCCATCTCCAGCGCCTCGAGCGCCTCCTCCTTGGTGAACGGGTGGTACAGCACCTGCATTCCTCATTCATCACGTTAATGTTCCAAAACACGAGGGGATGAGCAGAGGCAGAGCTTAATTGCTTGCTTGCCTTGAGGATAAGCGCGCCTCTGTCCTTCTTGTCCTTGACCTTGGTGTCCAGGGACGGCAGCAGCTGCACGTTGATCTCCTGCACGGTGCCCACTTCAAGGTCGCTCAGGGGCAGCTTGGCGATGCCCAGCCTCTTGTCTTGCTTCAGATTGTCCTCGTCGAACACCTCAAGGATCACATGCTGCGTCTCCTTGTCCTCGGCGATGAGCTCGAACGTCTCGTTCCACTCCGGATTGAGGTTGTCGTCGATGACCCGGGTCTTCTCCTTGAACATGGGGCGTATGAAGAGCACCACGTAAGGGTCCGACTTGCCGATCAGCTCCTTGTTCTTGAGCGACTCTCCGCGCACCACCGTCACCGTCACCTTCCCCTGCGGCTTCAGCTCCAGATCACTGCACGTACGGGAACATGTCAGCCAGAAGCCACTCTAGCTAGCTTCCAACTCATGAGCTTGCTCTGTGAAGTGAAATGGGAAACCGGCCTTATGTCGACGTCAACCCCGCCCAGTGGAACCACGATTCTGTGCGGCCACTGGAGCATGTCAGTGATCAAGGATGCCACCGTGTCCTGCAGAAAAGAAAAACCAACACTTTTCATCGGTCGACTGAACGCAAGCGAAGAAGGGGAAGGAAAGGAAAACGCGTGACATACGTCGATCATGTCCGAAAGTCCGGGCATCGCCGTCAGGCTTCCGCCCACCGCCTTCAGTGTGTAATCGATTCTTGGTTTTGGCTGCAGTGATGCAGAGAAAACCGTTTACCTCGTTCTACAAACCAATCAAGGAGGAGGAGGAACTAGCATACTCTTGTTTTACGTTGGATTCCTGACGGGAGAATTAGTTAAGAGCGTATGCGCACCTCTGCCAGAAGAGCAACAACAACAGCGGAGATGCAAGGTATCTCGTCAGACAATTGGAAGACCGTGCGGATGATGGTGAACACCTGAAGGTTCTTGAACTGTGTACATGCAGAGTAAACATGGGGATTGTTTTATAATCTGTAATTTTATTCAACTAATAGTGCTACTTTCCTACTTGCAGATAAATAACACTGTTTGAAAAACATGTATATATATTAGATGAATGGAATTTGCAAGGTCAATTTTCACCAGGTTTCAACTGTCACATAACAGAAAATTTAAGCTATGCCTGTTTCTTCAGGTTGGAGACGCAATTTTCAAACCTGAATGGGAAGGGAAGCAACCAGAGTGTCAACTGCAAGGATTATATTCGGATCCCCGCCCCACTTGAAGTCAATGTCCATTGTGATTTGTCCTTTCTTGAAGCTCTGAACCCGAATGCCTGGACAACAGGATAGCAGACATCACCAGATCAA
Organism: Brachypodium distachyon; assembly: GCF_000005505.3. Taxonomy (NCBI): domain Eukaryota; kingdom Viridiplantae; phylum Streptophyta; class Magnoliopsida; order Poales; family Poaceae; genus Brachypodium; species Brachypodium distachyon. Next base: position 66,727,067 of record NC_016131.3, on the reverse strand, counting down.
GATTTATGTAAGCCTTCATAAAACGATCCTTATTACTGTAGAACTGAAGCCACTTTGTCTCTGCAACCTTCAATTTTTGGTGGAACCGTCCCAAGCGAGAGCCTGCTAAACTTGAGTGAGGATATCCCTGCTGGTCGATAATCGTCGAGTATCGGCTCGACAGAGTCCCTGATGACCATGGTTGCTGCCTGTAACCAAATGAAACTGCAGATCAGAACTTTTTTTTTGCAAGAAAGATCAGATGTGTTAACAACAAAACGATAAGTAGTTTCTATAATGGCAAATGACAGTGACTTTGCTTTTAAAAATCTGAAAGAACATAAGGAAGTTATCTGTGTGTACCTCCTCGACAAAGGGCCAAAGCTTGCTCAGTAGTCGGTTGAGCCATTTAACCTGAAGAACAAAACCAAAATGTGAATACAAGCAAAACATCAGGTGAGTACATCATGCTAGCAAATCATTCCCGGTACCATTGCTAATATTTGAGTAAATGACATGTAATGTGCCAGTGGCACTCCCGCAGACCGGGCCCCACATATCATCCTCGTATTAGATGGTACGTAGTATTTTCCAGTTTACATCTGTTTGCAACGATACATAGGTAATTTTGTCTTAATTCTTTGAATATTGAAAAGTTTCGAGATTTGATACTTTTGTAGTATGAACTAAAAATTTCTTCTTCCTTGGGATCAGTTTTAGGAGTGCTTGTCAGCAAATCAGCACAATGACATAAGTGGCATTTCACCTGGTCATACTCTGGGAAAGAAATCCATTCAGGAATATTGTCTCCACATATTTTCTTCACATCCTCACGATCGAGAGATCCAAGCGAATTGATATCGGCAGCCTGCTCCAAAACCAATTCATCGTTAAAGTTATCTCAAACTATGTACTCCCTCCATTCTGACGTGGATTTGTATAATCTTCATACAAATCCACGTCAGTTAATTTGGGACGGAGAGAATATAATACTTTAATTTAACAACGCCATTTTGTCAGAAATATAATAAAAACTAAACTGAATGCTCCGGCGCACCATCGTCAGAAACTCAGACTTGAAACGAATTTAATTTCGAAGATGTAATGCCATAACGCAAAACATTTGAGAACACAAATAAGCCTGAACTGTTTCTAGGTTCCAATCGAAACTTATCCATTGTCAAGATCAACAACAACAATAACAAGACCCGAACGCATCAAGATCCAAACATCAATTAATTAATCTGTAGGCGGTGGCATGCACTTGCCTTGGCACTGCGCTTGGCGGCGCGGCGAGCCATGGTGTGCGCCCAGCCGGCGATGAGGGCGACGCCGACGATGATCCCCATCATGATTCCCGATATGAACCCCATTTTCTCCCCTCTATCACCTGTGGATTGGGTGCGAGACAGGGGAAGGAAAAATTGTGGGATCGATCCTCGATCCAAACAAATTCTTCTGTCGCCCGCGGCTAACGCTCCGTTTGGGGGCGGGTTTTTCGCGTGCAATAACGTGAGATGGGTGGAGATGGCCGTGATCGCTTCTGCTTTTGCATGGCTGGATACGCACGCCTTTTAGTTTTGACGCATCCACTTGCTGCCCTAGTGATCGAGGAGCTCGATCCTCTATGGAAGGGGTTCCTGAAGGCGAGGGCTAATGCGCGGCTGACATGTGGGCCATGAGCTAGAGGCATATGAAGGGAGAGATTACGAGACGATTTTTTAGAACAATAGGCAAGCATATAGCTGAATTAATTTTTCAAACTTAACAAAGCCGCATGTTCAGGTTTTGAAAAACTGTGTAAATTTTTTTTGCCCTTATAAAAATGGGTAAAGACGTATGATTATTTGCAAGTTGTTCACAAAGTTAATTACCGTACAAAAAGTTATAACACTAATTAGGTAACTTGCTGAACAAAAAGTCATTTTGTGACTTTTTACCCAGTTCAAAGATTGTCATTTCTCACGATAATTTACAAGTTTAAGTTTCTATCAATTATCTAAGTGTCTGAAACAAATATCATAGTTTTTAAAAATACATGGAAAAATCCTAATCTGAAAAATTTAAAAATAGAAGGACAGATTGATCCTTGAATCCAAAAATAGAAGGCAAAATTGAATAAAAAAGAAAGATAATTTTTTGGTTGATCTGAACCATCATTGACTGCATCAGCAATAGTAGAATAACATGAAACTTTAAAATAAATCAAAATAAGGGCATAAACAAGAAATAAACCAAACCACCGGTTTGGTACTATCTTCTGTATATTTTTATTGTTATGTTTTTTTTCATGTTTTATCTACTATGCTAGATTATTAAGAATTGAATTCAAACTTCACGCACATTATGCAATTTGATATACTCTCTCTGTCTCATATTAAGTGTCGCAACATTGTCTAGACATGCATGTACTTAGACGCGCTTTAGCGTGTAGGTACATGATGTAGACAAAGTTGTGATACTTGATATGAGACGGAGGTTAATTTCTTATGTCTTCGTATTTTTTTTTGGATGGGTTTTGGACGTTCCATTTTTTGGCCCGAGGCAGAGGCTTGGTCGATTTCTGGATCCGCCACTGCTCTCATCCACCACTCACAATGCACTTTTGATGCTCCACTATCCTTGGGTGTGACATAACACATGACACGTCCCTACCGGTGTTCTTCTTAAGAGTACGGTTGATATGTCTTTTGTCTTTTGTTGCCCCATACTATTAGAGCTCTTCTACGGTACCCAGAATTAATGTGAACTGTTCATTTTTTTAATCTAATGGTACATATTAGTTGATACTCCCTGATACTGCATTTTGTCTGTGCGGAGTGTAATGTGGAGATATAATCATGATGGGTCGTTGGACGACGTTTGGTCATAACTAGTAAGCGTATGATGCATATCTTGACCAATGCATAATTAAAAATTGATTGGAGAGTCTCTCCAAACTATGAGAGAGATTGCAAAAACGATGTGATTACTTATTATTATTCTACCTGGTTTGGTATACAAAGTTGATCTCCAAAATCCACATCTTAATCTACAATGGCTAATGCTCCCTCCATGGTAAAATTAACTAGATTAACACCAAACCAACCAATGCATATTGTGTCATGTTTTTGACTAGCCAATGCATGAAGGAGGGGGCAGGCTCGGTAACACTTTGTCCAACACTTAATTAGATCATCCTTAGTTATGTTGATATTTGACACGGGTTTGCATAGGAAGCAACTAATTTGGATTCCAAACACAATTGATAACAGATAACTAGTTAGAAGCTTTCTAAGTTAGGTGCATTATATATGGCGTGCAACATCACCTTAGAACAATACGGCCATTCGATTTAGACAGCTCGATGGCTAGAACCGTTCCTACTCATGCTTTTTACACAAAAAGCAAGTGACGATGCGGCAGAAACCTTGGGAGTTTCTCTCGTGCATGGACCATCCTGTCGGAAACACGGGGTCCTCTCGAAAGAGAAAAAGGGAGACATTTTTAAAAGGAAAAAGAAAGTAACACGAGGCTTTCTTTTCGAGACGGTTTGGCAGTTGCTACAGCTAACCACCTTAGCAAATCATGGTCGTTCTTGACCACATCCTGCGGCCCAGCTTACGCTGACCATTTGACCTCACTATCATACACAGCCCTTCCTTAAATTCGCCCCCACCGCCGTTGGTCCGATCCTGCCTACACAAACTACAAAGACACTGGCTCACTCCAAGTCTGCAACTATCTCTATCGCGGTCTCACGCTCTCCAGAGAGGCACTTGCGGCCGTCGCCTCACTGCTAGTGGGCCACGAGTATACTCCGGACCCCAGCTAGCAGAGGCATTGGATCCTCCAGACTGCATCGGTGCAGATTAGATAGATAGATACACGCACGCATCTGAGAAATGGCGAAAAGCTAACTCACTTTTTGGCTCGGCCCCCTCTGCTTCGCTCTTCTTTTCCCCATTCCCCCACTCCTGCTGATGCCCTCGCGGCAGCCCCCGCCGCCCGATGCCTCCCCGCCTCCGGCCGCTGCCGCCGCCGCTGCCGTCGTCGCGGAACACCGATCTCACGGGCGCCACCAACCCCCGGCCTTCGCGCTGGCCCCGGCCGCTGCCTCGGCGGCGGCGGCGCTGATCTTAGCGGCCTTGGCTCTTTTCGTGTGGCTGCGGCGGGGGAGGAAGCGCGCCGCGGCGTCGGCGGGAGCGAGGACGCAGCCCGCGACCGCGCTGAGGAGGCTGTCTTACCAGCAGCTGCGGCGCGCGACCGGCAGCTTTGCGGCGGGAAGCAAGCTGGGGCAGGGCGGATTCGGCCCCGTCTTCCGCGGCGCGCTGCCCAAGTCGGGGCAGCCGGTGGCCGTCAAGGTCATGAACGCCGCGGGATCCCTCCAGGGCGAGCGCGAGTTCCACAACGAGCTTTCCCTCGCCTCCCACCTCATCGGCTGCGGCCACGGCTCGACGCCCTCCATCCTCCTGCCCTTCGCCTACTCGCTATCCGCGCATCCGTGCCGTCGCCGGATGATGCTCGTGTACGAGCTCATGCCTAACGGGTCCCTGCAGGACGCGCTGCTAGGCAAGAGGTGCCCCCAGCTGGTATCCCAGTGGCCTCGTCGGCTCGCCGTCGCCCGTGACGTCGCAGCCGCTCTCCATTACCTCCATTTGGTTGTGCATCCGCCAGTGATCCATGGAGACGTCAAGCCCAGCAATGTGTTGCTGGATGGTGACCTCCGTGCTCGCCTCTCAGATTTCGGCCTTGCACGGATAAAGTCTGAAGAAGAAGAAGAAGAAGAGTTGGAGAGTGGTGTGCTCGGGAACATCGGGTTCGGTAATGAAAATCCAAGCGGTGGGTGCAATGATGATGTATCAGTGGCTGGCGAGAGCACACCAGCCATTGTAATGAATGGAGAAGACAATGCCACCAAGTCGCCGGAGGATGATGACGGGTTCACCGCAGCCTCTCATGCAGAGGTGGCATCAACCTCCGGGTGCGATAAGACTAGTGTTGGTAGTGGATTCAATGGCCGAAGCTGCAACAGTGGAGGTGCTGCAGCATCAGGAGCTAGGAGTGACTGGTGGTGGCGTCAAGATAATGGCGGCGGCGGCGGCGTTAAGGACTATGTGATGGAATGGATTAGGTCGGAGATCAAGAAGGAGAGGCCGAAGAGCGATTGGATTGCAGGAGCGTCTATGACCACCCCGGCTACCTCAGCAGAGAAGAAGAGGCCAAAGCGTAGGGCACGTGAGTGGTGGCGTGAGGAGTATGCCGAGGAGCTCACCAAGAAACAAAAACGGCGGGCACTTGCTAAGTCAAAGAGTGATGCGGGTGCGATGGCTGGCATGCAGTGGTGGGAGAGGGATTGTGATTTAGAGGAGAAAAGAAATTCAAGGTGGAGGATGATGAAAAGCTGGAGCCGGCGGAGCAGCAATGGCAATGGCAATAGCAGCATTGATTGGTGGGTTGATGGGATAGGAAGGAGTGGCAAGGATTGGGCTAGCGCAGAATTCGTGCCCAAGAGTGGTGGAGCAGTGAGCAGCACGCCGAGCATGCGGGGCACAGTCTGCTATGTGGCACCTGAGTACGGTGGCGGTGGGCCTCTATCAGAGAAATGTGACATTTACAGCTTTGGTGTTTTGTTGTTAGTCCTTATCTCTGGACGCCGCCCGCTCCAAGTGACTGCTTCACCCATGTCAGAGTTTGAGAAAGCGAGCCTGATTTCATGGGCAAGGCATCTTGCCCACGTTGGCCGCTTGCTTGATCTTGTAGACTCTGCGCTCCTGGATGTTAACGGTGACCAGGTGCTGCTATGCATTACTGTTGCACTCTTGTGTATCCAGAGGTCACCAAGTCGTCGCCCGTCAAGCGAGGAGGTGCTTGAAATGCTCTCTGGTGAGGGTAAACCACCAGATCTCCCAATAGAATTCTCGCCATCGCCTCCTGGTGGGCTCCCTTCGAGGTCCCGAAAGAAAGGCCGGTGAGTTTAGTTTGTTGGTTAGATGAAAGAGGTGGCCTTAGTATTATTATGCTTGTTTATTCTTTGCACCACCCTGATTTACCTATTTAATTGATTGAAATCTTGATATGAAAAGTGGCAGTTCCAATTCAACTTTGATAAAAACAACATTAGTCATAACCGTAAAATTCCTCCACATCAATTCCCAATCTAACCATTTAATGAATTGATTGACAATTTCTATTCAAGTTTCAGAAGAACTGACTATCCATAGTTTGGAGCGATAGGATTATGGGAATATAATGCATGACACTAGCAAGACTACTGAATATTGTTGGGAAGTTCTCTCTTTGTGCTGGTTGATTGGGAAGCATCTTGCCTTTTGGACATGCTTTTGGTGTATTGTTCTGCCTGGGGGAGCTGTGTGCTTTCTTCTGATGTTTGATGACCGTTTCCTCCTAAACAGGCGTGCCCCACTTGTGTGATGGCTTCAAGCTTTCCATGTTCACAGATCCCTTTCATTTCTTTTTGTACTGAGATGGCATCACTTTTCTCGAGCTAGTATATTCTACGTAGTTGCTGGCCTGCTGCAATTAGTTTAGAATATAAGACACATGCAGGCCACTGTGCTATCTCAAAAGGCATTTCCACAAATCGCCAATGTGTGGCAGTAGTTTACGTCTTAAGGTATATGCGCTTGTCTGAACCTGATAATTTCCGAGTTGGTCTGCACTTCCAGGAACACTTATATGCCGTGTACATGCAAATAATCTTTTTGTTTGAATTCTAGGAGTTTGATGTCAAGGCAATATGTAAATTCAACTTGATGGTTTATCTTATCCTTTTTGCACTTTTTTTCTTCCCTTTTGTCCTCCATTTGTTCAGCCTGTGCTGATCGTTGGTTCCTCAAATAGAAACGACTATAAACCAAACCATTAAACAGTCTCAAAGATCTCAACTTTTAAACCTTGACACATCTTATGGAAAACTTGGTCCATGAAATAAGTGTTGTCTATTTACTGACAGCATCTAGACATGGTGGTAAATTCTTCTGGAAGCAGCTAAATGAATTCTTTTAATGGGCTCCTTGGAAGGTTATATCTGATGTTGTTACTCAAGAATAAGATACTGTCACTATTTGCTCCCTCATATCGAATTTCAGGAATGACCAGTTGTTCCTATCATGCAGTGCATTTTATGCATGGTATCTTGATTACCTTTGGGTGTAAGTAGCATTCGAACTGGTGGTAACTGACTAACGAAATTGGTAGCACAACCAGTGGAAGATTGGACCTCCTAATTGCAGACCAGTCGTTTTCCTCGCCTGGTTTAGTTCAACAGTGCTTGAGAAGTTGAGATATGTCTGTGACTAGATTACCGTATCAACCGTTATCCAGCCATTGTTGTTTCCTTTCTAGCACGAAATGGTCAACAAGGTAATATGTGTTGAATTATGAATTTATTGTATTGCCTTTTGAAATGATACAGTGCTGTTTGCTCAAGTCCTTACCTCTTTATATTGTGGCGACTCAAATCATCCAAGACGAATCCAGACAAAAGCGGGAAAGAAAAATATTAAAAATCAGCCAGGCCTGTAATTGACTGGATTGATGCTTTCTAGCTGTCCAGACTTATGAACAAAGTGAAATGCATTTATTATTACCTTTGCATTTATCATCATCGATTCGTCATGTGATCTATGAGCTGATTTCATCGGTTCAACATTCTGTCCTGGGGGGTCTCAGTACATTCAGTATAAAAAGGCTGTGCTGTATAATGTATTTTGGTATATTTTCTTACATTATATAAGATGTTTGTAATATACCGGAGAATAACCTGATGAATTAGTTCCTGTATGCTACCGCCACAAAGATGCAGGCTGAATTGTTACATGATTAACTAGTTCCTATATGAAAAAAGAAGATGAAAGCAGGCAATATTTCCTGATGAAGCAACTTTGTTTTATATCCTGGTCAAGTAACCTAATTGTTACAACGCGACATGCCTTTCAAGCTTGTTCAATAAATACCAGCATAATCTATTAATGTCTATTAAATTGGAGTTTGCGGAGGACCGCGGGCGTTGCCCGTACGTCGTCTTGCTTGCCCCAAATCCTCGCCCCTCTCTGCGGTTCTGCCGCCTTCTCTCCAAATCCAACACCCAAACTCCTCGAAAAAAACGCTCCTCACGGCCTCACCCGATCTGTCTGCCCTCGCCCTGGATCAGCGCTGCTTTGGTGCTGCAACCCTTCCCACCCCGCCGGCGGCGCTGCAGCCCTGGCACGGCCACCCTCTCTCGGCGCCGTGCGTCGAAGACCTCAGCAAGAGGAGGAGAAAGACCCTTCCCCTGCCTTGTTCCCATCTGTCTTCTCCTCTCCCGTCCACAACCTCCTCGTTCAGCCCAGATTCGTCCACGAGCCGAAGCCCGTTGCGCCGCCCGGCGGCTGCTTCCGCATGGGCTGCGCCGCCTCGACGCCAAATCCTCGCCGCCCGCTGCCAATTCCGCTGCTGCCGCCCCCGCGGACCGTCGGGCTGCTGGCCACGAGCCGCCGCGTCGTCGCCTGTCGCGCGCCACTGCCTGCATCGAGCCGCACGGGCGCCCACAGGTGCGACGTCTAGGTGGGCGCTGGGCACCTGAAAGCACGTGGGAAGGTCCAATAGGTGGCAGCGGTGCTCCACGATCTTCCATGCGGAATCGCGGCGGTGCGCCAACCATTCTGCTCGCACCTTTCTGTCTTTGTTTATTGCTGAAGTTCAGAATTCAGAAATAGCAAGAAGGTATAGGCCATGGAGTTACGGGCTCTCTGTTGTGCATAAATCCCCATATCAGTTGACTCGAAAGAAGCTTAGACGAGATGATCTTTGTTTGGTGTGTTAAGTTTAACGGAAGCAAAATCATTTTATCTTGCCATGCGCAGACATTCTGGAGTTTTTTGGATGAGGAAGGTTCTAACATGCATGGGTTTAATGCTAATGCGGTGTGTACTGGACGTATTCTTCACAAATATTTTATTTAATGTTGTGGATGAACTACACTTGCCGATGTACAACTCGACCCTGCCTTTTTCATAGCTAATTATGAATTGCTTAAAAATTTCTCTAATATCAATGTCTCAAATTTCAGTTCTACTGATTGTTCATTGCTAAGTTGTACTGGATCAAAGAAATGTGCAGTCTTGGTAAAATTTGAATGGATGTTCTCGCGCGGGCTCTTCTACTAGTAATAGTATAATATCTGTAAGTTGATACAAACTAAAAAAAATAGTCCCTCTAATCCATAATAAGTACAAAGTTGTACTAAATCAAAGACACTTATTATGAAATCCGAGAGAGTATTTTTTATCATTGCCCCAGATAAAATAATCCATATTCGTTAATGTCTTAATAGTTTATGAAAATAATCCATATTCGTTCAAGTCTTGACATTCAAATAATCATATTCGTTCATGTCTTAATAGTTTATGTCAAATCAACAGGGAGTGTGGTCGAGGGTGACGGACAGCCGCACCAACTAAGAACTTCATAGGAGCAAAAAGATAAAGATAGAGTCCAATGATACGTATTTTGTGACGAGTTGTTGTCGTAAATTGACTTGCAACCAATACATCCAACATTATGCATATCTGAAAGAAATTTCATATCGTCGAATTTGTAGTTACTAGTCACATATCATAAGAGATATCAATGGTCAAAATTTAGCTTTGAAGGCCATGCCAAGTCAATCAGCACAAATTCTTCGTTTACAAGGTGGCGTAAAAGAATAGACAACCAAGGATATAATGACAAGGATGGAGTAGTTAGACTGACGAACTCTACAGCAGAGACAAAGTATGCCATGCAATGCTAGAGGGGTATAATGGCATATACAAGTGCTTTAACTTGTCAGTTCATTTGTACTCCTTCTGAAGGTGAATATATTTGCGTCCCATGCTCTTATCCACAACAGAAATTTTACTCACAATGTCAAAAAAATATTTCTTGTCCTGCAGTACAAAAATAACAAGCCATCAAAATTCTGGACATGCATTGACAGGGCATATAACATACATTGTCCAGACTGCATGCATTGATAGCATATACAACACACATCATCTGAAGTAAGATGTTGGTGAGTAGTGCGGAAAGCATAAAGTTATTGAGAACACAGTTCAGAGCCACATCACAAAGAAAATAAGCTTTACCTCTTGAGTTCTAAATCTTGGCTCAAATCTGGAGACAAAATCTTCCATTGCCACAGGACCAATTGCAAGTAATCTCCTGACTTCCTCCTCTGTAATTGTAGATATATTTGTACTACTTGCTGAAGCAAATTCTTTTGAAATAGGTTCCGAGGAAGAGGGTGGCTCCTCCTTGACACCTAATGTTTTAGTTTCCTGTGCCGACAGTACGACAATCAAAGAACAAATTCAATGCAATGTTACAGTTATATGATTAATTAAGTTTACATGTTCACAGTGAAAATAGAAAAGTGACTTACAGATTCTATGTTTGACTTCTTGAGCGCTGCACCATTACACTTCTTTGCATCATCACACCTTGTTCTCCTCTTTTTATTGGGCCTGGATGCAGGTGGAATGCTAATATCAAGTCCTGCTGCTGTCAATTTGACAGGGTTGTTTTCCTGTGGTTCACTTTTGAATTCAGTTTTCAGTTCTGGAGCAAGTACTGGCGATGGCGACTCATCTTCCTGTTGGATGATACAATAGTAAACATGAAAACAAGTCAACAAAACTGCTTGTGCTCCTGCAACTCATGAATTTAAATCATATGGAAGTTTTACGAGTGGTGATCATTACTTCAGTGTCTTCGTCGTCACCGGACTCACTTTGTCCAGCGGCACGGCGGAGCAGCTTTTTTAGTTCCTTACCGGCCTTGCTCAGGCCACCAGCTCCTTGTTCATTCCCGTTATCATCCTATGAGTATTGCAAGTCATAAAGTCACATATAGTATTTATCATCGATTCTGGTAAAGGCAGCAACATCTGTAAGTTTAGTAAATTGTACTACTATACTAGCAACATTTGCAGCAGGCTGCTGGGCTTGGCATGTAAATCAATAATGTGAGCATAAGCATGTGCGTTTGTTTCAACCTGCTTAATTTCTGGTGGAGCAGGGTTTTCGGTGAAATCAGGTCTTTCCTCCGGGTCAATATCCAGAGCCTCATCATCATCAGTGAAGAACTCTTCATGCTCCCAATCTTCACCTGATAAAGAGCAAGTTCCAGCTAAGAAGATTATCGAGGGCTGTGAGACAGTATGAATGAACACGGAAAGTACATTTTGTGCAACTAGTTGACACCACACCATGTTTAAAAATAATTTTCCAGTTACAAAAAATTCTGCAAAGAATCATGGATGTAAGTCATAATCATACATCATGTGCACCCGCAAAACATCATCCAAAACCATGAAATCCAAAGACAAGGCATGAGTGAATAATATCCGTGCACATGGTATAGCATGATTTACATCCATGAATCCTTTCACATTTTCTGAAACATGGAAAATGATTTTGAACAATGGGGTCTAATGGCAGCTAGTTGCACAAAATCCGCATTGAGATGAATGAACAACTCTTTCGAATAACAGCAATCACTAATCAGCACGTCCTACACTGTATAAAGATACGCAAATCTAAGAATTCCCAAATATTAACGAAGATGAATAGTATTTGACCAGCATACCTATCTCGATTTCACCATCCAAATCAAAGTCTTCTTTTCCGCCTTCTTCCTCATCCTCCATGCCCTTTGTCGCAAGCCCATCTGCATTTTTGCTTGCCACTCCCTCTTCTTCGTTCTCCTCGCCTTTATCACAGTGATTGTCATCACCATCCTTGTTTCTTTTCTTGGATTGGACCCCACTTGTCGCCCCGCCATCAACATCCTCAAGCTTCTTCACATCCGAACCAAAGGCGGCAGCTCCATGTGTTGCACACCTCATCATCCATCGTTCATACCCAGTTGCGTTGCTTCTCCTTCTATTCATCTTCTCTTCAGCTTCTTCCAAAGTCAGTTGTTTGTACTGTGCAATTTTACTGTAGTTATACCTGAGAAGGAACAGCATATTCTTAAGGATGCTCTAAAGGAATTAAGAGAGCACATTCTAGATGAGGCTTTCGAGCATATAATTACTAATGATTTTTGAAATTTGCAAGAGGTGATTCATTGCCATGGTAATACTGTACACCCTCATGAAGCTTATATCTTGCAGGTAACTACGTTTTCATGACGATTATAGTTGACATGTAATGGGGGGAATAAGGAGAGGAGCAAACTGTGAGTACCAGGAACCAACAGGAACAGCATGTAACTCATTGCCGTGCATCATCAACAAATAGTATGTAGCAGTTGCAGATTGTGTTCCCTCAAGTTGACTTTGGTACTGATATTCACCTGTTTCATCTTCCAATATCCATGGTTTTCTTTTGTAGTATTTCTCCTGTTTTGTCAAACATATGTGCCACACGGTTAACAAGATTACAGTAACAACATTGTAGCAAAGTTACTACCGAAGGGTCTCCTATCATATTCATTTACCATTAGGTGAAAACAATAAAATCCACTTGTTCCACAAGGGTATCTAATAGCACGCTACAAATGTATGATCAGTCGGTCACAGATATTTACTATTTTTCAGTACAACCTAAATGACAAGAGCGACTGCTGCATGAACGGACGCAGCTCCATTAATGCCTGTTGGATTAGCACCGAGAAGGATATAAATCGGATATCATGCTACTAGGTTGGATCATAAAATCTAATGATGATCACCAATGATCAGGAACTAGTACCCGCATATTGGCAGTAAGCTGTCGTCCTTGCAGGCCATCCTTACGAAGAGACCACTTGTTCCCCGCAATCCTCTCCTTCGAGAAAGGCGGCAAGCCTGTGGTGAATCTGCCTATCGAAAGGGCCTTCTCTGCGGCGGTATCGACCCGAACAGTGTACTCCTGCGTTCCGTTGGAACAATAGAAAAATCACGGACAACAAAACCCAAAACTGCCAAGCGCCGCGGCCGCGGCGCCAGCAATGCCACCGATCGTGCAATTAGAAACCTAGAACCGTAGGCAGAGGCCGAGGGGCAGGATGTACCCGTATGAGGTTGATGATGGGGGCGGCGCAGACGGCGCAGCGCGCGCGGGAGCGCGCCCTGGCGGCGCCGCAGGAGCGGCAGAGGGTGGCGTGACGGCAGCTCGTGCCGTAGACCTCTGACCGAGAGCCGCAAGCGTCGCAGGACGCCTTCAGCACCAGGTCGGCGGCCCCCATTGCCGCGCTCGCCGCTGCGTAGGGTTTGGTTCGGTTCGGTTCGGTTCGGATGGGGAGGAAGCGCGACGGAAGGGGGGAAACAGAGAGAGCAGGCAGGGGAGAAAGAAGGTAGAAGGGTTTCGAGTGTTTGAGTTGAACTCGTTCGAGGTGGGGCAGCCCGTGTGGCCGTGGGCCGTGGGCCGTGGCCGGTTTTTAGGCCCTGTTCAAAGGCCTGGACATGGTGCGTGCCAAAAATTGTTGCCTGGTAGCGTGACGAATTGTTCTAAAAAAAAAGGTAGCGTGACGAATCGATGATTCTTGCCTGCCCACACAAATTGTTGTTTTGTTTAAAATCTTTGCCACGTTGTTAAATTGGGCGACGCTAGACATCCGCCAGCTGATCTAGCACAGGATCCACCGGCCATATTGGCCACACCGACCGACGTAGCTCTACAGTGGAGGCCAGACGTAGCCAAAGAAACACGTGACGTGAGCATGATACGACCGACACTGAATTATGCATATGATCCCCACGCTGCACCTAGCACGTGCAGACACTGCCTCCCTGGATTGCTTTGCTATCGTGCAAGCTATACGTGTTTATTAGCTGTAAACTTAATGCAAGCTAACGTAAACGAAAATCGCATTTAAACCTTAAGCAAGAACCAGGAAACGACTGATTGGGGACGGGGCAGTGTGAAAGCTCTTGATCAACACGTACCAACTAGATGACGTTATTTATCATCGACCTCAATTATATGTACCTAATGATATGTACTATTGCTATGGTTTGATTCGTCGGACATACTGGCCGATCGAACTGACCATAAGGCTAGTCATAGTGCAAGTAACTTGGATAGTAACATAGATGCCAACTAAGCATTTTGGTGACATGGCACGACAATAAATGAAAAAAAAAGAGAAGTGATAATTGGATATACCGTAACATCACACAAATCAAGACAAGATGATTATTTGATCCGTCAGCCGTGTTGGTCGATCGAACTGACCATAATGTCTCAGGTTATAACTCGTAATTTTTTTTGTCTCGGATTATAGCGCTTTAATTTATTATTAGACCGTGACTCGTGAGAAACGAGTAGCCACACGGAGGCGACGGACCTAGCTTTTCAATATTAGGTGAAACATATTTTTAATAAATATATATTGTCTAGGCAAATATACCGCAATTTCTATTTTTTCTAAAATAAATAAATAACTTCTACTAGTAAAAGAAAATTCACCCTATGACCCTTGTTGGTCCGCCCTTGCAAACGGCAAGATGCACATCGATCATTGAACCAACTGTAAAATAACTATATAGTACATATGTTCCTAAATATGAAAAGTTCTAACTTTGTTCAAATTAAGTCAAACTTCTTAAAGGTTTATCAAGTTTATAGAAAAAAAACATGCTACTCTGTAACATAATATCAAATTAGTATACTATGATCATATATATATCATAACATATTTTATTAAAAAATTGAAGTTGTAGATGTGAGGGAGTATAATATAACCAGTTGGTTAAAATGTGATCAATCTTTACACTGTTGTACCTGCACATGACACCACTGGCGGATCCATAGGGTGGCTAGTGGGATTTTAAATTCGGTCCATATACTTTTGTATATTCAACCTAAAAAGGGGGGAAAAGAAAACCATATAGGCCAGGTGAACAACGTCAAGTCCAAACCCATATCCTTGTGGGCCTCGTTTGCCTTTTTGTACGTGAGTCTGGCACTCTCGCCTAACAATTACGCAGAGGAATGAACAATCGTTGGTGCAGTTTATATTTATTTATTTTGCACGGATGGTTGCGATTTATAGTTAGGGTAAAAAATTTAATCAATGAATCACCCCTGACTTAAAATCTTAGATCCGCCACTGATGACACCGTGGTAGTCAAGAAGAAGAACACAAGGCGACAAATCCATTCGAAAAGATAAAATTAAGTACTTGCCGGGGTGTAGACTCGTGGCCCGGCCGTGGCTCCCAACTCCCAAGTGAATCAATCATGGCACGGTGATTACGATATGATTGGCATATGTCCAATTAAAAAAATCAAAGCGCAACAGTGCCGTTGTAACAACCTCCCACCATGATCTATCGCTAGAGTTTTCTTTTTCTTTTTTGCGAGAATCTATCGCTAGATCATCACATCACATCCTGCTCCTTGCACCGGCCTGCTGTACATCGTCGACGGCGTGGCGGCGGACGAAGTCGGTGACCTGCGCGACGAACTCGGCGGCGCGGTCGGCCTTGAAGAGCTCCATGGCGTGGTACCCAGCGCCGTCCATCCGCGCCTCCACGTCCACCCCGGCGTCCCGCAGCGCGTCCACGAGCACCTTCTGCCGGTCCCTGGGCGGGTCCTTCTTCCGCCCCAGCACCAGGCACGGCGGCAGCCTCCGCAGCTGGCTCGCCCCGACGACGGCCAGCATGGCGCCCGGGTTGCAGTACTCGTGGTCCCTGTCGGCGCCCACGGGCAGCGCCAGCTCCCAGAGCAGGTCGTTCGCCGGCAGCGGCAGCACGCGGTCGTCCACGGACGCCTCCTCCGCGGGGGTCCGCTCCACGCCGCTGTGGTGGGCCTGGTTCAGGATCAGGCCCCGCAGCTCCACGCCTTGGTCGACGGCGGCCAGCGCGGCCCGGAACGCGATGCTGGCACCGTTGTGGCAGCCCATTATGAAGACCGGCCTGCCAGCGGCGTAGGAGCGGACCCAGCGGACCGCGTCGGCGGCGTCGTCGAAGGCGGCCGGGAGGCGGTGCTCCGGGGCGAGGCGGTAGTCGACGGAGGCCACGGCGGAAGGGATCGTGGCCGCGAGCACCGCGGCCGTGTTGTGGAACGGCTCCGAGGCCGCGCGGAAGAGCACGTAGCCGCCGCCGTGGAAGTAGAGGATCAGCGGGATCGGCCTGCCGTTGCCGTTGCCGTTGCCATTGTCGACGACGCCTGCGGGAACGAAGAGGCGGACGCTCGTGCCGTTGGCGGGGTTGAGCGGGGCGTCGTTGGAGTGGACAATGCGGCGGTTCTCCTCGCCGTCGGGGGCGATGGGGACGGCGACGGGCTCCCCGGACGGCGCCGGCGGGAGGAGCCTCGCGGCGTTGTGGCGGGTGAGCGAGCCGTCCGGGTTATAGCGGATGTTGAGGTACTTGTACGGGTCCATCGATCTCGCGCCGTTTAGCTCCGAAAACTCTGGCTGTTGGTAGGCACTCACTCGCTCGGACACAAGGAAGGAGCTGGAGCGGCATATAACTGAGCGGAGGGCGCGTATATAGCTGGCGCGGTTGCCGGTTGGGAGTTGCGATATATGGGACTCGTGTATTTACTGCTCCAACCGAGAGAGCCCGTACCTGGTGGGCACTGGCCGGTTGAGTGTCCCACCATGGGTCGACGGGTGAGACGCTGCGGCGCCGTCCACAGTCCACACCGAGCATATGATGCGCGCGTGGGCTATAAGCCAGAATCGGACGGCACCGGGCGCCCGGGTTCGTTCAACCCGTGTGTGTCGCTGTGGAATTCATACCTGCGACTGCGACGGGGGGGCCGCGGGAGCACGGATGGATCGACTCGATCTCGATCGGCCTCGCCACCCGCCCCTGATGGGGTGTGAACTGTGGAGTGAAAGCCGGAAAGCGGCAAGTAGCGATCTCGCCGGCCTGTCACCTTAATCAGGTTTAATGGCGCCCCAACTAACGCCACATGCGCCATGGCTCTAGTGGCCGGGATGCTGCCACGCGCGCCGGCAGCCGGGTTGTGGTTACTACTGCCACTGCTTTTCCGACCTGTACGTCCTCCAACGCGCGCGCGAAGAGTGGCAACCCGTGCATGGTGATCCGGATCTACTGATCCGGCGCTTCAACCTGCACTGAATTTTGCTGCTAGCGTTCACATCCAGTCATCTATATGCTGTACTAGGAGAGCAAATAGCACAGCACTGCTTCGAAAACACGTGCACTGTTCCCGTGTTCCGTGTTAATCCATTTAATGCCGTCTGACATAAATAGTCTTTGGCTTTTATTGTCCCTAAAACCAGATGTCGACTCCCGCTCAGAAAACAGATCATGGCTTCACAACGGAGCTGACTAATAAGTTGAAGCAGTCGAGCAAGCTTGGACGGTATACTCGCACATCAACGGTTCAACCATCATCAGGACTTCAGGTCAAGAACACCCAATTTGGCGTTATGCTCTACCATATATGTAGCGCATGAAACACGTCAGGATTGACCGGTACCTATGACAAATCGTGCACAAGGATTCCAAAGTGGACCGACGTGTTCCCACAGCCCAGGCCTCTCCGGCCTCCGGGGTAGCTGAAGTGCCGAACCTACTGTATGAGCTCCAACCACTGGATACCATACGAGTTTGCGCCCGCTCAAGACAACCAAGCACAGTGAGAAACATCTGGTCGTCCTATACCTTCCTGGTCACCTAGCTCGTCGCAGTGGACGTCCCTGTACAGAACCCTTTCTTTATCCCTTTCTTTTCCTGCTGAAAAGACAACCAGCGCCGGATGTCACCTCAACGGCTCAACGAAGCGAATCCCCAAGGGATGCCGACCATCGGCCGCAACAGGGGGTCCACGGAAACATGATCGACGGCCCCAAGAGCGCAACAGCACCGTCCATGCCTTATCCATACATCCCCATTGTTTACCATCACGCCGCAGCTTTACAGGACGAACGTTGTTCGCGTGCACACTTTGCTCGCCAGATGGAGCGTATACAGTGGGAGGGTGGCGACACTGTGGGTGGGAGCGAGACCGGTTCCGAATTTTTTCCAACAGCGTAGGGGTGCTCTTTTTATCGGCTTCGGCGTGGGCAATGGATCCCGTCAAACTCGTGCCCCATGACCTGAGCACGGTGGGCAGCGCAGGCTGAAGGAACAACGCTGCGTCGCTGTCGGGGCAGAGCCGCAGATGAAGAAGCTTCGTCATCAGCGCGTGCCCGATCGACTTGGACACGTCTGAGATGGCCTAGCGCAAGTAGAAAACTTTACCAGATAATGCAAGTCGCTGTTGTTACTTCAGAGAAAACGGGACAGCTCTCTACACGTATTCAGGCAACAAAGAGGCAGTGTGCAAATACAATGAGGGCATTGAAGAAACATATCCACTTTACTACACGAAAGATCAGTCAAATGTACAACACAAGCGCACCGTCTCTATCCTCACCGCTTACACAAAAAATTATTTTGCAGGTATTGCCGATATGAGCGACGACAAGATAATTCATCAGATGTAGAAATGTACATGTTATGTACATTTACCAAAAACTCACACAGCCTAGAGTACACAGGTCGTTGAAAACGACCAAGCTCTCTCATCTTGAAGGGAACCCAAGATCAAATCTATTGCTTTAGAACCAATGCTGATACCCTCTTCAAGGATGAACACACTTTCGAGATGTCTAATTCCGTGTGACCAGCTGATACGAACAAGCGGATCCCAACGGGAAGCCTGCACCTGTCCAAAGTTGACCTCTTCGATGTCACAACAAAAACTGAATCTTCCTGCAAAACCTGTTGGACAAGAGGTGTCAGTATATGCTTATGAAAAATTCATGTAAACTGCATCTGGAAGTCCTCTTGTTAATTCCATTTAAGCTTACCTGATCGGCAATGGTTTCAAGAAGATCCAGGTCTGTGGTCAGCGAGCCTGTTGACTTCTTCAGCTTAAGGAACACAATAGGTGATAAAACATGGCTAGAAATTTCAAGCCCTGCTGTATCTGACAGTTCTGCAATCAAATACATAAAGGCCATCAAGGTGGTGACCAGATATTACAATCATAGGTTGCACATACAGTTCCACAACTAGTTGTTCGGCTTCTAGCTGATATGTTGAAAACTGCTGCTAAGGAAAAACGACAGGCACAAACTGCTAACAGGACTTATGTTAAGCAGCCAACAGTATTCCATTCACATGTATTCATCTATATTCCATCAACAGCAGAAAAAAGGACAATCTCGTCGAATAAATATTTAAATGCCAAGAGAAACATAGTTACCTTTATGCAGAAGAGCAACATTTTTCCTTAGGTTAGTAAGAACTGAAGGATTCTCCTCAAGGTAGTTTACAGCAGAAACTGCAGCACTGGCAAGATAGGGTGGCAGAGAGGCAGAGAAAACATAGCCAGCGCTGCTTAGACGCTGCAAAGATGAAGTTCGTTAATCATTCAAAGTCCAACATATTTAGCACCACAACTGATGTTCCACCAATCTGAAATTGTATCTACCTGATGATCAACAACTCTGACACTTCCTGTACAGAAGCCACCATCAGTGGCTAATGCATTTCCCATTCCAGCAGTGATAATATCAATTTTGTCAATCTGTACATGTAAGAGAAATTCAGGATTAGAAAGAACATGGTTTAGAAGTATACAGCTAAAACTAACTACTAAGATGGATTTCATATATTAACCAGTGCCTGTCCAGAAAGCTGTGGACTATACTATCTCCTTTTTGAGTTTTCTCTTTACACTACATCAGTGTTGCAGCAAAAAAAAAATTCTAAACACTAGGAGTAAGCACCAATCACTCACTGGAACTCCATAATGTTCAGCAAGGCCGCGTCCAGACTTTCCAAGCACACCAAACGAATGACTCTCCTCCAGAATAACGCGGAACCGATATTTCTCCTTCAATTTGACTATCTCATCCAAAGGGGCGATTTGACCAGAATTCTGCAGTCATGAGTAAGAAGGGTTTCATCCAAAGGTTTATATCTAAAGTATCTCATGGGTTTGTTGATTTTACAATCAGGGTCAATATGTTATGATGAAACTTACACAAAGAAGAAAAACACTACACTGGTCTAACAGAAAATAATCACAAAAGGCACCACACCTGGTAGATAGATTCCACAACGATGTAGCGTCTAATTTTCTCAGTACGTTTGTTTCCACGAGTAAGTTTCTCCAAAGTGCTAGCGAGTGAAGCCATATCATTATGCTTGAAATAAACAATGGTACTTCTTGATAGATGGAGACCATTTTGCACTGCCCAGTGAACACCCTCATCACTGCAATGCACATATTAATATGGCTTCAGTTCAACTGGGAAATAATACTATGCAGTACAAAATATAATAAATCAAGGAAAAATTCCATGAACACTACATGTGTATCAAACTGAATGCGCCTGAACAACTCTGTCTGCTTGAAGCTATATACTCTATTCCAAAAATAGTCTTAACAAGGAAAAAAGAAGGTTAACTCACGCGACTATGATATCTCCCTTCTTACAAAAGGCAGGTATCACGCTGAATATTGTTGAAATCCCATATGAATACAGAATGGAATCTGGTGTTCCCAGGAAGTTGGCTATTTTTGCCTCACAGTCAAGGTGGACATCTGCAAGTGTTCCACAATTTTTAAGTAAGTCCTTCAGATTTCAATAGAGGTAATTGACTGTGAACATGAACAGAGAAATATACAAACCAATTGTTCCATAAAATCCACGTGGGCCACAGGATCCAACACCATATTTCTCCAGCGAGCCAACACAAGAATCCTAAAATTTACTCTCTATGATCAGATATTCTGGACAAATATAGTTGTCAAAATCCTGCCAAACAATAGAGTTCTCCCTTACAATAATTTTCTCGTTGCCAATTAGACCAAGGTAGTTTGCTGATGCAAAGTTCACAACATCTTTCCCATCAATGGTGGTATGTGGTCCAGCAGCACTGTATAAGAAAAAAACAGATACAACTGTTATAATGACATGATGACCCTCAGAGGTCGGGACACAGTGTAGATCCCCAAGTCCAACAACTGCACACATATCCTGTAACTACACCATAACTTTCTCACGTTGTAAATATATACACATCATATTCCATTAGAATAGACTGACAACTGCGTGCAAACCATGTTCATGCCTTCTCACTTGGTAAATCTAGCAAAAGAAAAGGTTCAATTCAATATTGGTTTTTGAGTAATGTTATTGCCTTCAGTTCTATATAATGATATAACTGAATCAAAACTATCGTGATTCCTGCCTATCATTGAAAATATGCTAAATTCCTGGAAGCCTGGAAGGCCGGAATACAGAACAATAAACTCATTTGCTAGAAACAACTTGAATAGACCTTAAAAACTAAAAAAAATCTGAATCTTCCTCGAGAACAGGAATGAACAGAACACATCATGGTGGTGCAGCAAAGTTGTGGGTACATGACTCCACTTGACAGGGTGCAAATCCCGGTACCCACATTTCCACACACATGGTTGCGCCTCAGTAGGAACTTTGTCAGATTTGAGGATTCATCCCTAGTCTCCATCAGTTCTAGGCATGTGCATAGGGGCAGGCTGACCTGGGTGTGTGAGCAAGTGTGTCGTTCGTGCAATCGCAAAATAAAGAAGTCATACAAAAAAAAAGAGAGAAAACTATTGGTCAAAACTAGCAAAGAAATCCATTTTACCCCCCTAAATTTTTAACTGAGATTAACTTACAACCCTCAACTTCACTTTGGTCTAAATTGCCCCCTCAAACTCTCAAAACCACTTAAAAGACTGCCTCACTTAGATTGACCGGTTCTGACCCCGATTTTTGCTGACGTGACGCCACATCACCGTGTACATGTCAGACTCTCTCATCTCACTCAGATCAAAATTTTCTGGGCATTTTGAATTTTGAGTTGAAAATTTGAGTGAAAAACTAAATAAACTGTTTATTCACAAACCATCTGTCCAATTGAGCTGAAACTTTCACAAAATACTCAAAATGATTTATTTGTGATTTAATGGCTTTTTCCAAAAAAAACTGGACATTTTGAATTAGAGTTCTGGTTGAAAACGTAAATAAGTTGTTTATTCACAAACCATCGTTCCAGATGAGCTGAAAATTTCCCCAAAATACGCAATGATCTATTTGCGACTGACAGGAATATTTTCAATTTTTGTGGGCACTTTCAAGTGAGCTAGTGAGGCATGGACAGGATGATGTGGCGGCAAGTCAGCAAAAACCGAGGTCAAAACCAGTCAATCTGAGTGAGGGAGGTCTTTTATACAGCTTCGAGAGTTTGTGAGGCTACTTTACACCAAAGTGAAGTTGAGGGTTGTAACTTAAACTCAGCTACAAGTTTAGGAGGGTCAATTGGACTTCTCTCAACTAGCAAATTGGTAGAGCTACATCTGTAGAAATCAAGTCATCACACAAACCTTTCCAACATTGGTGTGTCGATTCGGGTCCCCTCCTTGATTGGAGGACATAAAGGTTCTGGTTCCCATTCATCACATAGCTCGTCGATCTCCTACAGGGATAAAATTGCAAACTCTTACCAAAATGTTCCATGAAGTGATGACCAAAAACCAGTACATCTGAACATGAACAAAGAGTGAACAATGGGCAGAACAATACCTTTTCAGTAAGTGGCTTCTTGGGAGGTTTGTAGCTCTTTCTGGAAAGCTGGAACACTATGACCGCAATAAGTAGTCCTTCCACAACCAAGTGACCTGAAAAATGACACCACCTCGAGATGTCAAGCACAATACCGACGCTACCATCAAATCACATGTAAAGAAGTTGACGGATAAAAGAGGCTTACCGTCAATATGAACCCCGAAGACGACCGCACGGGCGAGAGGAGCGTTGAATGCAGCTGAGAGGCGAGCAAGCACCGCCGTGGTGGCATTCACAACCGGCAATGCCATATCCATGTCCTAACTCTATGGCGCCCTTTTGTGACACAAGATTGGAACTTCAAGGTTTCAAATCTGCTAAACAAAATTCACTTGGTTCCTTGATCAACCAGATCGATCACAGAAAAGAAGAATCAAGATATCGGAAGAGGGGCAGATCTAGAAGGTCTACCGGCGCGCGAGAGGGAGGGAGGGGGGGGGGGGGGTGCAAGGGGTTGAGGCGTCGGCTGCGGGCGGTAGCTACTGCACGGCGGTGGTTCCAGGGCACCCGGTGGTAGAGATTTAGAACCGCGTTGGGATTGAGATTTGAGACGCAGTGAGTTCGAGCGGCGGTCTTCTTTGGCTGGCTAGGCTTGGTTTTTTTTTCTTCGAAGCTCGTTTTCGCCACGTCCAGCGTTGATGACGATGGCAATGGTCAATCCTGACTGGCCGAGTACTAACTCTGAAACGGAAAATCTATCTGTATACGGTTCGCCCTGCAGTCGTAGACGGCAAACCACGCACGCGACGTCCGATCTGGGACCGATAAATCTGGAGTGGATTTGGGCTCGGGGTTGCGGCTGAGGGTCAGGGGCTATGGGCCTTTGGGGGCGACGGGAAAGTGGCCCGTGAGCCGTGGAGGCTGCGGGACGGGCAGGCCGGGGGCGGAGGCGACGACCGACGAGAGTGGCAATCGTTTAATCTTACTTTAGTCGATTTATATACGGCTGATAAGTAGACCTACCTTTCAATGAATTATCCCTAAGAAAACCTTTCAATGAATTATATTTAGTTAATTAACTTATTTTCATGGTGCAACCGACTATCCATGTGCCGTTCCGTGAGATTGTGGATATTTGTACGTGAAAATCCATGGAGCAAACCCCCTTGCTCCATGAGCAGAGATGGATATCTGCTTTTACATAAATTCATTGCCTTTGACTGTTAGTGGTGAAGTCGTCGTTGCCTATCGATGGTCACGGAAAAGAAGAGGCCACCGGCGATGAAGCGGCCGTCGCCGCCGATGGTCGAGGAAAGGAAAAGATCATCGGTGGACGAATGGCCATCGATGCCTTCGGGGGACGAGCCAGATGCGTACATGAAGGATGATGACGCTAGCAATAAGGATTCCAGACCGAACCAAGCGACAACGAAGAGTGACGGCGGTGATAGGATTTGACAAAGCAAAGGAGGAACTTGCGCAAATGGGAGGGGGAAAGTGAGGGACCGAGTCGCGTGGTTTTAACAACTTTGGACGTGAGCTCGACTAAAATTCTTGATTTTCTCGCTCCACCAAATTTTCCTATGGCTGCCCTATGCTGTGTTCTGCAATTTGTAGAACCGAAGTTTTCGAGGACTGCTCTGTGCACTCCTCATGCGAGTTTGAGAGCCTGAGCATGCTGAATGGGCCTCATATCCCAAAGGTAATGGTTGGACTAGTTTATAATGGATCATATTTCTTATGAACTAATTTTTATAATATAAAAAAATCATGAAAAGGACTCAAATCTACTATAAAGGTTCTGTCAGAAGACAAACACCTCAAACATAATAATAAAGAATACATAGAGATCCTTAGACCACTAGACCAACACTACTGCCGGCAGAACAAGTTGATGACGTGTCGATGTCGTTGCTCCCATACCGAAGCCGACCTTACCTAGCTTATCAATGACATGGGGAAAGTCTTCGTGCACATGCCTCTGAGGACCAACGTCTCCCTCGTTGTCGAAACCTTGAATCGATCAAAAGAACTTGGCACCATATCACGCCGACGGGCACGGACGGCAAGAAACTATAACCTCAATGCCTCTGAAAGGATGAGAGGAACCTATGCCGACGCTCTGCCGATATCTTCTGTACCTAAATAAGAGATTCCCACTAGCATGCCACATCATTAGCCCCTCCCCATATCACCATGCAAACCATGCCACCTCATCAAGTCATGCATGTCTTTTTTTAAGCTATACATGTATTCATTTACATTTTTACATTAATCTATAAATTCAAGCATGCCACCTCATCAATTAAATCATGTTCTTTTGGAAAAAAAATTCTCATTTTATATGGTTTCAATTTTGAATATTTTTTGTTGCTACTCAATTTGACTCATGTTAACTGAAAATTCCAGCAACAACCTGCGGGTCATCATCTAGTTTGCTATGTAACAGATGGATCCCTGCACAGCAAACGAAAGAAACGAAGGGATGCACACTTGATCATTCGCAGCCGCTCCTACTCAAGCGCCCCACGTGTACGCGCACGTGGCACACAACTCAAGTAATTTCCCGGGAAACAAATCGATGGTTGTGTAGTGCGAAAAATACGTAACAGCAATACGTATACAGCGCATTCATTCATTCATTCATTAGTCAGTAGTACAAGCTAACAAGCCATGACAAGAGAGGAAATGTGCACGGTGCACACGTGCGTGCCCTTGCCTCGCGACAAAGCTATATATATACTCCAAGACCCAAACATACTTGAGAATATACGCGTACATACACACACACGCCGCGCTTGCGCGCGCGTACACTACTATACGTGGTATATTACGTATGCAGGCAGTATGCTTTCACCGCGCTTGTGCATCAGGTCTGGGGGCGGTTGGCTCTGCAAGCGAGCGAAGGCAGAAGTTAATTGACTACAGTAGTAAGTTTGATCGAAAGTGCATAATATTAATACGCAGGCTGTAACCAACTATTAACACTGCATGCGTGTTGCCTTGCATGCATGGCATGGCCGTATCGATCGATATTCGCGTCCATGCACGCAAGAAGATGAAGTTACCTGCCGTTGGTGCGATGGTTGGTACCAGCAGTGCCGTTGTTGGCGGCTCCGTTGTTGTCGGGGTAGCCGTAGCGGCCGGACTCGATGTCGCCGACGTGCTCCGTGAGCAGGTCGAAGTGGCGCCTCACGTCGTCGGCCGTCTTGCCGCCGCCGACGGCTGCCGCCACGCGCTCCCAGCGGCCGGCCATGTCGGGGTCGTAAGTCGCCAGCGCGCTCTCGAACCTCTCGTTCTCCGCCTCGCTCCACGCCATATCGATCGATCCTTAATTGAGACTTAGCTACTTTGGCTTCTTGTGCTTATGCTGCCTGGGAGGAGCTAGCACTCGATGGATCCGTATTTATAGGGCCGGAGATCAGGCGAGCCGTACGTTCAAGTTTTGCGGCAGCAAGGATCTAAATTAGAACTGCCGCAAATGGCGCAGCAGAGCAGCCATTAAACTAAGACGAGATGCTACCTAGTTAAAGTTGGATGCAAATTGCACTGGGGGCCTGGGGCAAAGGTAACGACGCCACCGCGCGCGGCTACGAGGAATGTCTAGCTAGCCAGGCTCTAATTAAGCGCGCGCGGGGGGCGGCCAACGATTGGGGGAGACGTTTTTATTCGACCGGGCCAACCTAGTATAGTAGGAACTAAAGCATCGGCGCTTTGGCCGGGTGACAAATTGCTCCTTATTTTAACTGCATCTTGCTTGGCTTGATTTGTTAATCTGGACTGGACTGGACAGAGTTAATTGGTTTCCAGATCAGCCGGATCGATGCCATTTCTCATCCTTGGCTAACGACAAGTCTTCGTCTTCATCAGGTCGGCATGACTGTCGTGATCATGTTCATGCCTGAAGATTGCTGGCTCGTGCAATAAAATTTCCTGCATGATGCCAAGTATTGTCGTCTCCATTTACTGAAATCATATACCAGTATGATGTGAATTAGTATTAGCACAGCCAAGATCTATCGTGGTCGGCATTAGGCACCGCTAGCTAGCAAGTATAGATGCATGCATGGATTTAACTGGATATGTAGTCTTAGAAATTTCTCCTCTACGAAAACAACACCCTTTCGCTTTTCTTAGGTCTCTGGACTATAAAAGGCAAAAATTCCAACAAGCTAAATCTGCATCCTGGATCGCTTGCCTTATATTGAAAAGAAGATAAGCCAATCATGTATGATCTCACATATTTTGGCGTGGCCCGTCACGGGCACATACAGGTTCCATGAGAGAAAAAGAAGAGGGGAAATATACGGGCCAAGTTGCCAGGCCGACTTTACGCCCAACAGGCAACATTTTAAGGCATACTACCACAATGCCTGCATCCAGCTTTAGAGCCTCGAGGATTAATTTACTCATTCAGAGACCGTGGACAAGAAAGCAAAGCAAATGACAAGGAATAATGCGCCCGTTGTTAATCTGTAATATCTAGCGCAAGTGCACACGAAAGGGGACGGGGGCCATCGATTCCCTCCAACACCATGCGACATTAACAAACTTCACAGGTCACAAGTGGATTATTATTGCAGTTCCCCTGAGATAATCACGCACCAGGTAGAGCACACATATATATTGTTGGAATAGTCGAAGAATCGTCTCTGTTTGTAATGATGCTGGCACTGGGGAACTGCGGGGGCATCATCAGCTAGCTCCCTAGCTCGCATCCCGGTCTGTAGCTACGGAGTAGCTACCTAGAAATGCATATGCTGCCACCACAAACGGCTTGGTGTCTTCGTTGTTCGACATATAGTGTCAGTGATCTATGTGCTTTCAGTTGACTAGCCAGCACGTAGTTCTACTGTCCAAGTCAGGCAGATTCAGCTACCAGAGTGTGTGTGTGTGTGTGTGTGTTATATATATATATAGTAGGTAGCTAGTCGAACACAGCTACTGGTTGAACTGAAAGCTAGTTTCATTGCTGCCTTTTTTATATACACTTGATCAGTGCATGCAAATGTAGTGACGTATATCTTCTCCACAGGTCAGAAGAATCAGAGAAAGAAGCTGCATGACATTGAACGACAATTGGTTAAAGTCTTATATGTGGAGAAATTAACTGTACGTACCAGTGTAAGAAAGGTGTCTTGGAAGCTCCTAGATAGAGAATTTGAGAATATACATGGCATGCAATTTACAGTACTCTATAGTGCTGAATTTTTTCCTTCAAATTCTGTGGGCGCACTCCGAAAGATTAGGTGCTCCACTAGATTTTGTGCGTTGCATCTCCAACTGTTTTTCATGACTATTATTTTTTAAGGGCATAGTGTTTCTGTTAAAAGAATCTTTCATGAGAGAGTTATCTCAGATAATGTACTGACGCATTGTTCCCAAGTCCCAACATATATCTAGGTGCGTAGTGTGTGTTGTGTTGTCGCCTAACGGCATCCGTGCCGTCTGTGTATTTGTTACATTATATTTTATTTAATCCTAAGATACACGTAAGTTGCTGAAAGAGTGAAAGAGTGTCGTTTTTTCATTACGTTCGTGACCCATCAATATTAGGTCTAAGTTCGCATCCATCTGAACTCCGAACACTTCCACTGATCAGTACACAAGAATACAATCCCCCATCTAAAAACAGATACAATTCCCACCAAAAAGAAAATAGTACAGTAATACTGATACAAAGTGTCCCTGATTTATCACAAAGTTGTACCAAATCAACGACACTTATTATGGATTGGAGAGAGTAATTTTTTTTAAGAATTCACCTAGCAAGTGTCATCTATTTAAAAGAGGCTGCAAAGCAGTGTTACAAGGGTTTTACGATAACATTAGCCGGTATCTCGCCGCGGCAACAACTCACTCCCTACGATTCTACACACTCCTACAAGACTAGCTCTTCTCCACGCAACAAATTCTCTCTGAACATCTGCAATGATGCACCTAGCATTGGTAGTTGCTCCCTCAAAAACCACATTGTTTCTGTTTTTCCAGATGGTCCGGCATACTAACTCGATCTTGTTGCCAGCTCCCTCTTTTCCTTCTCCTGCAACTGTATGGAAGACCACCACTCTCCAATTTCTGAATGCAAAGTTGGCATGAACTGAAGGTGTCCCCAATCGGATAGGAAGTGCGTCCATACCTCGCGAGCAACGACACAGCCGAAAAGAAGATGATCAATGTTCTCGAATAGTACCTGGTCACAGAGAGGGCAAGCACGTGGGTGATCAAGTCCTCTACGTTGCAGTCGATCCGCTGTCCAACATCTTCCTCTGCAAGCCAGCCAGAGGAATAGAGGAGACAGTAATAACTAATAAATGGGAACATATGAGCACTAAAGAAGCACCAGAAGTCCTGATCCACCGGGTGCACTATGCTTGCTTGAATCGGATTTCCTAAATGTTGTATGAAACATTAATTACATGGTAACTTACCCAGAATCATAAACCAAATTTCCAAAAATTGTGAAAACAGTTATGCACACAGAGAGTAAGTAGTCATGTGAAATTCGCTTTAAAAAAATTGCTAGCGGGAGTTGTATTTCACAAATCAAGTTGGCGCAAGATCACTCGTGCCATGATCTAAATTGCGGTGTTAACTTTCACGAATTTATTCTCAATTCCCATAAGTTGTACACAAATGTTTAAGGGCAGTGCCAATGCTCTGCCCTGAAACTCGTCAACTATTGATGCGGCGTTCCATTAAATGAAGAAAGAAAGTGGATACGGTTCTTAGCATCAAACCTAAAAAAAACTCTTAATTCCTCCCTCAGAGAACACATTACAGATGAGAGCTTATCTAGATGTTACGGCACTAAGATACAAACAACAGAGTTTATTAGAGAAGTCGTATCTAACAAATATTTAACACATGCGATACGGTGCACTGAGAGTGGCTTAAGCAACTACCTAGCATGAATGAGTAATATTTACATTGTGCGGTGTATATACGATGTACGCACGCGTCTCTTTGTACTAAAAGAAAGTCGTAATGGCGTGCCATTGCCTCTCTTCCCCCATAGGCCATACTAGTAGCTTTCTGCGTTTCCTACGAAGGAAAAGCCACCATATATTCCTCCTCTACGTAAGCATATCGATCGAGCATGGATGCCCTGCAATCTGTGAGCAAACGAAGCTTAATTCGCAGGGAATGAGAAAAATGACGACCACTAGCTCCGATCCTTCATGGATCGTATCAATGCTCTCGAGGTACGTAACGTACCATAATTGTACTGATATATCTTAGTAAAACCTGTTAGGCACCCAGCTGCTACGTGCTGTCCAAGCAGCTGTGGTTAAGGTGGGTTCCAGACTTCCAGTGCAGTGGCGGAGCTTCAACAAAAAAGAAGAGCGTGTGCCTCTGCTGCTCTGCAGATTGTGTTGGGTGTTCGTCAAAACTCTGAAAAGATTTGCAACTAAGGGTAACCTCACTTTCAGTTAAATAGGCCGCCGTCCTGAATCCTAGTCAAGGAAAAGTGACTTCTACTTTCGACGATATTCACATTTAAAAAGAAGCAATTTGTTCATGTAATAAGTACGAATAACATAGATCATCATCATTATTGTATGAACAAACTGGCCGGTGAATACTTGGCCGAAGAAGCTACGAAACATTCCATGACCCTGGGCCTTTCCGAAAAGACAAGCCAATATTAAAGCCCCAAGTCTAGTGGAAGGCTTTAATTACATACTCCTCGGTCTCATATTAATTGTCGCAATTTTGTCTAGACGTTAATTGTCACAATTTTGTCTAGACGCATTTTAAGGAGTAACTCCTTTGTTGTGATCCTTTCACAATTATATGTTCTCAGCCGTTCCTCACAAGAAGCACACCGATCAAGACAAGACGAAAATGAAACGGTCATACATCAACTCAACGTGCCTTCGAAACCACCACAACACCTCGAGTTCTACCATGGAAAACCCTAACAAAAATCAAATAGAGGATTCAAATTTTATCAGACTATCCTGAACTTGTCGAAAAATCTGCACACTTCCCGTGCATTGCATGCCTACAGGCACTACTTCCATTCCATTTAAGTAACTAAAGTTTCTCATTTTCACTCAAGCACTTTCCTGTCAACAACATAATATCCTGCTCCGTGCTGAGCACTTATTCTAACCATGAAACTTTTTGAGCTAAATGAACGAGACACCACAATACACCCTAGAAAAAGTACAGAATTGTTCGACAGGAGTATCAGTCAATCTGTATTGATGCAACAGCGGTTGACACTTCCCTCGCTCTTGGATCACCAGCTTCCAATGAAACACCCCGAGAGTCTTCTCGAACAAGAAGTGGTAGGACACCAACTGAGCTCCAGAAACTCGCTACAGCATCACTTGCTTCACCCAAGATCACAGAGAAAACTGCATCAAAGCCACCTGCTCCAGGAACACCAGCTAGTAGAACACCTTCCATATTCATAGTGGCGTCCAGAAGTTGAGTTTGTGATTCCGGCTCAATCTGCAAATTTAGAATATTTATATACAAAGTGATAGTACAATTAAACTGTGACAGAATCATGGTAGTTGTAACTATGCCAATCACCACAATGAAGAAACTTCTGTGAAACACTGCACTACAACATTCATAATTTCAAAAATAGAATCTTACTGGAACCCCAGCTGCTACGCCCATCTCTCGCATATGAAGCCTTATTTCAAGGAAAGCATCTCTAGCAGCCAATAATGACATAACAACCAATTCCTGGTGCTGATTAGTAGCCACCTCTGTCCACTGAAGAGAACAAAGACAAAGGGTTTTAGCATAGAGCATTAAAGATTGTTTTTCCCATTCCTTCCTGCAGATGCATATGGCGATAAACTGATGATTAAGAATTAGTAGCATGCGATAAGTATACAAGGATTTTGCAGTCATGCATGACAAAAAAAAAGGGGAGAATTTTATTGCCTTTTCAGGATTTATATATGTTTGCATAATGATGCAATTTTACTGATTTGTGCCATCGTCCTTGCTGTGGTCTAAGTATTTAGTCCATAACCATGTTGTTATGGCAATTTGATTTACAATAACAATATCCGCGTCTAGTTCATTGATCCATTACATTGAACAGTTGACGGCCGTCACATCAAATTAATAACACAACCAAATAAATATGGCTTATTTCCATGGTTTTCATATATAGTCCAGTTCACATTAGTACAACTAATGAGAAGTTACCAATATTACCTTCATGCATGTGAGATGACTACAGGACCGCACTATATATTCATAGGCTTCCCAATGATCTTCAGAAAGTTTGTTTAAGTTTCTCAATTGGTTCTCCAGCACTGAATTAGCCGTTCCCAACTTGCTCCATGTATCTTTGGATTTCTGAGGGTCAGACTTCTGCCACTGTTTCACAGATCCAACCATTGACGGAGTAGATGATCCTCCAGTTCCAGGTTCCCCCAGAAGCTAACAAGAAATTCCAACACTATGTTAAAAATGTAGAAGTCATCCTGGCCAATCGACAAATAAAACAAATCCTTATTGATGGAAAAATAAACATATAATATCAAATAACAGTATCATACTGCAAGGACTATATTAGGTGACTTGTTTGGTTCAAATTCTTGTAAAATTTTGCCTGCCTTTGAACCTTGTGTAGTGCATGCCTTGTGAGGCTGATAAGGGCATTTCAAGAGAAGGGAAAGCTACAAACTAAGGTGAAGACATGAAGTGGTGGCCTGCCGAGTAACAATGAAGAACATAAATAATAGATAAGAATCATTTTCTTTTCATCTCTGCGAGACGCTCAAGAATATTAGCATATCGATTTCTTACGAAAAGGTAGACAAGTATGACTTGTGGTTAATATGCTATCACTGTCGCTCTATCAACATCAGACATGAAGCAATGGTTAATAAGCATCAGAGACGTGCAACTAACTACTAATCAATCTGAAAATCCTAAATCGCCAGTAGCAGGCTAGTGGTACTGATGAGTTGTGAGTGTGACAACCAGTAGAATGGTTTAATAGAAATTAGGAAAACCTCGACTTCAATCAACCATACTTGTCAACTTACCAGGCACATCAGAGGAGGCAAACAAAACTGGGTCTTCTCATGATCCCACCTCCGTGTAACAAGATCTGCTACCACATCTGGCAAGCAACTCCCACCTGTAACCTGCAAATATTGGTAAGATTTCTATTGACGAAGTTAATTGGATAGACAAGTTATCTGGCACTGGGAGTTTTTACCTGAGCTGAGGAGAGTATTTCTGGAGAAAACCTTGTGTAACGCTGACTCCCATAGACAGCAGCACTGACATCAAAACCACTACCAATTTTCCCTTGTGCTATACAATGTGAACTTTGAGCAATAGCATGCACCAAGTCAAGATCTCGTCCAGTCACACTATCACTGGAGGATTGACCCAAACACGAAAGGTTAACAGCTCCAAGATAGTGAAGAAGAGCGGCGACAACTGATGCAGTCATGGCAGCTGATGACCCAAGTCCAGTTTTTGCCACTTCAGGTTTGCATTTTTCTCCAGTCATTGTTCCATTAGCATCTTCCGAGTTAAACGTAATTGAACAAAATGAAGGCAATGAAAGCAATACCTCTGGACTAAGAGGTAGACCACGTGCTTCAATCTGAAGAAACAAGCGAAATTCGCAGCAAATTACTCATAAATTACCAGTGACACAATGCTGACAGGGAAACTACAGTTGTATGGCATAGAAAGGTCCGATATAATTCATTCTATATATTTAGTGTGTACAAAAGGAATATTTGCAGCTGTACATGATGAAATACATGTATTTTATGAACAGTAATTGGTCTTAAGTAGACATAATGGCATAGTTAGAGGTATAAGAAAGTTAGAGTGGCATTTCTCCAAGTCAAGTTTTTGTAATGGCATATTTCCAACCAGTGGAATAGAGAGTGGCATAGATCCAATTAACCCTATAAAAAAAGGGAATAGCAACTCCTGAAAGATTTAAAGCTGGTTCCTCCTTCACGTGTCTATTGAATCTTTAGTTCTTACACAACAAAGGATATCATGAATACATGAAGCATGGAAAGAAACCAATAACCACTTTCAACCTCACAAATTGTTGAAGAGAAAGAAAACAGATACAACATCCAGAAAGAGAGAAAGAATATGAGTATTTCACACACATCCTATGTCACATGTTAACAAGTCACCGTATCCTAGTTTTTCAAGCTATTTCCTCTTTTGCAGGAAGAATCCCATTTTAGACTTTAATTGAATGCAGTACCCTGACGTTTTGACAAACCAGCAAAGTGTAACCTCTTTTGAGTTGTGACTGAAATGATATTTTTGCATTCTAGTAATAACAGCTATGACCGTCACTTAATTTTACTCAATTTAGACCATCACACCATCACTTAGTTCTACTCAATTTAGACCATCACTTAAATCTCGTATTGCAGTTATGGTTACGGACAGAGGGTTAGATTTGGCAATCGACTGTACTCACTTTACAGATACTCCCTCCGTCCCATATTAAGTGACTTTCTGTGACATGTATCTAGACGTATTTTAGTATATAGATACGTCCATATTTAGACAAATTTGAGTCACTTAATATGGGAAAGAGGGAGTATTAAATTTGTTACGGGCACCAATGCTACTATTTCATATCAAGTTGTGAAATATTATGCTTTTTTCTGAAAATATTATGATAAGATTTGATGGTTCAGAACTAGAGAGAAAAGGGACAAAGAACATTGACTATATTAAGATCAATCTCTCTTGTTCTAAAAACTTTCAAGTTTAATGAAGAACTGCAAAAGACTAAAAGCACATGCGGCAAAGCTAATTGAAATAAGAAGCATTACCTGGTTTCTGTAAGAATAAAAATCATTGCAACCCAAAATTGTGATGTTCAAACCTGCACAAATAAAGTTGGAAGTTCTCATAATAGAACAAAATAACCACTATGGTTTACAGCAGATTCATAACCAATGTTGTGTTTTAGAGTGGGTCAAGCAGAGTAAAGAGGAGTTGCATGACCTTGCAACAGCAGCTTGTCTAGTGCGTCCTTCTTCTCCTTATCAGTAATAGTCACTTTAGCAGCTGCTATGGAAAATTGTATCGCCTGCTCTACAAAAGGGTTTGCAGACTCCCTGCAACATTAGCACTATCAATGACTCCAATAGAAAAGCCGTATTGCAACAGCATTCTAATAATACAAGAGTACCACATGATGTCACAAAACCAAAGAGAATGATCGAGAACTCGCCTTGCAGACGTCAATTGGAGCGTTGAATTCTTGAGGGACAGCTTGTAAGTGGCCTCCCGGGAGAGCTGAGGGGATGTTACTTTCACATCCGACCACGCCTAATACAGCACAAGGATATAGGCTAAGCAGGATTTACTGGTACTGAGAGCTGAGAGGTGGGGAGCTCGGGCTCACCCATGCCCAGGAGTTGGGGCTGAGTTCGTCGTGGATCGGGCGAATGATGGCGTAGAAGCGGGCTGTGGTGCTGAGGACGAGGCCGGGGTTGGGGCGCTCCAGCACCAGGTATCCTCCCGCGACGAGCACCTTCCCCGGCGCTGAGGCGACCCTGACGACACAAGCGCGTAGAGTGAGATGACCAGATCGAGCTGAGTATGCAGAATCTAGCAGTAGCCAGCCCACTCACACTTCCATGATCTCCCTCCTTTTCTCAGCGACTGAAGTGAAGGTGCGATGCGGCGGTATCCGAGACGGTGGGATGATTGGGTTGAGCAGAAGCCCTTGCAGTCTTGCACGCAGCGCAGCGTAGCGCGCTTCTGACTCTGGCGGACAAACCGAGGAGCGGTGGCTTGTAACACTAAAATTCTGGTTGACAAAAATGATACTGACCCGGAATTATAGTCCTAAAAATTGTAAAACAAAAAATTCGGGTGCCCCGCGTTCGGGTTTCGGGTAACCCGATTTACCAGATAGATGGAGACAGGCTTGAGGATCGAGCTCTCCGGATCGTTGGCACGACGTGGACGCTGGAAGGCGGCGGGGAGCGCGAGCGGGGACGGGGAGTGACGACGCAGGGTCCGACTGCGCCTGGGGAGCGGTGAGGTCGGCGGAGGGCCAGTGAGGGGATCAGGGGGAGTGGCGGGGCGCTGGGGCTGGGGAGGGCAGCGCGGGGTCGGCGGGGCGCCGCCGTCGGCGTGCTGTGGCAGGGGTAAGACGGAAGATGGCGCGTCCGCTCAGGCCAGTTTTTTCTTTTTGGGCGAATGCTCAAGCCAGTGCAGGATACGATTGTACTGCTCCGTAGTTCTGTTGGGTTGGGCTAGGTTTAGTTGGAGTCTTGGAGAGTTGGGTTTGGGCCAAACTAAATCCTATACTGGGATGCTGTGTTCTTGTATGCAAATCGGGCTATTAGGGTACCGGGATTAAAACACGAGTTGCCCTTGCGTTTTCAGATTTGACACCCGAAAAATTCTGTTTTCGGGTTTTTCGAGTTCAAATTCTGGTACTGTATCAGGTTTTGTGCCCAGCCTGTGCTTATGTACGGTGGGAGGGACGCCGCGCGGCCTGGGGTTCCGCGAGAGAGAGACCTTGACCGACCTGCGGACGTGCGGCGTTGCAGCTGGGCCGGAACTCGGTCTCGTCTGGAGCGGCTAGCAGGCTACTAACGAGCTAGGCCTAACGTTTTTTTTTTTAGAGGAGCTAGGCCTGACTAAAGCCACACCGTTGGTTTTGGGGACCGATGGGCCACATATACACAGACTGGCCCGTACGGGAAGCGCTTTAATGCGGTTTCAGGTTTTTTGTGCTATCGGTATTCTTCAATTCTTCTCCGGCAACACCTAGTCTTTTTTTTTTAGGCTAGCAACACCGTTAGTCGTCCGTAGCAAAACTGCCATTGCATTGCACATAGGCTTGATATAAACAGAGCGTGGCTATTTCTCACTCAATTGATTTTAAGAAAAAAACTTCAGCCTCAGTTGCGCCGTCGGATTAAAGTCCGAGCGCCATCTTGCTCATCTCCTACGTGCTGCCGTTAGATTAAGATTTAACTGTCAGCACGTCGATTTATCTCTAACTAAAAATCAGTCGACTTCTCTGTAGCAAAATTGATACAAATAAATACGAGTCGGAAACAACTGCCAACACGAGCAGGTATATATGGTTGCGATGCAGTTAGTTAGAGAGAGGAATCTCGCGGCATGCAACCACCAACATAGCAGGGGCCTTGTGCCGCCCAATTGCCAATCGCCATCAGACGGACATGATGCATTGTCACATTATACTAAACTCCGAGCAAATTAGTTTCCTACCCCATTAAACAAAGCGCGGTCAATGGGCGTCGCAGGCAGGCGACCGATCGACGGAGCTCGATCTCCGGTTTCTTCCGACAGGGACACGTTTTGGTCCATTATTTCCTTGATGCATCTATCCATCGTCTCTGAACTTTACGGAGAGGACTTGACGAGACTTGCTTTATGATAGGCTCCGTCTTCCAGCAGAAGTGACCCATCTCTATTTAGCTTGATAGACCGGCCAATAGATCAGCTAGTATATACTGTCCGTAGCTACCTCTGTAAGTTCAAGCTGAGCAAGAAACGCTTGTGACTTGAGTGCAAGAATTAAGAGCAAATGCTATTGATTAATGTACAACTGGATGTGGGCTCCGACCTCCTTGCATGCACCATCATGGCCTCATATTTGTTATCGTAGATAATTACGCTGTCCGTATGATCATTGAGGCTGTCATTGTTTTCCCTCCCTGTGTGGGCTAGTGATGGAATAGGATATTCGTGTCAGGGCATGTGAGACAATGTGGGTCTGTTCCCCTATTCGAATTATCGGCCTAACAGATCGATTAGTTCAGCATCTCTTCGATCGGGTCTACAATTGAGGTCTGCCTGGTTCATTTAAAAACTGGAAATGCTGAATTCAGTGAACTCGGACTAGCTTCTTCATCGGGGAATGAGAGTGTTGCAGTGCTGCTCAGAGTAAACAATACCCGTGGTGCATGCATGCATGCATGGTTAGTTGCTAACCAAGGCATTTCAGTTTCCAGAGATTGATTAAATTACCAGCTCAGGGATGCTTATTGGCCGGTACAGAAGACTGTTGTCAGCAATAGCAACGTGCTGTGGTTAACTGTCTGTTTGTTAATTTGTCCAAAATGGCAAGATCCAAGTAGTGAAACGATATTATATATGTATATATGGGCAATTGGGCATACGGAGGACTTGGATGCCAGGCCGGGCGCGGCGGCGATTCATGGAACCTAGACAATGATTGGTTCGTTGGAGATGCCATTGCCATGCATGCAAGAAAGAGATGGATGAACAGTTGGCGTGTGCTTGCTAGATGAGTACTGGTACATCAAAGAAGACGGGCGAATGATGGACACGCGCTTTCGCTTCATGAAAGTTTGCCAAAGGTAAAGTCGTGCATAGGCGTCCGGTCTCTCCCTTGAACTAAACCCTTTGTCAAACAAACGCAATTGCTTTTGTTTCGCGCTGGTGAAAAGCAGAGCTCGCATCCAAGACGGTGCAGCACGACAACACTTCGATCGTATTATTAGCGTATATCCAGCACGTTTGCCACACGGATCTCCTGCGTTTTCCCCCTTGCGGAGAAAGTCACATGAGGCAACGATGAACTTAAGATCTGTGAGCGGTGTGTACGTGCCCGGCCGGCATAATTAGCCATGATTATCGTTGGATACTCCCTAGCTAGCTAACTAGTAGAGATTATTAACAAAGGGATCGTCTGCTTGTGTAGCGTCCGTGAATGCCGCCTTAACTGACGAGATCGAGCTTTGGTTTTCAGAGGGTTCAAGTGTGTTCACGGTAAACTTTAACGCGACATGATTTGCCGGTCGCGATTCCGTACGTGACCTGCACGAAACGTGCGTACACAGGTTAAGCTAAAATTGTGACAAACTAGCCACATGTCCTGGACGCAACGTAGAGCACAGCTAGCCGCGTACCGTGGGGCTGCCGGAGCCCTGCACGCGCCGCACACAGACGCGCCGCGCGGGACAGCCGCGAGTTTTGGTGTCCCGCGGCGGCTAGAATTGACACGCTACGAATCCGGTCGCCCCGAGTGACTTGACCGGACCTGGCATGGGGTAGCTGGATCGACCGGCATACGTGCGCTACACAGCACCGTATGTACAGTACGTGCGTGCGTGTACCCGCATCGCACGTGGGCTCTGGTTCTCGACGATCAAAATCGCCGTACGTGCGCGCGCGTTTCACGGGCTGCTGGTATCAGAGACCGCCGGAACCGGATAGGCTCGTGAGGTAGTAGCGTGTCGTGGTGTATGTATGCGAAGTACGAACTGAGCAAATGTCGTACACGGTACACGTACCTGCAGCTTTTGTTCGGCCTAGGAGTAAGCGGTAAGATGCTTTTCGCGCGGGCCGGCCGGCGCGCGTGCGTGCTCGCATCTGTACGTGGTAGGAGTACTGCGTAGAGTATAAACCACACGTTTCTCGCTGTGCGGTGACAGTACTACAGTGCCGCATGCCGGCCGGGGCCTCCCCGTTCGCAGAGTGCCAGTGCAGTGCTGACTCGTCGATCACTGAGCAGAAAAGCCACCGGAATTAATAGTATCAGGTCACTCAGCAGAAAAAACACCGGAGTTAATAGTATCAGGTCACTGGGTACGTTTGATTTGAGGAAATGGTCATGCCGATGTTCATGCTACTGATCCTACCGTCCTATCGGTCGATCCTAGGCTCATAGCTCACTTACAACAGCGCTCCTGATGGAAATGGAATGGGTTGGTATACCGGAGCGTTGTTCTTTAAGCATGGGATGCTCTTTCGGATATCAAGATAGCAAGCTAGGTAGAGATTGCTTACTTGTGCTAGCTGACTTGTTTCAAAAAAAAAAAAAACGATCGAGCGGTGCTTTTGCACAGGGATCTGCGATGTCCAACACGGATTCGGCAGCCCCAACATGGTGCACGCGTTGACGCGTCCATCGACACAAGCAAAGTCGTCCGCCCGCCCGTGCTTGCTCTCGTTCTTTGCTCCAAGTAACCGCCTCCTCGACATCAGTATCCAAAACCGGCCAACTCTCTGCTTGGTGCAGTACTACAGCTACTAGTATTATACTGACGGCTTGACTATAACATGCCAGGGCAGCTAGCCTCTGGCATCATCCATGTGTTATCCTCGTCACGTTCACCAATTGTTTTCTCCTGATTCGGTTTTACCGGTAGCACGATAGAGCGTTTCGATGCACGTGACGGTTGTACGTCGAAACTTTTTGTATATATACATCCTCGAAGTCCATGTTACGGCACAGGCAGAGCAAGGACGGCGCGCCAGTCGTTGCTTCGGGCAGCATTAGCTAGCGGATCGTTCATAAATTACGTTTTCCCTAGCTATGGGTTATGGATATACTCCGTATGGTAGACTGATACAGCCAGGAACTCCGGATCGATTCGATCGAGATAAATATTTATACTAGACGGCGGAGCAATATTTTGTTTCAGTTTTGTTATATGTAGGTCGTTTGATTTTTAGATATTGTTTGCACTTTAAGAATCGAAACAAACGGTGGAAAGAGAACAGTAAAATCAGACATCTAGATACTGATCAAACGGTTCAGATACATAAACTGAGATTCAAGCCTTTTACTTAAAAATCAGATGTCTGGGATATAGCCACACTCTTCTTTTTTAATTACTTTTACAAAAACAACCACGGCAGAATTTGTGGTGATGGTGTGGAATAGAATTTGCCATTAAATTTTATTTGGATCATATGGAAACGCAGTTGTCATGATAGGAATGCAATTTTCATGTCAATTTTGATGATCGAAATGAGTCATGTGAAAATGAATATATGAGGTTTTGCACTTCTGCTTGAGATAATACCAGTTTTTTGGTCCCTAATTACTGAATCCGGTTCCTATTTGATGTGTTAGACGTTTTATTTAGAAGCTATTGCGGGAGATGCCATAAGTTCTGATTTCGAGTATGTACTATATGGCATAGCTAGATCCCAGGTCATGCTATAGCTCCTAATTTGACGGCAAGGCATTATCTGGTCGGTTGCAAGCTGCAACTTGCAGCACATAGCACAGTCAGCTGGCCGCCCTAGTTGGACCCCCACTCGTTATATTACCACCTTCTCAAGTCGCTCTGACTTAGATCTACTGTATCACGGGACATGACAAGTCTTTTCTAATTGAGTCTCATGGTGTTACCTATCCTGCATAATACAGTCCTCCGGAGAATGCATGATTGCCTGTAGCAGCTAGCGACACACAATATCCCTGGAAATCTTGCTTTTGAACAAGTTTGGCTTGTTTTTAAAATCTTCCCAGAAAGAAACAGGAACTAGATAATACGGCCTAGAGATCATTTAGCTAGTACTACTAACTCATTTCCTTAACATTTTGTTACTTTGGCACCTCCCCTTTGGGGTTTACTCTATTTCGGCTACGCGCGGCGTACCATCATTATAAATTACTTTCTCCGATTCATAATAAGTGTTTCAGATTTTGTACTAAGTTAGTACAAAATTGTACTCGCTCCGTGTCATATTAAGTGATTCAAATTTGCCTAAAAATGAATGTATTTATACTAAAAACATCTAAATACATGTAATAGAAAATCACTTGATACGAGAGGGAGGAAGTACTGAATCTCTGCGACACTGGAAATAGCATCCAATACCCGAAGCGCGCAAAATGGACAGTTAGCGACCCTATCTAGCCGCAAAGCTTGGGACCGATTTTGTGTGTTTCGAACGGCCCCCGGCGAGGGCGCGAGGCACGAGCGAAGCCGGCGAGTCTCAATCATTTCCGCAAAATCTCAGCATGTGCGGCCGTTCGTAAAGCTGTACCTTTGCGCAAGTTTTCTTTCACTGCCACGAGGAAAAGGTAATCAGGAATCTTTGTGCGGAAAATAAAATAAAATGAAACAGCACAACACCCATCGGGCTGCGCCTCGCGAGAAGATCGATTCCTCGATACATTCATACCCTACCGTAGTACAACCCTCATGCAGCATCCACGGGAATCTCAATTGCAAGGATGGACGGCGCCGGGCGAAATGCCATTGGCAGAGGCATCGACCAGCGAATGGCCAAGCTTCAACGGCTTGGCGACGTGATGAGTGGGTACGTGCACGCGAGATTGGAGGGGAACGACATTAGCACAACTACTAGAAGCAATAGTAGCCACTGCCTGCAGTTGAGACTTTGAGACCCCGTTAATTAACGGTAGGTTGGATCAGTTGATCTGGATGTGCACAATCTGCGTTTCGAGTTGTTGACTTGTTTGGCATTAGCTAGCCTGATCGGCCTAAAGCAAGTCGAACAGCTACAGGTTAGGGAGAGGACAACGGTAGGGAACAATTCTCGTGTCATCACCAAAGTTAAGCGATACTAGTTTGGTACACGGGCATCATCCGGCGCTAGAATTACGACCGGGGATTGAGGCTTTTACCTACTTATTATTCCACCTCGATCGAGCCTGGCATGCAATGTATCAGGCGCCTTTTGTTTTGCTGATTTTTTTTTTGTGTGATCGATGCCATCCGTGTCATACCGAACCGATCGGTCGGCCGAGCCAATGCCGCCATATGCTCCGCCTAACTCCAACACTTGCATCGTATTCCACTGGACGTTGACCTCAGAGCAACGGCAGTTTTCAGGAGCTTGTAAAGTGCATTAAGTTCCTGAATAGTGTGGCACACGTACGCGCGCATTATTAGCCTTTCAACCCAGACGACACAATAGAATAGACTACCCTTGACATTTTTTAACACGTTTTTTTCTTCTTCCAGTTCCTCTGCATTGGGTTGCAGAGAAGCTACTCCACATAAAAACGACGGAGTCTTCAGTCTGTTTTGCATTGGGCTGCTCAGAAGGTTCAAAAACCCTCCTGCGGGATGTCAGTTCTATCCGGAACCTCGAAAGGTGGAAGCTATACACAGTAGGTCACTCTCACGGGACCCGGCCGGCCGGGGAGCTGAATACACACAACGGGTCAGATCAATCATGCCACGAGTCAATCACCCAAAACTTCACCGCCGACCAAGCAAAACGGTGCGCAGACATCAGGTCACGGATCGATCTCTCCACGCGTAGGCATCGTCCACTGGATGTCTAGTGTAGCTGCCTAGCTTAGCTAGGGGGCTTTGGTGAGCACCAACCGAGGAAAAAAAAATGAACAGTGTGCGTGCAACGACGCGAGGACGATGAACCTTATGCATCTGTAACTGCCTTTTGACGTCAGGGACAGAGAGCTGTGGCCGGGGTTGGGCAGGGCATGCTCGAATCTAAATCTGAACAGCTGAAGCGATGCTGGGACAGTGAGATGATTGTTGAAGGTGAAATTGTTGTCGTTGTAAGCTATTTTACCCGGCCGTTAGGGCACATGCCGCGTCTAGAACGCAACGTTTCAACGTTCAAACCCCTTGACTGGTCATTTCAAGGAACCTGGTTCGATGTCTTCGACGCCTCACCGGCGAAAATTAGCGCGCAAGATAGCTTTGCCCACTGTGGTTGCTACGTACTCCAGCTGCTTTCTAGCTAGCTAGCTAGCACGGCCCATACGT
This sequence comes from Brachypodium distachyon, assembly GCF_000005505.3. Classification (NCBI taxonomy): domain Eukaryota; kingdom Viridiplantae; phylum Streptophyta; class Magnoliopsida; order Poales; family Poaceae; genus Brachypodium; species Brachypodium distachyon. The sequence goes on along the minus strand of NC_016131.3, from coordinate 66,684,070 downwards.
GACACTGTAAGCATGGAACTTTTACACTTGGTGCGCTGAAGATGATAAACATATTGTCAGATGACTGTTTGAATTTTTTCCAATGTGTAACTAAAGTCCCTGAGAAATGCAGCAATAAATCCAACGTACAACTCGATTAGTGCTGCGTATCATTTCATTTCTCATGGGCAGAGATCCGATCGATCGGGCCCATTTTCAGTAACCAGATCCAGAAAGAACCTTCACCCCTGGTGCCATCGTCGATCTCCCGCTTCATTCTGCGCCCACACGACGCCCTCTGCCTTTATAATCCCAACCTCCCGCGTCACACACAGATGACAGACCCCTTCTCAAACAAACCATTCTTCCCTCATTCCGTCTCTCTCACTCTCGCCGCCATGCACCCGGAACCGGAAGCACTGCCCCAGCCTCCTCCGCCAATGGACACCCACGAGCCCGCCCCGCCGTCCCCGCTCTCCTCCTCCGACATTCCCCCGCACTTCCCACCCTCCATCGCGGAGTACGCCGCCGGCGCGCTCGACCTCTCCTTCACCTCCACGGCCTCGGCCTCCTCCTTCGCCACGGCCACCACCTTCAGCGCCCGGAGCTCCCTCTCCCTCCCGTCCTTCTCCTCCTCCACCACGCTCTCCCCGCGGCCGCACTCCTCCTCCGCCTCCCCGGACTGGGCGCACCTCGCCGCCGCCCGCGCCGCCACCCCGGACGGCGTCCTCCGCCTGGCCCACCTCCACCTCGTCCGCGAGCTCGGCCACGGCCACCTGGCCCGCGTCTTCCTCTGCCGCCTCAAGGGCTCCCCGCCGTCCTCCCCGCTCTTCGCGCTCAAGGTCGTCGACCTCCGCGACGACGTCGACCCGTCCAGGGTCTGCCACGTGCTCGCCGAGTCCCGCGTGCTCTCCTCCCTCGACCACCCGTTCCTGCCGACCCTCTACGCGCGCCTCGACGCGGGGAGATACGCGTGCTTCCTCATCGACTACTGCTCCGGCGGCGACCTGCACTCGTTGCTCCGGCGCCGGCCTGGCGGGAGACTCCCCGTCGCCGCCGCCAGGTTCTACGCCGCAGAGGTGTTACTCGCGCTCGAGTACCTGCACGTGCTCGGGTTCGTGTACCGGGATCTCAAGCCGGAGAACGTCCTGCTCCGGGGCGACGGCCACGTCGTGCTCTCCGACTTCGACCTCGCGCTCCCGGCCTCCGTCGAGCCCGCCGTCCGCCAACGCCACGTGCGCTCCCAACAGAGCCGCCGCAGGCGGAAGACAAGAATGCTCCTCCTGCCGTCGTGCTTCTCTGGCGCCAATAATGGTCGCGGCGAGGACGATGAGATTGACGCCAAGGAACGGCTGGAGTTCGTGGCCGAGCCGACGGGGGCGAGCTCCAAGGACTGCGTGGGCACGCACGAGTACCTGGCGCCGGAGCTCGTGAGCGGGAGCGGCCACGGGAACGGCGTCGACTGGTGGGCATTCGGGGTCTTCCTCTACGAGCTCGTCTACGGCCGCACGCCCTTCAAGGGCCCCGCCAAGGACGTCACGCTCAAGAACATCCTCTCCAAGCAGGTTGCCTACCCGAAGCTCGACGACGGCGACGGCGAAGCGGCGGCGGAGTCCGCGGCGCAGCTCAAGGACCTCGTCGGCAGGCTGCTCGAGAGGGACCCGCGGCGGCGCATGGGCTCCGCGCGCGGCGCCGCGGAGATCAAGAGGCACCCGTTCTTCGCCGGCGTCGACTGGGCGCTCATACGCTGCGTCACGCCGCCCGTGGTTCCGGACACGGACGGGGACAAGGACAAGAAGCAGCCGGCGGCGGAGAAGCAGCTGAGGAGCTGGAACAGTTTGGGCGGCAGCAGCTTCAAGAAGAGCAGCAGCTTCGTGAGGAGGAGGTCGAGCTACGAGGAGCGGCAGGGGGTTTTCCGCAAGCTCATGAGCTGGAATCAGGAATGCCGATCCAAGAGGACCAAGTCGAGTAAACTGAAATTTTAAGTCTGTTCTCCGTTTTTCTTTTTGTTTAGTGTGTCGCGCAGTTTGATTTTGGTTTAGGAGTCGTCGTGGCATGTATAGCGAACGGTGCGTGTGGATCACGACTTTGAAGTTGTGAGGAGGAGCTTCATTTCGGAGTAGTTTGTACAAAGATCGAGGCGATGTGTGTCACTGCGTTGACATGGTTTCATCCGTGCCCGTGTATGGAGAAATTTCATCCCTTGCTCTGCCAGATTCTTTCTCGAAATACTCTGTGATCCAGCTCTGACAGGTTGACTAGTTGCCCGCAAGTTGAATGCCAGTGTTTCACCCCAAACAAAGTTGAAAGATTAGTACCAGTATTAGCGCTACAGTCAACAAATCCGGGAGCTTAATTAGGTTCGAATCAAGTTTGTTCCTATGGTCTATGGCATCTGATATCTTGAATCCAGTGTATTGAACGACAGCTTCGCTCTAACATTTCCATTGTTTTGAACATTTGGTTGACTCGGTTCTGCAGGAGTACGTGCGGTAACGTGCAGGACCTTCTCCCTCCGCAGATGCCGAGATGCGCCTATGTAGTGGTGTCTATACAAGTACGTGCTCATCGCTGCTTAATTTGCTTACCACTTCCTCCCTCCGTCCGGAAATTTGTCTAAATGAGTATGTACCTACGCATGTTTTAGTAGACAAATTGGAGTCACTTATTCGAAATTCCTATTGAGATCCCTAGTTCGTTCCCCTATCTGCTTAATTTGTCGCACAATTCATTCGCGCCAACGGGCTAGCTATGAGATCAATTCACTCAAGAACTACAATTACCTGAAACAAACTCTGCCTCGCGCGCCGACGCTCGAGTAACTCGACCGACCCGTAGGCCCACTAGGACACGAGAGCAAATATAGTGTTTCTTGATTTGGACGAACAGAAAACGGATCGGAGACCAGAGAGGACGCACTTTCTTTCCCAATCGTTGGCATTTTCTCTTACATTTATCTGCATCTTATCCAATGATTGGATTAGAGAGACTGCTCATGAACGTAAATAGACTACCAAGTGGGAGAACCCTGTAGTACATCTACTACTCCATCTAAAACGAAATCCCCCGCACACGCATATTATCTTGGCATGCACATGCCTTTCCCCCCCTTCTCGATCGAGGCGAAAGATAGAGTTGCCGGGCCGCTGGAACGATAGCGAGACTAGCTCCGATCGATCGCTAGCTGGAAGACGTAGCCGGTGCCGAGAGGTCGCGGAGATCGCGGGATCACCAACGCGCCACGCCGCCAGTAGGCATCATCGGGGCTGGAATGGAACAACACGCAGTGAAATGTGTCCTTGGCAATATATGCGGTCCTTGCAGGGGCCAGAAGAAGACGACGTACGAATGAATAATCCTGTAAAGCGGTGGCCTCGCCTCGATCCGGTGCATGCTAAAGTTGCAGATAAACACACACTCGATCGGCGAGGTTAAAGGCGAGAGGCTCGACCAAAAGAGGGGGAATGTGCCTTTTCCGGGGGCTTGATCACTTTCCCGCACTCCCACGCACTGCACTGTACTCCTATCTATCTTTCGTACGTCCTCGATGTGTTTTTTGTCTTTGCGCCTTTGCCTTCCTTTCAGTGCTTTGGTTGCGCGCCTGAGCTTCGCATGCGCGGCGCCTGAGACTCATGACTGCATGTGATGAGCTACGAGGATCTATTAGTTCAAAACTTGAGAGACTATATATACGTGTTGCAGTGACAAATTCACAAACAAGACAACAGTATAGTTGGGAAATGATCGGTGCATCGACCTATCGTCGTTTGGTACTGTTACGTACGATTCACTGTATATTCATATATGGGCTCGTGAATCCTTCTGTACGTATTGGTGCGCCGATCGATCGAATCTTTCTGAACTGATAGTTATAGTAGCAAGTGTCAGCAGATCGATGACATGTTCAAAGAACCGGTCAGTCGTTGTTGCCCCCCCCACGAAATGTAAACGAGGGAAGATAAAAGCACATACCATACGGGTAGAACTAGAAGTCCCGTGAGTATAATAGAACCTATCGGTTTCAGCTGGTCCTTTGCACTCTATCGACTACAAGTATTCGCAAATTTATGCTCATTGGAGTACGTGCTTAAAAAACAACTGATGCATGGATGTACGTAACCTCTGTTATTAAGTCTGTGGAATTTTGGTGCATGCACGCACGCACGCTAGTATCCCCATTTCACACCATATATACGAATGGAAACCCCCATGTCAAGCCTCGATCAACAAAGGCAGCTGCATGAACCCACAAAACGCAATAATCGAGAGGGGTAGATTCAACCGCCGGCCGGCTTCGAACAGCGGGATCGATGCGGCACGGGACACGGCCGGCGACGCGTCACATGCATATATCCGAACCCACGCGCTGCTGCCCAGTTTTGCTTGTCAAGCCATCATCCATCCCCACGCCCCACAGCCTGACAATCATATTGGCCCCTAGCTCGCCTCGGTCGACGTCCTCATCCATCTCAAATCCAAATTCCTTTACAGCACCCATCGAGCAGAGGAAAATGTCACATCTTTCTTCATGTACACAAATTAACGTAGAATCATTATTTTGTTCATTCATTTTTCCCAGGCCTGTAATTAGAGCAAGCATACGTACTAGTAGCTAGCTGCATCCATGATGCTTCCTTGTTTTTTTTTAGATGATCGTGATGCTTCCTTGTCGATCGTACTACATGGGACTTACGCAGCATCTCAGCTTAGTCGATGCCGGTGTGCCTGCATGATGGAGCATTAATGCGCTAGCCATGGCGATCCATAGAGGAGATGCCTTCAACGTGACCATGTTGGCGATCCGGGGAATAGCTAGGGCCAAGCTGGAGTATATATTAGCTAGAGAGATCTCATTAGTATACGCGTACAGTTATGTCAAAAACTGAATTGTTCCGCGGGCAGAGGAGGAGAAACACGCCTCAGGGGCAATGCAGTGCAGCTTAGCTTTACCTTAGGAAGGAGGAGCTGAGCGCGCGTGTCTTGCACTTCGTTTCACACAAACGGAAACATGCACCTCACAAAATGAACATTCTTCGCTTTCCCCTTTCGCTCCCCCTTCCTTTTTTCTCTGAACCCCAAAATGTCTTTACCAGCAGCATATTCCCATGGCTAGCTTTTGGGTCTGGCACAGATGCTTTCGGTGCTCACCTTCTTCTGGTAAAATTTGCAAAGTATCTCCACACCACAGCCATCTTAATTAACTGCTGAGCTATCGCCATGGATTGCCAGTTTGCCACTTGAAGTGTATTTATTAGTAACTCGAACCGTACATATTCCACGGGAAAGTAGTAAAATACTGTCTCGGAGGGATCACATGATTTAGCGATTATGGGCGGCCCATGCTGCTGCCAGTAGTTGAGGGAAAAGAAAAATGGGAGCGACCGGTTAACAAAATTCTCTACCGTTAGGCACGAGGAGCTAGCTAGCATCACGATGTGATATATAATGCAGAGATCAGCATATTATGATATGCATTGTTTCGCCTCTGGGATGTGCTACCTGCCTGCAAAGCAATGCTACTGCCATTAAGCATGCATCAGGGTACCGTGATCTGAGAAGAGATTCCCCCCCTAATTGACATTGAACTAATCATTTCTCATGGGACTGTGGCAAGTTGTCGTAAAGAAATCGGGCCATGTCCTTGCTTAGAGCAACATCAGGACGTGCTGCGTGGGTGTCGATCGGTTGAATGTCCGAATTGGTTCCACCATTAGGTTGGCTCAAATCGTTAGGCTTAAATCGGGTGTAAGGCCTGGTCAATATTTTTTTCTGAAACGCGACGAGACATTTCAGCCAGTATTACTTGGTAATCGGTAGTCACTAATGTGGATTACTGGTTTGGTTCTTGTACTACCAACTTTGGATAAGTTGAAAAGCCTTTTTCTGCTGCATTTCTTGTCTCACCATAGGCCCTCTCGAAAGAAGAAAAGTGCAGATCAACCGGCAACTAGCCAACTACTAACTGATTACCTGCATTATTAGCTTGCACTGAACAATATGAAGGGCGTTGAGCGAACAATACCAAAATGACTAGCTAGCTTGCATGCATCCAAGTCCAACCATAAGAATTATGCTATCTGTATAATTGGAGTTGACATCCATCGCTCTCAATGAGACTAACCAGCAGCGATGATTATTTTAGAAAACAATTCCTCTATGAGGCCGGGACTATTTCTCTTAAGAAATAAAGAAATGGAATAGAACGAAAAACAAAATATGGAATCGCTGCGATGCTTTCCACAGGAGGGAGGGGAGCATTGACATAGGCCCATCAGCCCTAATGAAGATTGGGCTGATTGAATTCAATCCACTGCCCAATTAGACAAAGCTGGTTCCCGAGGAAAGTGATGTTTGTAGAGCAAAACACATTTTGCAGGCTGCAGGTTTAAAACTCGGCCCTAGAAATTCCAAAACTGCAGGACCTAGCACATTCATCACAGACAAGCCCGAGTTACTCAAATCGAGTTCCATTGGGCTACCATCCTGGTAGGCTTAGCTACAATAGTTTCCAACTTTTAACACACAATTTTGTACATACCGAAGCTACGTATTTGGATACGACTGTATCAGAATTGCTGTATCTCCTGTACAGTGTTCAGTTTACAAAATTGTGTGAAGTTAAGAAAGAAAATTATTTCGGTGTCAAAAATTTTCTTCTCAATATGAAGTTCCTAGATGCAAAATGACCATATTATCTCATATTTTGAATGGCACACACAAATTTTTTTACATACCGAAGCTACGTATTTGGACTGTATCAGAATTGCCGTATCTCCTGTACAGTGTTCAGTTTACAAAGTAGTGTGAAGTTGAGAAAGAAAATTATTTCGGTGTCAATTTGTTTTCTCAATATGAAGTTCCTAGATGCAAATTGACCATATTATCTCATATTTTGAATGGCACACACAAAATTTTTTACATACCGAAGCTACGTATTTGGACTGTATCAGAATTGCCGTATCTCCTGTACAGTGTTCAGTTTACAAAATAGTGTGAAGTTAAGAAACAAAATTATTTCGGTGTCAATTTGTTTTCTCAATATTAAATTCCTAGATACAAATTGACCATATATTATCTCATATTTTGAATGGCAGGACGTGCTAACATGAGATCAGCATCCTGCAAGAGAACCAGGGCCGTAGCTGCCATCTGCATACCATGCACAAGGTAATGACAGAAACAAAGGTTCCATTCCGCAGAGACACAAGCTCAACAAGCTCCGATCGGATGCGGAGTCGGCAGAGCCATAGGCTGATAGGATAGCTTCCTGGTTTTGAAAGAGAATTTCAAAAGCCACCATCCATGACCGTGGCCGTTGGAAGAGAATTTCGGGATCTAGCACGTTGAACATGCTGAACGGAATCTGAACTCAGGATTTCTACTCATGGAGAGCGGAAGTAGAGCCAGATTTCAGGAGAACGGGGAGCTCCAGAATGGACCTAAGTTACAGTACAAACAGTGGAGGAGGAATCTTGGACCGTTTGAAACTTCCAGTGCTTGTTACAACAGCCAAACTGGCATCATATTCCATATAGAAAGACAGCGCACTTGAGGTCAATAAAACCTCAAAGCAGATCTGTCATCTGAAAAGCTGTTGCCAGGTGCTAGAACTCTAATACAGGTTTCAGAGATGCACTTCAGTCCGTTGTGATCTTCAGCTGCAGGCATTGTAGGAGATACTGAACTCTCAACAACCTATAAAGAAGATACAGAGCAGTGTTCAGAAAAAAAAAACATATAGAAATGAGGGGTCACGTAACAAATACAGTTTCAAACGAAAATGTAACATTAAGCATTTACTAGCTAATGGAGTACTTGCAATCATTGTTTTTCCAGTAGATTTGATGTGCATAGATGTAACTGTGGAACAGTTACTTGTCATCAACATGTTATACACCTTAGACCACATCATTCTGCTAGTTAAATTATTTACAAACAACTCTGGCCTATGGGTAAGAGTGTTGCAACCAAATTAGCAATCACCTAGCTTCTAGCTTACTTGTTTAGTCCCATATAGTACATGCCACCAGATCAGAAGCACAAAAGAGCAATCCAGAATGTTGACTGGTGAACACCATACTGAATTTTCAATCTGCGGTACTCATAGGCTCATAGCAACCAACAAATAATATTGCTCCAGAAATTTTCAATATGTTGACAAAGCGGATCATCATGCCATATCTTTTACATCACCCATATAAATGCTAGAGCTGGTGACGATGGTCTGTTTGCCATCCCAGCTCTCCGGGTAAACAATAACATGCTGAAAAGTGGAACTATGTATCAGTAATTTCCTATCTTGTTTTAGTGGGTTTAAGTACACATCATAAATATTTTATTGTTTTCGTGTTTTTTCTCAAGCACAAGTGCACAACAGCGCAACTCAGATTTTGTGACCATTTGATTTGTATGTCAATTGTGATGCGAGCGTAATTGGATTTACATTTTGCTTGAGTAACACTTCACAGGCATTCAACTATATTTACATAAGTTGGAGATAACCAGCAAGATCTCTAAGCTTTGAGAGTTTAAAGAGAACGAAAAATGACTGAGAGTAATGCATACAGAATGCTACTGTTCACAAGTTTTGGTCTGCATGCTAGAAAGCCATCTTCACCGTCAGCAGTACATGGAAACGGTCAGGCATGCAAGGATGGGAATAGCTGAACTTTAATCAGCTGGCAACCATAGGAGTTAAAGTAGCCGTCAATTATCCAGCTACAACCTACAGCTCAACAATAAAAATCAATTTAAACCAGAGTCCCAGACATCTCTGTATAAATTATTGGGTATTATCACCTCACCACAAAGAATGATATTCATATTAGCATGTACAGTTTGTGTTGTTCTAAAAGTGAATGAATCAAGAGGAGGCAAAACAATGTTAATAACTACAAATGGTAATGGTATGCATGGCTCCAATGGAATTAAACACCCATGAAAATAGGTAGATAGATATAGTATAGAAATCCACCATATATGAGAATAGTTGGAATTGAATATGATAAGCTTTATAGAGAATTAAAATAACCACATAATAGCATATTGTAGCGCATCTAGTCAAATTCTAATATTCTGCCAAGTTCCACATAAGTACACAGGCTGCTGCTTAATTGACTGCTCCTAATAAAGGATTTGAGGTTTAACCACGCGTGCTATATTTGAAATTATTCATCAGCAGCAGGCATCCGATGTATTTACGTGCAACCTAGCAAATACTAAAATAGCGGTATCCAAACTTGCTTCTAATTTGTGGTGAAAACTTATGTTGAAATAGAAGTCAATGATGCCAAAAAAGATGTGAATTCACATGAATTCGTGGAAGATTGAAGTTAAGAGCATTCAGAAAAAAGGGTAGGATCTATCACGGCAATAGCATCTTTGGCAACGCCAACAAGCTCTCCATAATTGTGCATTGTGAGTGGTGGTGATAATCCTTGTTGTCTTTTCTTTCGATGGCTAAGTGTTATCTGCTGTCAGCTGCTACCTCACCCCTTCCTAACAACTCCATGACAAGTGATACAAGCGAAGATGTATGGGGCACATCCTAAAATACGCAAACTAGACTGGCTATAATATGCCTAAGACCTAAATCCTGTGACAAGTCAAGCAAAGTTGTTGTAAGCGGCAATATCTGAGGGAGAATGGAAGTAGAATGATGGAGCCAAACACATGTTTATCACTCTTATTATCCATGAATAGCATGTGGGGATAGGTCTCTAGCCATTTCTAATGTCGTGTGCATACTACTACCTCCGTCCGGGTTTAGAACGCCCACGCGGAATTTTATGCCAAACTTTGACCAAAAATTATACAAATAATATCTAATTTGAATTCAAAAATATCATTTTTGTGCCACATCATATTACTAATGTAATTCTTGGTCAAAGTTTGGCACAAAATTCTACGTGGGCCTTATAAACCCAGACAATGGGAGCAATGATCAATCATATGCACAGGGATTGATGTGCCTCCTCTAGTTCACCACAGCATTCCGATTGCAAGGCCATGGAAGTGTACAGTGATATACTGGTGTGCTCTTTTGATAGTGCCAAAACAAGTATCACATGCGCATCTATGAAAGTATAAAAATAATTGTTAATCAATGTTTGTTGTGACCTGAACTATATTCCATAATTCCAAAGTAACATGCTCATCTACATCTTAAAATGAACGAGATCAATTTTAAAAGGTATTCAAGAATTACGAAGTCAAACATGAATATGGCCTATGGTACAGGTTGCAATTATGTGAAAATAGATAATATAAGCATTACCAAAATGGTAAAAAAAACGTATCATGCTATGTCGAGGGCCACAAGGGGCCTATATTTGGCTAGGGGCAGCCACAATGTACTTTATCATGAATGTTTATGTGGTACTGTTTGCATGCGATAATGGCCAACAAGTCCCTATCTGTATCTGTTTCTATCATTTTGTCTATTAGCTTATTGTTCCCGTTGTTAGTTTGCTTTCGTCAAAGGAGGAGAGCTTAGTTGTATATTAAAGAAGAAAGCAAGGGCATACTGGTCATCCTCTCTGCGAAATCTTCTTACCTGTATGGATCTATCACTATGTACTTCCATATCATAAATCTTCAGTTTCCATCGCATCCATCCCTTACGAGACATCAATGCCGCCTCTTCGTCATAGTATTGAAATAGGTCTTTCAAAATATGTCACTGATTAGTTAACATATCCAAACTAGAAGAAAAAATGCAGTTCAGAAGCCAATCCACATAGCCTTATGCCCTATAGATGCCGAGCACCTAAACATAAAAGCCAATATAACTATTTCACTCATCAATCTTCATTCTCAATAAAGATGCTGAGCATTGATAATTTTTAATTCTATATAATTTAATTGGAGAATCCGAGCTTGGAACTTGTTTACATTCTCTTCCTTAATATTTGCATTGGAGCAGTAATCGCCAGAATCAGTAAAGACAAGAACTACATCAAAGATTTTGAAGACAGTGAGATGACGACCTGTAAATATACAGACCCAACTGATATGTTCTTACAAGCATATGGTCTTACTGACCTGCCAAGTTCATTTCAAGTATAGCAAGCTAAGCAGTACTGAGTGCCCCACACGTAAGTTTAGAAACTTATAGCGCAATTTTCTATACTCTATATACATTGCATCATAATAAACACGGATATGTAAAACATGCTCGTGGTTCATTAGATTGAATATGCAACCTCGGTGACTAAGTTACAACTCAAGAGACCAGTCACTGAAGTGTAAACCTAAAAGTTTCTCCAAATCATCATTGGACTGAACATTTTTTATGTTTCTATATTACTATTGTCGACTTCATAATTTTTTCAATGATCTAATCTCCAATTTTGGAGATTGGTAACCCACTAAAAAAATTCATTATAATTCAATTCATGACAGTAGTAGACTAATTGTGTTGGTTGATAACCTTGATAGGACATCCACATAACTCGCTACTATTGCCATATGCCCGTAACAACCCTACCAAATTAGTGGTGGCTAAGGGGATCCACATCTCAACTGAGTAGTGAGAAAATGAAGCTTGCTACAATTCATGACAGTAGTAGACTTATTGTGTTGGTTGATAACCTTGATAGGACATCCACATAACTCGCTACTATTGCCATATGCCCGTAACAACCCTACCAAATTAGTGGTGGACTGGTGGCTAAGGGTATCCACATCTAAACTGAGTAGTGAGAAAATGAAGCTTGCTACTGTACAGTCAAACCCTTGACCTTACTATAGCACGCATTGAGCCCCCATGACAGGCTAGTTCCTCTTTCTTATTTACCTTATGGTTGATATTTCTATTATCCTCAGGTTTGAATTTTGTAATTCAGATTAGCTTGAAACGTCCTGGGTACAAATTGCACCTTGCTGTGGGTGCTGGGAAAAACTCCAAACAAGAATCGACCCTGGGTGGGAGGTGTCAAGAACTCGCTGTCTAAATTGTGCAGTAGCCGCATATAAAATTAAGCTAGGGTCCCAGTATAAACTGTAGATTAACTCTTATCGATGATGCCAAAATAGCATCTCAACGAGTGGCTACAAATTTGTGCGCCTAACCTGTGAGGGTAAAGTGTCAATGAACCTGGGACAATAATCTACAATATAGGAACATATTAGAGTACCAAGGTTCATCAGTCATCACACTGACGCCTGTGATCATGGGCCCACAAAGAACTTTCGTGATGAATGGTTCCCAAGGTGGCCCTGTGCATCTGACATATATGGCATGGTGTCAAGGACTCAAAATCTTTTAAAGGAGATGGCTATAAGTAAAGGCATCCTCAGTACCACTTGGCAATCAACAATCACTTGAAAGTACAATCATCACATATGTTTAGCGTACCACCTCATTTAAACACAGTACACATGCATTCAGGCATAAAGTGTGTCGTCATACTAAGGAAGGTACTCATGAATCCGCATCTCCTAGCGTTTTTAGACAGCACACACACGCATGTATGTGCATTTGTGGTGTGCCCATGTGTCTTTCATGTACTCTCACAACAATTTTTTTTTGCTTTGTTTAGTCCTGCATGCTAAGGATGTAGTAAATGGAGGACAATGCAATTGATCCAACTATCCAAGTATAAGCAACTAAATACTAAGTTACTAACTACGAGAATAATTTCTGATGTTCATAGCAGTAATAAGAACAAGAAAAAATTCAAATAAATCAGGATGTTTAAGATTCTCAAACATTTATCCAGAGATACATTCTTTCAATGTGAGATATAACATCCATAAATCATTGGCGAGTGCAAGAATTTCAAATAGCAGACTTACACAAACAAGTTAGAATGCAACACTACAGTTTGTTTCAACATCAAGAAATAAATTTCAAAACTATTTTAAGAAATCAATATGTTTATGAATTTGTCAGCATGCATTCAGAAAACGCCTAATAAATATGAGACATCACCCTCTATTATCATCAATTAGCTTGAGGATTTGACCATTACGTAGCAGACTTACACAAACAGGCTACTATAAAGCAAAACTGACAGTTTTCTGAAGTTGCATACATCCAGGCAGCAAATAATAGTGATACCACAATTAACCATTTGTTCAAGATCTTACATCCAAAAAACAAATGATTGTTTATCGGTAAGAAGGAACATATATTACCTAGCACAGCTGAAGAGATCCTGGTAAACGGATGTCCACTCAAAGAAAAAATCAATGCCCAAGCAACTCTGGGTCCCCAACATATTCTGCAATCTGATCATATTTCACACGTATCATGCCCTTTGAATCAGCATCCTCCACCAGTCCAGTCTCCTCCGCTGAATTCTTCTCCACCAGACGCCCATACACACCCTTGTGCTTCCCACAGAGCACAAGAACTCGCCCATTCGTCCGTGGCAGGACAGTTTCGAGCATATCCTGCTCCACCCCCTGCACCAGCTCTGAGCCATCATCCATAATTATGTCACATGTTGTTGGTCCCACCACATCGACAATTTTCCCCTTCATCAAGTACAACCTTTTGCTGAACCTCTCATTAACCACTCTAACCCTGATGTTGCTCTGTAACCACCGCACTTTGTTACCAACATCACCACCACTCTTGCCTTCTCGGCTATCCCGAGCGCTTCTCGCTTTTTCTTGAGGCCTCCTCTCTGCTCTATGATCACCAGATCTCTTCTGCCGGGAGCTCAAATCCCTCTCCTCATGTCTATCTTTCTTGTCCCTATCTCTCTTCACATTCCCATTTTCTGTCCCCTTCTTCCCACCAACAACCCATTCGCCGGAGCGAGTCTTCTTAGGGTCGGCCTCAGAGGGGTTATAGCCTAACCCCTGCGTACCGGCACGGCGGTCGTACTCAACGACCTTGGCATCCCCCTTATTATTCCTACCAATACCTTTACCTTCTGACCAGCCATAGCCAGCAAGGAGAGCAGCACCAAAGCCCTCAACAGGCACCTCATCAAACTCGTCTATACCACGGTGATCGGGGAGACTGTCCATATCTTCCTTATACCGCCGCAGCATAAGGTCACCGCTGGGGACGTCTCGGGCGGAAGAAGGCGGCTTCTTCTCTGATTCCACGACAGCAGTGGAAGACAGTGTCTTCTCCGACTCCGTGTCAGCGCCGTTACGTAGGGTGAGGCCATAGCCGATGTGTGAGGAGGGGTTGTCGGGGGCAGTGGATGTGTCAAGCACGAATGTGGGGCCGCCGGCAGTGGAGGCCGCGAGGGCGGCCTCCTCCTCAGGGGTCGGGAGGGAGGAGGGTTTGCGGGAACGTTGATTGAGGAAGTGGCCGGAGTTCGGGAGGGGCGCGATGACGGCGGGCGCGCCGGCGGCTGTTAGGGTTTGGGACGGATCGAACTCAGTTACGAACTGCTGGGCAGGGGCAGCAGCAGCGGAAGTGGATTTGCCGTTGGTGGCGGAGGAACCAGCCCCGGCGGCGGGGTGGGTGGGGGGCTTGGGCGGCCTGGCCTTGGTAGGGATGGAGAAGGACAGCTTCCTCTCCTTGTCCATGGCGTCGCCGATTTGGGGAAAGCGTGCGGTGTATGCAGAGACGCAAGAAAACAAGGGAAACCCCGTGTGATATACAGTCTCGTGGGCTCGTGGCCTAATCGGAGGCGGTATCCGCGTGGGCTCGTGGCCTAATCCGAGGCGGACCTTGGGCCAGCCCATCGGGAAGTCTTTTCTGAACCAATTTTGCATGGGTTTAATTTGGGCCGTCAACGGTAGGATGGTCAGGAAATTTTCGACAATGGCCCACATCAGCAGGTCAAAATCCTAATCAGCAACAAAATCCCACTAAATTGGTCACATCAGCATGAAAACGATCTAATGAAGTGATTTGTCTGGTTTTGCGGAGTTTTTTTGAGATAAAAAGGCAGACAATTGTTTCCCTTATATATTCCAATGAACTCAAAAGTTGAGTTACAGAAAGACCCTGGAAATGGGTCAAAACGAAGAGAAAAGAAAGTTGGAAAAACAACTAATTCTCATGACATGTTTTCCATCCATTGACAAAGAAGAAGCCTGAGAGCATCTTTGCTTGTTCTAAAAATCCAAAGACGAAGCGAATCAGCAATGTGCCGTTTGATGAGTTGCAGTGTCATGTGCTCATTTCGGGAGACTCTTGCGTTCCGGGCATACCAGAATTGAGAGGCGCAAGCTGCGAAGAAGATATACCGGCTCTGATTGGATTCATTCTGCTCTTCCAGGAAGGATATGGAGCTGCTGGCTCGCGTGGCTTGGGCAGATAATCCCAGGCTGGACCAAAGATAATGTGCATCACGGCATCTTAATAGGATATAATCAATATAGTCTCCAAAACTGGACAGAGGTCACAATTATCATGATCAATGTTCTTCCATTGCTTCTTGACCATATTATCCTGAGTATTAAGATGGCCATGGAAGGCTAGCCAGAGGAGAACTTTGTGTTTCAGGGGGATGACCGAATGCCAAATGAATGTACTAGGTCCCCAAGCAATACCTCTGAAGGTGAGCAATTTGTAAAAAAAGGGCTGTAGTTGCAGGTTTTCTGCTGGGAGTAGATCGAGCATCACGAGCGTTATATATGAACCGGCCGAAGATGCATGAGTTTAGTGTGCAGGCACTGAAGTTCTCGGGCAGCAGTCTCAGATAGATTTGGATGTAATTGTAGAGACCGTTCACCAGCAAATTGGGAAGCTACAATGGAGAACCGGTCCTTGGCTAAGGAGAAGAGCGTTGGATAGAGAGAGTACAATCTTCCAGCCGGCAATCATTGATCGAACCAAAAGGAGATGTGTGAGCCACTTCCAAGCGAGCAAACAGTGGAATCCTTGAGCTAGAGTTTTCCAAGTTGTTGTGGTCCTTGCCCGAGCAACATTTGAAATATTCCTTGTAGTGTAGGGTAGGTTTTGCGGAGTTTCAGGGTTAAAATTTAACGGTTTTTGACTTCAGTGGATTATGCGTCCTGGAGATACATTTGGGGATGAAATATGGACTTCATTCTTGTTTGAAAAACGTGGCCTGTAAAATAAAACCTACGTAGAAAAACTGGCCGGGTATAAAAGAAATTTCTACACAGGATTTGACTTCAGTTCATGCAGTTTGGTACAAAAATTCTGTGAACCGAACCCATTCAAATTCAAATGGATGTTGGGGACAGCGTATCTCAATTCTCCAGGGGGGCATGCCTATGGCCACGAGGACCGCAGGATCGTTCTAATCAAGGCAAAGTGGTTAGTTAGAGAAGCTTTTGGAGTCTCGGAAAAGAAGAGCAGCGGGGTAGCATTTGGACCACTACCGGGTCTCACAGCACGTCCCCCAGTCCACGTTTGGCGGGCTACAGGAGTTCCATCCATGATGCAGTTGGCACGTTGGGTGGTCGTCCTCCTCGATCATCCCCTGCTAGCTGCTCTGCTTTGGGTACCCTCCGTTGGCTCGGGCGCAAGTAACGTCGATCTCGTTTCGAAACCTATATAACCTGCTTTGAGCTACGAAAGATTAGTTGTTTTTTGCTTTGGGAACTACAGCGTCGTCCCAAATTTCCCTGTCGAGATAGCACAGGCTGCAGCGCACTGCTCCCTGTCGTGTGCTACGGCCGACCATCGTCGTTCGTCTACCGCGCGTGAAGAGGCAGTCAAAAACGCGCTCGGTCTTTCTCCAGATATTATACGCGCGCGTCTGCTGCCATCAATCGATCTGCAGTACGCACAAGGATATGTACTGCACGCATGCTGATGCAACCAGGAACATAAACTAAACTATGGCGTACACTCAAGTCAGAGACAGCGACAGATTTGTCCATCGATCGTCGTAGCACAATCTGCACATTCTTCCTGCTGCACATTACCGTAGCAGCGAATTGCTCGCCGGAACCTGCAAAACAAAGCCAGACACCCTTGTCCTGAGAGAGAAATGTATGACGCGATCCGCCACTTTCATCTAGCTGCACGATTGCAAGATATCCTACTCTGCCGCTACACGGAAACATCAACGGGCAACAGTTGAGCGCAGACAGATACGCACATGGTGGAAAAAGGCTACGAACGAACGGGGGAGAGTCGTTGGAGGACAAGGATGTGACATGCACGGACGGACTTGGCTCCGAAAGTGACGGGGTGTTATCCTCAGGCTTGCTTAGAACTTAATTCATTTGTGCAACAAACTTGAGCGAGGACCCTTTCCAGTTTGCTGCGGGTGGTCCGGTGACCCCTACCAAATCATCCTACACAGGATTTTCTTTTCTTTTTTGAACTCAATCATCCTCCGGACTCCGGAGGGCCGCACGTACCTGACTCTTCCGTCCAGCAATCCGGATGAAAAACAGAAACTTTGTTCAAGAAAGGAGGCTAGGATTAAGTTTTTTTTTTTTGAATTGCAACCAACCAAGTCAAACGCTTTGGTTCGTGGGCACCGTATGTGGGCCAAATACTATGTGACAAAGTACATGAACCGTCATTTTTCACTCATATTGTGCTGCCTTTTCATTCTTCTTGCCGTAAGTAGATTATTCGAATTGCAGTCCTCGGAGACTCCGCAGGTGCGGCATATCTGGGGTTCATTTCCCAACGCGATGAGACATGAGGTGAATACTCCAACTACTTATTCTCAAGCCGAGTATAAGGATTAATTGATGATGACAAGAGCCATGAAGTAAAAGGAAGCGGCAGAAGAAGCCTACAAGAACTGGCTTAGAGAAACCGCCAATGGTTAGGTCATCATCCCCTGATCGCTATGGACAAGCCCTGAACGGCTGGGCACGTTGTTATTGCTGGCTTGTCCTGTTCCCTTTTCTGAACCTCCCTCATCTACCAAATGCCTCGCATCATTAACTCCAGCCTCCTAGTACGATCGAGCGTACGTCGATGCACCGATGAGAAATTGAAATCGCAAACCACTCCGTAACAGTAGGATCAGAGCTGCAGACTGCAGTGCAGTTTTCCGGGTTCAGAGTTCTGGCATCAGAATGTGCAGTCTGATTGATGGGATTAGGCCGGAAGATACGGAGAATGAAAGGGGGGAATTTTCTTAAGATTCATCGACAAAAAGAACAGAGTGGCTTCAGAGAACTCGTCTAAAACTGAAGGGAAAATTTTTGCAGACCTTCTTTGCCTTCCCAATTGTGAGCACTGTAAAATTTGTACATCAAACAAAAGACGAACTAAGAAAAATGTTTCTTTCTCTTTCTACAGGATTTCTTTTCTGCGAGAATCATAGTATCAAACAACGTTGTGGCAGCTGAGGCTTGATGATTTCCACTGCGACTTGGACTCGACCCACGCCAAGAATCTGTAGACCTTGCCGAAGACGCAGAGGAAGACGAGCGCCGCGACGAAGCTGTACACGGCCACCCCGACGGCGCCGCCCTCCGCGGCGACCCAGCCGACGAGGTACACGGCGTCGGCGGCCACGAAGACCCAGCCGACGCCCTCGAGCGCCGACCGCGTCCAGGCGCTGAGCCGCTCCTCGCCGTAGATCCGGCACACCATCCGGGAGCAGAGCGCGAAGATGATGGCCAGCGCCGTCTTGGACAGGCCCCTGTACCGCATCGCCGTGCCGCCCACGACCAGCGGCTCCATCCGGCAGAGGCACGACGCGCACTCGCCGGAGAAGCGGGACCAGCGGAGCGCCTCCAGCCCCGTGTAGTAGGGCAGCACGACAGCGTCCAGGTAGAGGCTGGCGTGGAGCACCCCGGACACCGTGGAGGCCTCCAGGACGGCGTACCGGATGTCGCCGTCGGCCTCGTTCCGGAAGGCGAGGGCGGAGCACTGGAGCAGCAGCAGCAATGCCGGGCCGAGCTGGGCCAGAGGGAAGACGGCGTTGAGGCGCTGCCCCTTGGCGAGCGCGAGGAGGACGAGGGGGAGCAGGAACGGGCCCGACGGGATCAGGTACTTCCTCTTGATGCCTCTGATGCTTATGCCGCTGCCGCTGGCGCTGCTGCTGCTGGTGGTGCTCGGCCGAGCGAGGAGGTCGAGGACGGTGAAGGCCAGGGCGGTGGCGAAGCAGTAGGCGGCGAAGGCGGCGACGAGGGCGCCCAGGGCGGGGTGGTAGTCGCCGGGGTAGGAGCTGTCGCAGTAGTAGTGGTAGGGGCAGGTGACGAAGTCCGTGGTCTCCTCCAGCTGCCACCGCGTGCACTTGAGTATCTGCCTCCTCACGGCGTCG
This sequence comes from Brachypodium distachyon, assembly GCF_000005505.3. Classification (NCBI taxonomy): domain Eukaryota; kingdom Viridiplantae; phylum Streptophyta; class Magnoliopsida; order Poales; family Poaceae; genus Brachypodium; species Brachypodium distachyon. The sequence continues at coordinate 66,664,964 of NC_016131.3, read as the reverse complement.
TGCTGCAGCCCGGCTGTCGTCGACGTCGTCCACACCGGCCGGCCGGCGGCGGCGGCTCCGAGAAGCGGCGCTAGCATCTGATCATACGACATGGTGGCGGCGCCTGGTACTTCTTCTTCTCGGTGCGCGCCCCGCGGCTTCTGAGCCTCCTGCTTCTTCGTCTCCGACTTCTTGTCCTGTTAGCTAATAAGCATTCCTGCATTTGGTGGCTAATGATGGCTTGCTTTCTGAGGCAACTCCTCACCCTCTTCCCCCTTCCTCTTTTTCTTCTTCTTGGATGTTGTTGGTATGCTGGTCTTGTTGCTTGTGGAGGGAGGGAGGGAGTTGGAATTGGATAGGGAAGGTTTAACTGGAGGCTTTGAGGGAACTTTGCCATGCTTACCCCTCATCTGAAACTCCAAAAATGTGTGTATTACAGGGAGATACTTTGTATCATTGGCAAGAGGCTGCAAGGCTTAGTTGGAGAGGTGTGGCAGGGGTGTTTTGGTCATATGCTGCTGATGGTATTGCTGTCATGGTGGTTGGCTTGAGGAGAGGGGAGAGTAGGCTGATAAGCTGATTGAAGAAGGATTGTTTTGACTTTGATTGTACTGCGTTGGTAGGCCAGCAAAGAAGACAACATTTGGTTGCGGTACCTAGCTGTTTGTGGTAGTTAAAGTTTGTTGGGGGCTTTGTATTTTCTCCAGAGTAGTTTGTTGGGGGATTTGGTGAGAAGAGACTAATTCAGCATTAGTTTACATGCATGATTATCATTTCAGCATCTAGCTAGTTTATTGGATGCACACGTTAACATATGGACCTGCTGGTTCTTCAGCTCATAAAAGGTTCAAACAGATGCTCCTTTTTTTTTACGGCATACAGATGCTCTGATTCCTCTGCTTCAAGAGGTTTACACCGTCAGAGAGAGAGAGATGATGGTGCTATCATTTTGGATTCAAAGTTATCACCAGGATATATCTTTTATCCACCACCAGGAATCGATCACTCCTTTGTTTATGACTTCTTTGTCTCTGCTGGAATTGCTTGGTAGGTGTGACAACTTACAACAAGGCCAGGTAGGCCATGATCCTTTTCAGAGGGAGGAGAGTTTGTGGCTTTGTGGTATCCAAATCCAATGTTTGTGCTCTGCATGTCTCTGTGAAACGACTGTAGCTAGTATATATTTTTACATCAGAGCCAACTTTGGATGTTCTTATTTCTTTAGAGAGGATAGAGGGGGCTGAAGCTACATGTTTGATTATATATTCATAGATGACCAACTGCTCAATTGGATATTGTCCGTGTGGGCCGTAGGCGGTCATGCATCATGTGCAGGGGTGCCATTACTTATTTAATATCCGCCTAAAGTTCTGTTATATCCTTTCTTTTTTGGGAAAAGCTTTGTTCTATCTGTTTATCTTCTTGCCAAACATGTGCTGATGAAGGGTGAAATTGATAGTTATGCTGGAGACGGCATGCATGGCAGCTGCTCGAGATACTCTTTGAGTAGACGCTTTGCAAATTGGTAGCGCCTCATCATTGAATTGTGTTAATTCATTTTATTTGAATCACTTCCCCGGATTATTGAATCGAGAACGAATATGAATTGTATGATCTAAAATAATTGGTTGTAGTACATATTTTCTTCAAACGTGTATTATTATTCTGTAGCAACACAAAGGTACTAATGCTATGCTAGTTTGAATAATTATAGGTGTGGAAAAGATATAAGGAAAGAGAGTAAAACAGATTTCTCATGGAGAGTTAGACTTTTTGTTAATACCATCAAATGTATTTTCAGTTTAAGACTTAACCATCATATGAGTTATTCGTGCAAATTCTAGATGACGTGGAGAATCTGAAATATCAATGACTGACTCTAACTTTATTGATACTCTAAGCGTTCCGGTCTATTTCAGATACGTCTAAGCCTGCAGATGATCTGTGCAAGCAAGCTTCAAGCAACAGCGAATTTACATGGAAGGAACAGTGATCCGGAACTTGGTGCAAACCCCAAAAACATTGGACCTATCTCTGAAACCGACTGCGTATGTAATTTGGAACCTGTTGCTCGTAGGGGCTAAAACCGAGAATATTTCAACATCAGAAGAGTCGGCTACCAGAGCCAAGATTAGCCCCGTATAGTATATCATTGATTGGCCAAGTCTGGCTGCATCATTGCTGCAGTGGCAGGCAATTTTTTTCCAAGCTAGATGCACACGTTAAGCGACTCAACTGCTCAAGCCGTGCGGCAGCCTTCGCCAGTCAATATCTGCTATACGAGAAGACGCCCTTCTCGAATCTCGATCAATCCTGGAAAAATAACATATCCGAAACCAAGACATTATGGTCGCTCTAAACTTCTTTTAATACTTTTTTAGTTAGTGCTAACAACTTCGATACTCGCCTCGTCAACAACCGGAGGGTGTGTGTGACTGTCTTTACGATTAAAGCCCCATCTTATACTACACATGATACTCAAGAAAGTCTCAGAAGTGTTAAAAAAAAAGTCTCGGAAGAAATCTTCAGAGCAATCGCAGCTTGTGGTTGCTAATTTTGTAAAGTAATGTTGAAATTTAGGGGTGGTGCCTGACAGCGATCATGGTTTATACTTCATGGTAGCAACACAAAGTACTAACAGAGAATGACGCGAAGCTGTTGGAGTGGCTGACCAGGGAATTCATGTCCTAATTTAGATGACGAGCATGTAAAAGGCTCAAATGAGGCCTTACTAGGGAGTTCAAGCTCTAATTTAGATGGGGATCATGTAATAGGCGTGTTTGAGTGGACTGTCACTTGTTTTTTGGCTTGCATTACAATGTAATAAACGATGGTGATGTATTGTGTGTTCTACTCGATGCATTGGCTGGAGGCAATACATCTTCAATTTTTTTAAATGATGGTGCCTGACTTAACAAAGTTATACTGAAAAAAGAAGCAAAATGTCTTTAAAAGTACCTCAACTAAACAGAATTGTTGCCAGTTACCTCAATATCAAACATGGCAATGATTTACATGCACTCAACTCTTTATGTGAAACTAGCTAAATATCCGTGCTCTCCTACAAAATTAAGAATTTGTATTATGCATAAGTTGTTTAAATATGTGTCACTAATATTTATAAAAATTTCTGATAAATAGGAATTTTGTCAAATACTATTTTTGAAAACAACAATTATTTTGAAAGTCATGAAAACCAATCAAGCATAGTCAAAAGATCGTGATATGTATAGAATGAGTGGCAATTAGATAATTTCGTAGCCATTAAGGGGTAGTCTTGTTGGAGTGAACTCACGACCACCAACTCAAATCTTTATAAGTGTAAAGATCAGATAAGATGAATGGCCATAAGGTCAATTTTTCCATATTTACAAAATCTGGACTCTTTCTTATAACATTAACTAAAGCATGATGTATCTACCACTAGAGATGAAAATACACAATCTAGTACCATCATGTTTGTTTCCGTATTTTTTAAGCAAAAGCGGAATTGAATACAAAAACTCGGGAAACAAATAAAAAAGCAGATACTACCAAAAGCGAATACGGAAGAATATAGATACAAAAGTGAATGTTTTACGGAACACAAAAGTTGAAAGGGCGCATAGGGTGTTGAAGGGGCGGACAACGAACACCAACACTGTCGCTCTAACGAACAGACAATGTTGGCCGTCGGTCAATGCAGTGGCCCCATGGAGGACAGGATGCGAAGGGGTTTTGGGAGAGATATTGATTATATTTAGTTTTGCTTGGTGTGGACAAACTAGACTAAATGGAAAATTCACACTATGGATACATCATTCTGTTTTCGCAAGAAAGATAATTCAATTTCCCTTTTTCCAACATTTCTGTTCTTCCACCGAACAGTCAGAAAGATTATGCTTTGTTTTGAGCCGTATCTACCATGTCACCAAGTTTCAAATCCAAATTGAATCTGTACAAAGACAAATTATATTGTTCAACTACTATTTACATACGAGATTGTCATTTTTGTTTCTCGTTGTGTACATCTGATTTGTATTTGAAAATTTATGATAGTAGATGTGTGTGGTGCCAAATGTTATACTCCCTCCGTCCCATATTAAGTACCAAAATATTACATATATCTAGATGTTTTTTAGGTATAGATACATCCATATGTAAGCAAATTTGAGTAACTTAATATGGACGGAGGGAGTAGAATCCTTTGGAGCTTTTTCATCGCATTCTTAATTTTCACCTGACATGATTTTGTGGATTAGACCTAAAAGAACGAGTGTACCCGAAACGCCTTAAAACGAATGTTCATTTGCTACTCCTGCACTTAAAAAAAGTTCACTCGTAGCCTAGCGGCCTAGCCCAAGGGATGGCAGCACAATTGCCTCTCCAGGTCTGGTGAATGTGCATGCCCTTTCCCCGGCCTCGCGATGAGGTCTTTCCACCGTTGGGAATCGACAGCACAGTGCATCCACGGGCAAGATTGGAACCCTGAAAGATACATCCACTTCATGCGTTATTGGGGGCAGGTGAATCTGAAGCCCTACCAGTACGTACAGCTTCGACCCCAATCAGGGACGCTGATCTAACAGATGAAAGCAACACCAGCGATGGCTTGAAGCAACTAGAGGCCTGATGCGTATGGTGAGAGGATTTGATTGGCAGGAGTAGGAGCTATGGTACACTTCGGGTCCGGGGGATGTAGACAAGGATCAAGCAACTAAGCAAGGGTGATATGCCTCGCTCCGTCGGCTCATGTCACCAGCTTGTAATTGTATTGCGTGTGTTGGATTTGGGAATACTTCTGGTCCTGGTCCATGCATGATGGAGTCATGAGGTGACTGAACCTCTAAAGTCCGCGTGGCTCTGTTCCAAAAGTCCTAAAGGCAGTAGCAAATGGTTGATGGCACGTAGGAATGGGATGTGCCTGGTATCAAGGACCATAAATGGCCTGATTGTTGTGGGGGGCGGAGTAACAGGCACGATGATGCAAAGGACACTTGCCTCGAAAGCCTCTCAGAAGTACGATGATATTTTAGGAAAACAATCAGTCATAAACTCATAATACATTCTTTGATCGATAATATGTCCCCCGTTCGACATAATGCATTAATGCCATCGCTACCATGTTTCGCCACCTTTTGCTAAAATACTACCGACGGTATAGCTCTCATCGACTCCTTCCGAAGTTCCGAGTACATGCTCCTCGCTCGCCGGCGTGTACCAGCAGGCAGACGTGACGGGAACATGACGAAGCGTTAGGGGCAAAGCGATCAAAACTAGTGGTAGCTATAATATGGTTCCAAGTGCCATCGTCATCCCCAAGGAAAATGGAATGGCCTGTTCAGTCAAGGAACAAACTATCCATACAATTAAGGCCATGCATTGTAATTATTCTTCTCAAAATAATTTAATTCTACAACCACTCCAATCGTAGCAATAGTACAGATCCTGTGCTATAATTTTACATAGGTCCCACGTGCCACGTCTAGACGATATAAAGTGCAGTCAGGTGGATAGACGGAAGGAAAATATGCATAAGAACATCCAGGCTTGCAGAGCTTTCACCAATTTTTTGGGCACCATAAAACTTTTAAAAGCATAAAAGTATCTCTGGAAATCAACTGCCCAAAACCAGTTTCATACCTGCATGCTGAGAAAACTTGTACAAATTTTCCTAATAACAGTTGTGTCTGCTAGCTGCATAAGTCTCTTGCATTCTTACGCTGGTATGTAAGATTCTAACATTACTTGTCCCTGATGCGGTGCTGTAAACTCAACCAGAAGGTACGTGAACTTCCATGATCTGTCAGAGTTATCTTTGAACATCGCCGAATATACCTTTCCAGCTCCATGCGGCCCTCGGATATAAAAGTTGACCTGAAATTATGCATGCATGTGGATTTCAAGTGATTAACAACCAAATATAAAGGCATGTAATGTGATTAACAACCAAATGTCAAGTGAGAACTAAAGTTCAAGTGATCAACAACTATGGAAACTCTACAGGTTATCAAATGTCATCCTAGTGCCCCTTTCCAAATTAGCAAAGTACCATCTGAATTTTGAAAGCACATAAACTTTGAAGGAGCCATCACAAGACAAACTAATTGTATTACTGCTGGCGACAACTCAAGACTCCTTTTGGTAAATAAAAAAAAAAATGTCCAGTGGCTCTCGTCTACTCTCCCTGTGTTGATCCTGGTAACGGAAGTCACTGGCTCAGTTGCCATATGCTGCTAATAAAGTTTCAGGACACCAATCTGTTCATCTATTGCAGTAACCTAGTAAACTTCTATGTTTTTTATTGAGTGATGTGCAAGTAAGACAGCATAACTAAAGTCACAGCAGCAGCCAGCAGAGGCAGTAATATATGCTACCTCCACATGTTCAACACCCTCCTCATCTGTCCAAATCCTGCTTGGAACGCGCTGCCGGGCTGCACGGTTTCTGGTTTCGCTACCATAGCCAGTAATAGGGTACCCGATTCTTGCTGTAACCTGACAAAACACGTGGAATGCAAAGTATACTGAGAGAGAAGACCTACATCAATATCTCAGAAAGAATAGTACCACTAACACCCACAAACCTGACTATCACTCTGAACTTTTGCTAGAGCTTTCCCAAAGATCTTGTACCTGTAGGATGGTAACATTGCAACATTAGGCAATATCACATTCAGATTGCACAGGAATACCACAGGCATCTTCCAGGAGCGCGATAGACTCATAGACCAGGATTGATATTTAGTAAAAAAGAAGCAAGTACAAACATGTGATGTACAAAATACATTAAGGCGCTCAAACAGACGAAACACCTCATTTGATGCACTAAAGAAATCGGTAAATCAGGTGGGATTCAACACATATGTGGGAACTGGCAACATGCTAAACAAAAACTTAATAGACAAGTTATAATGCGCATGAATTCTATTGTTTGACAAGCTTCAGGGAACCTAAGTGTCATGCATAGGAACAAGAGTAGTATGCAAAGAGATGCGACACAAAGCTGGTTATGACACTGAACTACAGCGTAACTAATACACAAATTGTGTAGATTACTAATGGAAGAGAGCGTGATTTTCTGCAAGTTGGAGAATCTAGAACATCAAACAAATGATTGGGAGTGGCACACAAAGAATGGGAAAAAAAATACACACATGGGCAATAAATATATGATATGGCCACCAAATTAACAACAATATGTATTTCAATTAGCAGAAAATTCTGCTTACATATTACTCCCTCCGTAGGAAAAAACTTGGTCAAGAAAGGCTATGACCAATAATTACTCCATTAATATGTGGTTTATATGATATAAAATCACAATCATAAGTAGTTTGAATATGAATCTAATAACACCACCCTACATTTTGTAATGGAGGGAGTACACACAATATTAAGCTATTAATTACAGTAAATTTTTATAATTCGCAAAGAGATATTGTAACTTTGCAAGTGATTTAGTATGAGAAATAATACTACATAATTCAGAAAAAAGAAGAGTCTGTTTGTTAATAACGAAGATACAAGGTTAGGTGCAATGTGCCTTTGAGGCCGGTACCAAGAAAGAGGTGATCTGGGCAACAACACATTTAAGGATGTGGGAGAACCAAGCCAATAAGATCATGCAGTGGTGCCATAACTTGCTCCGATACCAACCCAAGAAAATATGGTGAGCTTGTTGTAAGTGAAATGTAGTAAGGGTGAGAGAAAAATAATATGGTGAGCTTGTTGTGAGTGAAATGTAGAAGGGTGAGAGAAAAGAGATATTCTTTTCATTTAGTTATGGCTCCCACCTAGGAGAGAAGATGGTGCTAAACGCTACAGCGGAAAAGGCAAACTTAGTGCATGTCTGATGTGGCATTTAATAGTGGCTGTGCACATTTGTAGATGCCCTTATAAGGTAACTTGTAGAATTGCACAAAAGTGTTGTAACTAGTTATAACTTATAAAATTTCCTAAAGCTGTCAATATGGTTATGTACCACATTTTGTCATTTAATGTCCGTAAGCTCAATCAGAAGAACACAATATCCACATTTTGTCATTTGTCACTTACTCTTTTGGTTCAAAAATAAGCTCTTTGAAAACAGCATATCCAGCTGAGTGCTGCCACTCCAAGCCCCGCGAGTATTACAAGACTGTAAGAAGCCCCCTCAGCAAAAGTCACTGGCTTCTCAGGTATATTATATGTAGGGGCATCATCAAAGGGATCTTCAGTAGTTGACAAATCTTTTCGTTCCTGAGGATAAAAAGGGCAGTGTTCTATAAGGCTATAAGCAATAACAATAAAAATGACACATGATAAAGCATTAGCTCGCACCTTAAGAAAACATCTATTAATAGGAAACAGAAAACAATTAATAGAACCATATAAAAGTACTCTGCTGATTATTTTCAATTTGGGTTAAGATATAAATGAACTGGGGACCTCAAAAACTGAAAAGGGAAGACATTAGGTGATTAGTATTGAGTGATGCCAAATACACAAGACTCCTCTTGTCCAGTGATATGCTGTCAATTTATGGCAAGAGGAGAACAAACAAGACTCAATCCTTTCAATAAACTCAAGTACTCCCTCAGATCCAGATTACTTGTCTCAAATTTGCCCAAATGTGAATGTATCTATGTTTAAAAACGTCTAGATGCATGTAATATTTCGACAAGTAATTCCGGCCGGAGGGAGTAACATAATTGGTTTGCCATGTGACATCAATAATCCATGTGTTGCGAAGGAATCTGGTTTAGATTAAATGAAGAGCATAATTGGGTTATCTCATGCAAGATCGAGAATTGGAAATGATGAACCCAAAAGACGACAAGAGCACCTAACAATTTACCTATACTGATACGACCAATGAAGCAGAACCTTTTCAGTATATGCAACATCGTCTGATCAAATAGCATTTAAATAGTACTCCCTAGGATCGGAGGGAGTACCTAACAATCTTATAAAATATATTGTTCAAACCCACATTATAGAGGCAAATGTATATACATTCTTAAATAGTGGTGCAGCAGCTTCCTAGTGCACTGATCCCTACGTAACTTGATTTTATGAAAATGAAAAGAAACCTACTAAAGCTCATGTATGCATGCACAAGTGCTCAGCAGCAACAGCAGATGGTCAAACTGACGGTTAATGATTTCCTATGCTGCACTTAAATACTCATAGTAGCATGTCCAAAAAATTAACAGCACCGCTCACAACCATACCAACGAAAGGCCAAAACAAGCAGGAAAATATACAAGAAATAGCATCAAATGCTTTAAATCATCAAACAGAGATAGTAGCATGTACCTTTTGGGTTTTTTGGTCTGATGCTTGTGTGGAGTAAGATGCAGATGGTCTTATTAAAGAAGGGAACACTTTGCGGCACTCCCGCATTGTCAGAGGATTAGAAGGGCTCGACTTGATCATGTACCACCTTGAATTTTTCAAAGAAAACCCTGAAGGATTTGCCAAAAGAATATCACGTCTGCAGACTGAAAATCCCAAGTCGACAACAAAACACATATAGGATACATTCGATCATTTCAAACAGAGCAATTTGCATGTACTGATGCAACTAAAGTGAATAACAGCATATGTATGCTCATATAAAGCATATCATTAGTTCATTGGTAAAGCATATCATTAGTTCATTGGTGAAAGCATATCAATGCCTCCAGAGTTTTGGCTTAAGAAATACTCCATCCATTCCTTAGATGTTCCAGCTTTGTCCTAAAGTCAAACTTCTTAAAGGTTGACCAGGTTTATAGAAAAATATACTAATATCTATAACATCAAATAAGTATATTATGAAGATATATATCATGACAGATTTAATAAAACAAATTCAGAGTTTTAAATGTTGTTAGATTTTATATAAACTTGGTCAAACTTTAAGAAGTTTGGCTTAGTACAAAGCTAGAGCCTCTTATAAAAAGGAATGGATGGAGTAGTGTATTGTGGGTTCTCAATTTTAACCATTTCATCCTAGAAGGTTTCACGCACAGCAGAGTAGCTCATACTTATAGTGTAGCAACAGCAGAATATTCTCAAAGAAAGGTTCACTAAATAAAGTATAGGGAAGTAGATATGAGACACAGTAGATAAAATAATGAAATTCTATCCTTGACTTATCTAAAAGATGTTAACACAAAAAAATCCTAACAAGAAGGTTATAAAAATGGGATAGTTCTTCTGTTAGAATTGAAAAGTATTGCATGAACATAAGATAAATTATGGCAAGTACACATAATAACAGGACATCCGATTCTATTCGAATTATCCCTTCAAAATAAAAGATGCTAACAGAAAATAAACAAATTCCTGAGTGCACTAGCAGGTGACATGTATTGGTGGATACTGCCTACTACATTAGTAACCGCATAGTGCATTTAGAACATCCAGGCGCAAGCTGCAACTGCCGGTGCTTCAAGTCTAATAAGATATTAAGTAGAACTTTCGCCCAACAGGGAAGCTACTGAACAGCTATGCTTTCTTACTTCATTGCATGTATTTCCTTTGGGGTATTGATACGTACCATCAAGTGGGGGTAGTAAACATGCAAAGATATCCCTCAATTGATTGTATTTAACATGTACAAATATGAACTTTTCTGATATGGTATACTTTCGTAAAAACAGTTCTGCAGCTAGACCAATAAAGGTAATGTTGAGAGAAACAAGATAAGTTGTAGGCTCATAGAGTATGCTGCTAGGATATTTGACTTTTTATGATGTTCTTCTCTTATACCATCCAATCTCAGTTTTACAAAACCTTGTTGGACACACTGAATTAGCAATGGACAAGAAAGCTTGATGATTCTTTCACAACACCATGATCCTATGATCCCTTCACAATACCATGACGCAATAATATGAACACATATTCTAATTTGCATTAAGAATTTTTTTGTAAACCTAATTTCATTTCAACTGAAGCACATTAAGCATCCTAATTTCTAGGTGTAATTCGGCACCGGTCACCAGGAACAAAACAAAATCACAAATGCAATAATATCCAGAAGACCAAAAGAAACAGGAATGCGGACACATAAGAATACATGACTTTTAATACTGTACAACATCATCTAGCGAGCTTCAAGATCAGAGAAGGGAACCTTCAGCCTTAGCCACATCCTGTTGAAAAATGGAGGAAAGGGAAACAAATTCAGACTTTAAGGTACACGCTGCCAAAGCAGAAACGCAAACATACCTCAGAAACAATTACCAATTTACCATGGCATGAACAAATGCTATAGCCTTACAGAACAAAATATTGAAAACTAGAGGTACAAGAGGAGTACTGGCAGTCACTAAAAAAAAATTGGCACAAAATCACGAATCATTCAACTTTTAAAAAAAGTACCAGCACATGCATTGTTCAAGAGTCTAAGTAGAAGGCGTGAACAGTATAGCGTACTAGATTGGCAACTACGGTTCAAAACTGTAGAATCTGGGCAAAGGGTATTAGGTCGAGCTTAGGAGTCCTAAGCATACAGAGGAAATCCCATTTGCACCGAAGAAATAATGCAGCAACGACAACGGTTGACGCGGCATTCAGTCGAACACCTTGAGGGGGTTTAGGGTTATCTACTCCCATTATTTGGTTACCTTGGGGATGGCGCCGCGGGCGCGCGGAAGGCGGTGAGATGAGGCTTCAGCAGCGGTGGCGAGGAGATGGCGTTGCTGGTGGTAAGGCAGCCTCGTGATCCGGGAGGCCATAGGTCCCTCGTTTACTTGCAGGAGGGGAAGACGAAGAACCGAACGAGGGGACAAGGAAGGAAATACGGGATGGGGATGTTCTTTCTCGAGCCGTTTCTTCCAACTATTGTTCCTTTATGATTTACCAGTGCAGTGACCGTGCGTTGCCACGGGCTCTTAAACATGTGCACGCGAAAATTCATGTTTATACAAAACATAACAATATAATTGGACATTCAATCAAAATGATCTCGGAGCTAATGCTAGCAGCCACGGTCACGGACATGGCACCCAGTCCACGTCGCCCGCCGGCTGTGGCTGGCGTCAGAAGAAGGTCACGGAGCACGCGGTACTCTTTTTTTTTTACTTTTTAGAAAGTAAAGTGCCTTTTCGAAATATTATCCCTGTCGCGGTGCACGAGGAACCGCGCGGCGGTGGATAGCGCCGGTCAGTCTTGGACCCCTTTGCTCATCTCTTGCACGGGAATCTAATCCGGCGTCGGCGCGTATCGAGAGCGGTCACCGCAGGGAGGTGCTGCGCGGGCAGTTGAGTCGGCGGTGGCGGCCCGGGAAGGCAGCGCCGTGGGAATAGAAAAAGGAAGATTCGATGGAGTGTAAGGAGACACGGAAAATCAAGACAGGCACGGAAATTGATGCATAGCGGACGACGACGAAGGAAACCTTCCTGCTTTTAGGCAAAGGAAGATCCGATGGAGTGTAAGGAAACACGTAAAATCAGGACATGCACTGAAATTGATGCATGGCGGACGACGACGAAGGAAACCTTCCTGCTTTTATTATTAGGGATATATTTTTTTATCAAGGCTTTTAACCAATATTACTCCATCACGTGTGACTTATGTGATACAAATTATTATAACCATAAACAAGAGTATTTTTAAATAAGAATGCAATGATATAAATTTTATTTCAAAATATATATACACTAATAGACTAATTCTTGGTCAAAAGTAGGGTGAAGGTAAACAATACACACCCTAATTTAAGGAGCAGAGGCAGCATGTCATTATTTTTACTACCGCTAAACATATCTCTTCATCTTGCCACTAATGATTAACTACCGCTAATCATATCTCTTCCCCCGGTTTATGCATCTTTGGTCATTCCGAAAGACAAGGATAGTTTTTTAAGCACACCTTATCACTCTCATAAAGTGCCATGTCAATTGTGTTATGACTGAAGTGCTCTGCTATTCAGCACCCACATATCTATACCTGTATAAAAAGTACGGACCATTTCCTTCACCAAAAAATTTCGTCGCCTGTCAAACTTTCCTTACCTCGCCCCACGCTCTCCTCACCCGATCCCACGCCCCAGGCCCAGCACCCCGCAGGCCCAGCAGGGCCCGAAGGAAGAGATCAATCGGGCCCAGCACCCCGCAGGCCCAGCAGTGCCCCAAGGAAGAGATCGATCGGCACGCTCGCCTCGCCTATCAGGTTCTTCCGATTGATCTAGATGAGACAGGAACTGCCATATACAATAATCACGTAACTGAATCCAATACGGCAGCGGCCATAAGCGGACGCGCGCATGTATACATAACCCGTATCAGTTTAGGTACCGCCCAAAATACCCCAGGAAGAGATCGATCAGGCACTTTCCTTCCCTCACCCCACGCTCGCCTCGCCCACCCCAGGAAGAGATATCCATCATCTTCTTTCCAGCAGCGATCCACGCCCCCAGTCCCCGCGTCTCACCAATCAATCCATCTCCAACCATGGTATGATCCTTTTTTCGCTGCAAGTTTTTTACAGTTAAGATGATAGCAGCAAACCAGATTTTGGCAGCTTAGATCTTGAAACTATCAACAAACATGGAAGAAAAAAACATATTTAGTGCTTGTGTACCTCCCAGTTAGCCCAGCCCTCCATCAATTGAGTTCTTTTAAGGATTTGCTCGGCTCTCTGAAGAAGATAACATGGATTACTGCCAATCATCATTATATATTCAGCTGTGTCATGCATGGAATTCAAACTATAGAGTAAAGGTTCGTAAAGGTCATACCCCGAAATCAAAGAAGAAATTTGACCAGTCTACCATAAATAATTCCAAAGCACTTCGCCGTAACAAGTATCTGCAACAAGTCATCAAAATCACCAACTGAGTGGATGAAAAATAAAAACTAAACTATATGGTGCGTTGATTCATAGATGTTGCATTGAGTTATTCACTCTAACAGCACAGAATATACATATTTTGTTAGAACAAAATAGGAAATATGCATAGTACGAGTATATCAAACATGAACCAGATCAAAAAATATAATTTACCTCCTGCTATATATCTGATGTAGAGAAGAGACCAACCACTCCTTGTCTTTATCTTGCTGGTAATATTGGCCACTATACAATGTACCACAAGATAAAATTGATGACTATATGCTAATGCCACGCTGAAATCAATATACCTTAATAAGTTGATGAACAACCATCTGCTAATTGCATCTGACTATCTATGCTAATTCTATTTTTTTTTACTTTGTTGTACCTATGCTTTAACCATATGTTGACTCCATCCTTTTTTTGTGCTTGCAGAACATAGATCAAGATTTTGAAAACCGGCCTTTAAAGAAAGCAAAAAATTGTGAATCAAGTGTTTTGAATGATCCATTAACATCACCTTCCATCTCAGCATCATCTATGATTTCAGATCTTCAGATAAATACCGACCGTTCCCTTCACTACGCGGTTTCGTCGTCTGTCAAATTCCCTCTGTCCGCCTCGCACCGGTCTGCGTGCAGGAAAGAAAAATCGAACCCGGTCACTCTTATCTCTACCCCAACCTCCACCGCCGCCCTTCATGTCAAACCTCGCACGACGTCTCTCGTCCCACAATCACCGAATTCCAAACCCCAATTCCTTCCCCAACGCCCATGCTTCACTGAGTTCTCTCCGCTGCACCCTCTCCCACCGCCGCCCGCCTCCGCATGCCCGTACCAGCGCCCACGCCCGCGTGCAAGAAAATAATCGCTGCTGATTTCCCGGCTAGGGACGGGTCTCTGCTCGCCGACGCCCCTTGTGAGAACTTCCAGATTTCGCTCGGCCGAGCGGCCGAGGCGCCGATGAAGGCTGCACAACACCCGTTCCCGCGACCTCTGCTGCATCGCCATCGCCTCCCGCCGCCTCTACCTCCATGCCTCCCTCTGGTCAGGACTCCTTTCCCGTGTCATCCCCTTACAATTCCAGCGCTCTTCATCGTCATCCTGCTCTTTCGCAGCAAAACCAAGTAATCTCCCTCTCTGCTCTTCATGTTTCAGTTTATTTCCCCGTTTGAGCGGACGTCTTATGATGTTCTACTGCAGGTTCGAGAGGCACAAGGCACGGATGGCGGGGGCGACGCGGAAGGGCGCGTGCTGCGCAGCTGCCGTGCCGCAAGCGGTTGACAGAGCTGGAGGAGTCGATGTGTGCGGAGGGGAACAGGATGAATCAAATTAATGGTGTCACTGTACTGCAAAATTAACACACACACACCCCACACACACACACTAATTCCATTGCGAGTTTGTTTCCTGTATGGCATTCGTTCTTTTCTTTTTTGTAAACTATGGCATTCGTTCTTGATGTTATAAACTGCAGTACGATGTAGAGAGTAGAATTGACATTTTACAATTGCTAAATATCCCATGCATATCTAAATAGTACTCCCTCCGATCATAAATTGTTGTCGAAATATTACATGCATATAGACGCTTTTTAAGAATAGATACATTCATATATATTTGGACAAATTTGAGTCAAGAATTTAGGATCAGAGAAAGTATTGTATTATCGTAAGAACTAAGTAGCCTTGGGACTTTAAATTGGGCGATTAGAGTTACAAATATCCTACACATACACCGACGGATCCACAGGGTGGACAGGGTGGTCCATGGACCATCCTGGGATTTTGGATACAGCCTATATACTCTTTAATGTCACAACACAAAATACACACAAAAAAATACAGCCAAACACAGGTCTAGACGCCCAATGTCAAGCCCATGATCTCCTCCTGGATCTTCTTTGCCTTTGTGTACGTGAATCAAGCAGTTTGGCCTAACGATTGCTGAGAACAAAAAATGAACAGTTTGCAGCGAGCCAGCGATCGCGACCGGCCAACTTGCAAATATGACGTGCAGATTGGAAGAACTTGCAGTCGGCTGGTTAGACGTATAGGACGTGTCCGGCCGCCAGCAAACGTCGAACCACGACGAGTCGACGGCAGCAGCGCCGGAAATGGCAACTCCCTTTTCGGCCTTTCACTTAATCAAATCAAGATTTGCTTGTTGTTCAAACTCAAATCATTGCATAATTTTGGTTGCAAATTATATTTGAGGTAAAAAGAAATTGTTCATTGGACCACCCAGCCTCAAAATCCTAGCTTGTAGCTAAGGCACTACGGGAGCAAAAGGTATTGCTCAAGACTTGTTTGCATAATCGCACGGTATAACCTTTTCCTTATGCAGACTCTGGAGATCTCTTAAGAGCATATATACTTGTAGTTTAGTCTACAAGTGGGAGCCGACAGAAGTTCGCAGCAGAAATTTTTGTAAAATTATCTCAGTGCCTAAATTTAGGGATTACATATGAAATAAACTTGGCAAACAATAGATTTCTTATGAAAGGTTTCTTCCATGAATTGTTTTTATTGTCCCGTTGCAACGCACGGGCATTCAGCTAGTTTAAGTTAAAATTTAACCACAAATTTCTTACACTTTGATAATTTTGAAGTCATTCACCGAGCTCATTGTGGAGCAAAAATAATATGTTTAACAAGAATCATGGCTTGGCCACATTTTTTAGGGCTCAGTAAAATATTAGTTTGCCAACAAGAGCACACAAATTAAGATGTATCAATACTGGAAACATCATATTAACATATTGAAATCTTGATAACAAGGGCTTCATGTTGTCTTCCTTCCAAGCAGCCCATCTCTTGATCTCAAAATCAAGTGTTACAGGTTCCAAATGAAAGTAAACTCGACTAAAAATTCTGCATAGAAAGCATAGCCTAATGAGTTTTCTAATGACCCACAAAGGGTTCAGAAAAATATATCCCAGAACATCAACTTCAGTATTTGAAGGACACACAGCCAGATAGTGCTTAAAACAGGAGCTCACTGTAATTTATGCTTGCATAATTCAGATCAACAATGAGAAATTCATGATCAGATGACAATCTGTAAGAGCAACAGTGAGTAAATTAAATGTCGTTTCTGTGGTGCAAAGAGCTAAGTACCAGTATATCATTGACATTTCAACTATATTTAGCACAGATTAAACGATCTTATGAAACAACAAGTGCTCTAGCTAGCTCACTACCAGACTCAAATCCTAGAGCTAAGTTGCTAATTGCATATTCAGGCTGCAGCTTCTATGACTGTTGAGCTAAATTGATTGTTACCAATTAAGATTTACAAAATTTAGTTTTTGCAGGTTCACATCCACAGTTTGGTATAGAGCCTGGAAATGGTCTAACAATTCAAGCATTTGCAGAAGCTTGATCTCTATTATGTATATATCAAGCTAAGTACAGTAAAATGTACAAATGAAAAATCCATGCCAAAGCTATGTATTCCACCTGAAGAAAACCACCAGGAATTCATGATGCACTCATGGAATCAGCACAGAATCCTAAGAGTCTAAGACTGGTCTGGTATAAGACATTTCCTTAAGCCCCTAATATTCAGGCCATCCAAGTGGAAAAGTTCCTAGTAAAAAGATATAGGCAAGAAAGCAGGGAAGGCGCGGCTAGTAGCAGGGGATGGCGTGGGTGGCTTCTTCCACTCAAAACTCCTGCAAAATCACATAGCTGAATTTACCGTTGATCAATCACACACACCACACTGAATTTATCTGCGATGCCGTCCAGCAGACTGGGGAGCTAGGACTCCAGTGCTTGGTTAACAAACCAATCCAAGCATACCAAGATCGATCAGGTAGCTTTGTTGAGAACACAACATTATTAATCGTCCAATTAGCAGCAAGGGCAACGCAGAAGGGGAGAGAGACAGAGGGGGGCGAGGCAGGAAAAGAGGGGACGCGCAAGGGAGAGTGGCCGGGGGGGAAGACGGACTGGTACCCGGGAGGCGCGCGACGGTTGGGTTGCCAGGATATGTGGACGGATGGGCTCGCGGCGTGGTGCTCGCAGCGCACGATTACAACAGCGTACGAGCTGCACGGCGAGCGGGGGCTTCATGTGGGGCCGCGATGTTGAAGCGGAGGTGGCTGAGGACCGCGAGGGGCCGCTGCGCAGAAGCTCTCAGGGCAAAAAGGTAGCCCCTTGCCCTCTTGCGCTGCGTTGACGAGGGAAGGGGAGGGAGCAGGTGGGGTAGTGCCGTAGTGGGGTGAGATGGATGCCCTTTTTCATCGTGTGCGGGTGGGAGGACGGAAGAAAAAACCACTTCGTGGAAAGGAGCGTTCGACGCGCGCGGTGGGCAGTCTGGGACTACGTACGGACGACGGAGCAAAGCAGAGACGTGAGGAGAAGATATTTGGGGAGAACGGTTGATGCAACATAATTTACAAGTTTACGACCACGCCTTTCAGGATGTTTGATAGGTGACGAAACTGTGATGAAAGAAACAGTTCGTATTTTTTAGATAGATATAGATATAGATGAATCCAACGGCGAGGAAGGGCGGTCGCGCGGAAAGTGAACCGGGGAAGGCCCAGAGGGCCACGAGCCCATGATGACTGATGAGTACTCTAAATTTTCATAAGTTGATATAGTTCTCTAAAAAAACAAAATCCAAAAGTTGATACAGATGTTCATAAATTGTTTTAAAAATGATCCCAATAAATAAAACTTGATAGAACTACTCCCTCCGTTCCGAATTAACTGACATACATAAACTAATTAAAATGATTTCGTTAGCTCATCTACCCTCGTGCTCCTTGCCAATTTTTCTCACACCTTTATTGCACATACAGAGATGTGCATGCACTAGATTCTGTTTTGAATTATAGATGTTGAAGGTAATTAAAATGAATGGCTAAAACTAGCTATGAAGAAATTTAAAAGCCAAAAAAACAAATTCCTTCTTGCTATCTCAAGGTAAACTCCAAAAACTTAAACTTCAAAAGAAAATCATGTATGCTTTGTTCGGTTGTCCATTTCCTACCATGCATCCGAGCTTATTTATCATCTTCAAACAGACCAAGACGCGCCAAAACTCGAAACTGCGTGAGCGTGAGCTTAGCAGCAGCAACCACCATCGCTCTCAGTCTCAGAGCAGCACGGGAACAAAGCAGGACTTGACGTCGTCGCCCGCCCACTGCAGCCCGTTCCACCAGTGTCTGTCGGCCTCCACCCTCACCTTCCCCTGCCCGCTCGCCGGCCGCATCGGTATGCGCCTCAGCCGCGAGCACCCTCTCGTCTGCAGCCGCCGCAGCTCCGGGAACGCGCACTCCCCGCCGCCGTCGCGGACGGCCTCCAGCTTCGCCAGCCCCAGCAGCGCGAGGAGCCTCAGCCGCGGGAACGTCACGAGCTCCTCGGCCGCACTGCCCCCTTCCGCGGCGCCGCCGAGCAGCCTCGTCATCCCGTTGCAGCCGCTGAGGTTGAGCGACTCGAGGCAAGGGAGGTGCTGCACCCAGGTGATGTGCGTCAGGGTGTGGCACGCGCCCATGGCCACCTCACGGAGGCACGACGCCGCCCCGTGCGACCACTCCATGGTGTGGAGCCTCGTGAGGAACCCGAACTTGACCACCTCCAGCCGCGGCGCGTGCGCGTCGGCCACGATCTCCACGACGTCCGACGAGTACACGACCAGCTCCCTCAGGTGCTCCTGCACGCCCCCGAGCTCCGCCGCGTGCTGCGCCGACAGCAGCTCAAGGGACCGCGCGCCGGCCAGCTTCCGCAGATGCAGCGACCGGACGCGCACGCCTGCTGGCGCGAGACTGGCCAGCCTCTGCACGTCGCGGGTGTTGTCCAGCCAGATGCCGAGCGACGCCACGGAAGCGCCGCTGCTCTCCAGGTCGTCGATGACCGGCGCGACGTAGTCGTCCGCCACGGAGACGATGCTCGCCGTGAAGAGCTCTAGGACCTGCAGCTTCCCGAGCCGCGAGATCAGCCCGGCGGGTATGGTGATCTGGATGTAGTAGTTGTCCCGCATGTGGAGATACTTGAGCCCGCTCAGGTTGCCCAGCTCCATGGGCAGAGACAGTATCCGGTTCCTGGACAGGTTGAGGTACTCCAGGCTGACCAGGCAGCAGATCTCCATGGGGAACGCGTCCACGATGCCGGTGTCCTCCAGGTCCAGGTACGTGAGCCTGGTGAAGTGCTGGATCGCCTGGAGCATCTTCCGCGGCAGGGCGCGGTTGCACTGCAGCATCAGCGACGCCGGCTGCGCGTCCGACAGGCCCGCCGCCGCCGCCTTCGCGGGGGCCTCCTCGATGGCGTTGTGCATCAGGGACACCCGCTGCGCGTCGCGCCACAGCGCCTCGTCGCGGGGCGGCTCCCTGAGCCCGACGCCAGCGCGGACCAGCCACTTGCCCGGCGCGAACCGGAGCGCCGCGTCGCGGAGGGCGTCGTGGAGCCGGACGTGCGTGTCGGACGGGCACATGTTGTACCGGTGGTTGTCCCCCTGCTCCAGGAGGCGGGCGGACTCCAGGATGGAGAGCACCGAGTGCCCGAGCCGGTGCGCCTCCTCGACGTCGTCGTTCCCGGCGGCGAGATTAATGGGGAGCAGGCCGAGGCCGATCCAGCACTGCAGGAGCTCGTCCTTGGAGATGTTGTGGTCCTCCGGCCAGAGCGCGCAGGTCAGCATGCACTCCCTCGCCATGTCGCTCTCCAGGTTGTCGTAGCAGAACTTCACGAGGGCGTGCGTGCTTTCGTCTGGGCCGGACTTGCCGCTCGAGAGCTGCGGATTTTTTAGCTTGTCCAGCGCATTGCTCCACTCCTCTGGTGTACGTTTGTTTGACATGGCGCGGCCGACGATGGCGAGGCACAGAGGCAGGCCCTTGCATTCTGCAGCCACCTGTTTTGGGACAGGGCGAGCAAGCTATCAGTGAAGAATGGTTTTTGAAGAAATCGTCTGTTCAGTGAAAAGTAGACTTGAACTAATCTGAACTGAAATGTAGATTAGAAATTACATGTCCTTGAACAAGTCAGTGCAGAAAGGCCAAATACTGCTTTTAGATTAAAAAAACACATTTGGTGGAAACTTCTATATGGACAGACAATATGAAATGCAGATGCACTAGGTTGGGATGTGAATTTTTGTCATGGAAATATTGGATTATTTTCCCTTGCGAGAAAATAATATTCACTGTTTATAGAAGACTCAACACCTCGCCGTAATATCGCCAATCTCGACACGAATTCAGAACTTATGGATACAGCAAGGTCACACATACCCAACCTGCCCATCAGCCCCCAGAATGCCTCTTTGACTCGCACAATTAAAACAGATATATGAATAAACTGTAGGATTGGGAGTGCAATCTCATACCCACTTGAACTATAAATGTTTAAATTTGCAATAAAGTTTTTAAATTGCACCATAGGAAAAGAAATTAATATTCCAGGTGTTTATGAATGAATGAACTGTCTACGAAACATAGTGTAAAGGAACCAAAATTCAGAAAAAGAATTCCTTTATTTACTCCTACAAATCAAACGATCCACATATTTAGGCAAAAATACTAAGGCTCCCAACCTCCAAATTTATATCAAAATCCCGTGAATCAAGGAGACTCTCACTGATCGGGTGGCAATTTGGATATGATTACCATCCAACATTCCCATTTAGACTATTTGTTTTGCTATGTGTTCAACCGACTTAGGATTTGCATTATCGCTTCATCCATCATCCATATCAGATCAATTGCCATACCAATCACCGGAGAATTTGTTATGTTGTGAGTCAATACGGCTATGTATCTAGTGACTAGAAGTACATTTCATCGATGCAAACGAAATTCACTGAAATTGAAATTAGTGGGGTATATTGGATTTTGTATGAAGGAAGTACAGAAATAATGTGTACACTACATGTCCATATGAAATTATGTGTAGTTACAGGGTATACATTAGGCCAACTTTTGTCAGAATTTACAAATGTTCCGATTGATTTTTGTATTGAACTCTGTACACTACTTTTAAAATTTGTATTATAATCATCGTGTAGCTTCTGTGCATGTATGATCAAATGAATTAAAACTCATACGTAGGGGGAATAAAATGGTTGCCAAATCGGAAATGCAGCGTACGATTTGAACAAATCTGAAGCTTCCAAACGCAGACAGAAATAGATCGAGCGATTTACCTGTCTCGCAAGTGTGGAAATTTGCGTGTCCCAACGGACGGCCTCCTCGCCAACATTACCTTCAAATAGGTTCCACGCGTCGTCTTCGTTCAAACGCTCCATCTTGATCTTCTTGCGGCAGCCCATGTCAGCGCACACCGTCTCGCTCCTGGACGCCACGATCACCTTCCTCACCCGACCCGCCACCACGCCGAAAGGCTGCGGGATGCCGACCCTCTCAAGGTCGAGGCGCTCCCACACGCCGTCCAGCAGGAGCAGGAAGCTCTTGTCCCTGAGGAAGCTGAGGATCCCGGCGGCCTGCGCCTGCTCGGTCGGCGCTTCCCGCAGGCCGAGCACGGCGACGACCTCCCTCTGGAGATTCGCCACCGTGCAGTCCCTGGACGCCGCGACGAGGAAGACGTGGTCGAAGAACGGCGCGACGCGGCCGCACACGCCGCGGACGTGCTTCAGCAGCGTGGTCTTGCCCACGCCGCCGGCGCCCCAGACGCCGAGCGCGGCGTCGCAGTCGCCGAGGAAGCGGAGCGCCTCGTTGAGGCGGGCTCTGGTGGCGCCCGTCGTCGCGGGCAGCGGGAGCTCGAGCTCCTCGGGCTGGAGGAGCAAGGGCGGGGGCGCCTGCGGCGTGGCCAGCGCGGCCTCCAGCAGCGCCGCGCCCTGCTCCTGGATCGCGCGCACGATCTTGAGCTGCTTCTCGGCCAGCGCCCCTGCGGCGACGGCGCCGGCGGCCAGGAAGTACTGCAGCAGGCGGATGACGTAGAGCTGGCCCGCGTCGTGCCGCGCCTTGATGGACGCCACCTCGTCCTGCGCCTCCTGCGCGCGCCGCAGCCACGCGCGCGTCTGCTCCGACTCCGGCGCGCCGTCCAGCTGCTTCAGCACGGCGGCCCGCAGCTGCAGCAGGGCCTCCACGGCGTCGTCCAGCTCCTTGACGCGCCTGTCTGCGTCGGCCAGCGGCTGCCACCACTTGCCGAAGAAGAGCACCAGCAGCGCGCCGCCGAGGGCGAGCGAGGCGAGCACGGCCGCGAACTGCATCTCCATCGATCTCCCACCACAGATCAAAATCGGCCGTCAGCGCGGTCGGATCTTCTTTCGCAGGCACGGCGGCGTGGCGCGGGGACGGATCTAGCAAAGAAGGTAAGCTGGCATCGGTGCGCAATGGCGTGCGTGTTTGTGTGGGTGGAACACGACGGAGGGGACGGGGGGTTTAAGTGGAAGGGGGGAGTGAGTAGTTGAGCTCTGAGTCTGGGGAGTTAATGGCGCAATGAAGGCGGCATCGAAATCGGTTGGACGCTTTGGCTGGCTGGGCCGGACTGGGCAGCTGCCTTCACTTGTGGGACTCACGAACGAAAAGGAGTCTCAGGGATCCACGCTGGCTGGGGTGGCCGGCCATGCAGAAGACGCAGTGGCGTTGCCGTTGCGCCTTCCTCACATGACATTCACGGCGCCAGGGCATGGATCCACCGGTGCTCAGCTGCTCTCATTAGTGCAAGGGAAGACAAACGAAACCGGGGGCGACCTCATTAATTTTGCTGTCCCGGAGAGAGCGCGGGGCACGGCTAGGGCCGTAGGAGGTTTAGGGACAGGAAGCATACAAATGGCGTGCAATAACCACTGATCGATATCTGATTCATACTTTTTTTGTTCAGTTTTCTAGATGCGTCGACTGTATGAACTCTGCGTGGCCGGGGCAATGGTAACAACACCATGAATCCATGGGCCACCGTGGAGTTGGAGTATGATCGATCAAAGGAGAAACTGGCGGATGGTTAGGAATTGATTATTGATGAGGCCGCGACTTCGTTTTTCAAACCACTTTTGCTTTGTTGCAAATGTGGGGTCTTGCATCAGGGGACCCAACATTGTGAAGGTCTGAGCTGGAAAACCCTGATTACTAGTCGCAGCACAAAAATGTTTACTTCCATCATCTACTTGCTGCTATATGGACCTTGAAATCGCCAGCTTGGACGGTGACGTAAATATGACATCGAAGAGAAGAAAGGTGCAGCAATTAATAATTGTATGAACTATTCGGTGGTTCGTAAATAGACGGCATTCTAGAATATCTGCAGTCCAACTTTATAACTTTGACAGTTGCTATACCAACAGAAAATAGTTTGGTGAAGTGAAAACTAATACTATTAGATCTGTCATGAAATTCTTTTGGTGGCATTCTTTTGGACGAAACAGTACATCGTATTACTATATTTCCAAGGAGTTCGACCTGCAAAATACAAAGTTTACAAGAAACAGAAAAACAAACTAGACAAGGGACTAAGGCCTAACCTGAACTCAGGGGACATCATCAACCCCTGAAAAAAAACTTGGCTAGCCCGTCGTTGCATGTAGTGTTTTTTTTTTTCGAAAAGGAGGACTTCCCCCGGCCTCTGCATCGATCGATGCACACAGCCATTAATCCAAAAACATCGGTGGATGAATCAACTAGAGATCTTGTACATAGATTGGTAGGCCGTCAGGGCATGCGGTACTGATAATGGCCACCCCATTCATCAGGCTTGTAGGTAGAGATTGGTGCCTTTGGATATTTGGATCAATGTATTCATTTTGTCAAGCCGAATAA